>NC_091284.1:816379798-816688686 GCF_032444005.1 Ranitomeya imitator | reverse complement strand
TTAGACTTGAACAAAGAAGACCCAGGAAAACATACTCAGATGGGAGGTAAGAACATTTCTAAAGCAATCCACAGCGAGGAGATTGGAACAAAACAAAATCCTCTAAACTGCATGCTCGCAAACGCCAGAAGCCTGACAAACAAGATGGAAGAACTAGAAGCAGAAATATCTACAGGTAACTTTGACATAGTGGGAATAACCGAGACATGGTTAGATGAAAGCTATGACTGGGCAGTTAACTTACAGGGTTACAGTCTGTTTAGAAAGGATCGTAAAAATCGGAGAGGAGGAGGGGTTTGTCTCTATGTAAAGTCTTGTCTAAAGTCCACTTTAAGGGAGGATATTAGCGAAGGAAATGAGGATGTCGAGTCCATATGGGTCGAAATTCATGGAGGGAAAAATGGTAACAAAATTCTCATTGGGGTCTGTTACAAACCCCCAAATATAACAGAAACCATGGAAAGTCTACTTCTAAAGCAGATAGATGAAGCTGCAACCCATAATGAGGTCCTGGTTATGGGGGACTTTAACTACCCGGATATTAACTGGGAAAGTGAAACCTGTGAAACCCATAAAGGCAACAGGTTTCTGCTAATAACCAAGAAAAATTATCTTTCACAATTGGTGCAGAATCCAACCAGAGGAGCAGCACTTTTAGACCTAATACTATCTAATAGACCTGACAGAATAACAAATCTGCAGGTGGTTGGGCATCTAGGAAATAGCGACCACAATATTGTACAGTTTCACCTGTCTTTCACTAGGGGGACTTGTCAGGGAGTCACAAAAACACTGAACTTTAGGAAGGCAAAGTTTGACCAGCTTAGAGATGCCCTTAATCTGGTAGACTGGGACAATATCCTCAGAAATAAGAATACAGATAATAAATGGGAAATGTTTAAGAACATCCTAAATAGGCACTGTAAGTGGTTTATACCTTGTGGGAATAAAAGGACTAGAAATAGGAAAAACCCAATGTGGCTAAACAAAGAAGTAAGACAGGCAATTAACAGTAAAAAGAAAGCATTTGCACTACTAAAGCAGGATGGCACCATTGAAGCTCTAAAAAACTATAGGGAGAAAAATACTTTATCTAAAAAACTAATTAAAGCTGCCAAAAAGGAAACAGAGAAGCACATTGCTAAGGAGAGTAAAACTAATCCCAAACTGTTCTTCAACTATATCAATAGTAAAAGAATAAAAACTGAAAATGTAGGCCCCTTAAAAAATAGTGAGGAAAGAATGGTTGTAGATGACGAGGAAAAAGCTAACATATTAAACACCTTCTTCTCCACGGTATTCACGGTGGAAAATGAAATGCTAGGTGAAATCCCAAGAAACAATGAAAACCCTATATTAAAGGTCACCAATCTAACCCAAGAAGAGGTGCGAAACCGGCTAAATAAGATTAAAATAGATAAATCTCCGGGTCCGGATGGCATACACCCACGAGTACTAAGGGAACTAAGTAATGTAATAGATAAACCATTATTTCTTATTTTTAGGGACTCTATAGCGACAGGATCTGTTCCGCAGGACTGGCGCATAGCAAATGTGGTGCCAATATTCAAAAAGGGCTCTAAAAGTGAACCTGGAAATTATAGGCCAGTAAGTCTAACCTCTATTGTTGGTAAAATATTTGAAGGGTTTCTGAGGGATGTTATTCTGGATTATCTCAATGAGAATAACTGTTTAACTCCATATCAGCATGGGTTTATGAGAAATCGCTCCTGTCAAACCAATCTAATCAGTTTTTATGAAGAGGTAAGCTATAGGCTGGACCACGGTGAGTCATTGGACGTGGTATATCTCGATTTTTCCAAAGCGTTTGATACCGTGCCGCACAAGAGGTTGGTACACAAAATGAGAATGCTTGGTCTGGGGGAAAATGTGTGTAAATGGGTTAGTAACTGGCTTAGTGATAGAAAGCAGAGGGTGGTTATAAATGGTATAGTCTCTAACTGGGTCGCTGTGACCAGTGGGGTACCGCAGGGGTCAGTATTGGGACCTGTTCTCTTCAACATATTCATTAATGATCTGGTAGAAGGTTTACACAGTAAAATATCGATATTTGCAGATGATACAAAACTATGTAAAGCAGTTAATACAAGAGAAGATAGTATTCTGCTACAGATGGATCTGGATAAGTTGGAAACTTGGGCTGAAAGGTGGCAGATGAGGTTTAACAATGATAAATGTAAGGTTATACACATGGGAAGAGGGAATCAATATCACCATTACACACTGAACGGGAAACCACTGGGTAAATCTGACAGGGAGAAGGACTTGGGGATCCTAGTTAATGATAAACTTACCTGGAGCAGCCAGTGCCAGGCAGCAGCTGCCAAGGCAAACAGGATCATGGGGTGCATTAAAAGAGGTCTGGATACACATGATGAGAGCATTATACTGCCTCTGTACAAATCCCTAGTTAGACCGCACATGGAGTACTGTGTCCAGTTTTGGGCACCGGTGCTCAGGAAGGATATAATGGAACTAGAGAGAGTACAAAGGAGGGCAACAAAATTAATAAAGGGGATGGGAGAACTACAATACCCAGATAGATTAGCTAAATTAGGATTATTTAGTCTAGAAAAAAGACGACTGAGGGGCGATCTAATAACCATGTATAAGTATATAAGGGGACAATACAAATATCTCGCTGAGGATCTGTTTATACCAAGGAAGGTGACGGGCACAAGGGGGCATTCTTTGCGTCTGGAGGAGAGAAGGTCTTTCCACCAACATAGAAGAGGATTCTTTACTGTTAGGGCAGTGAGAATCTGGAATTGCTTGCCTGAGGAGGTGGTGATGGCGAACTCAGTCGAGGGGTTCAAGAGAGGCCTGGATGTCTTCCTGGAGCAGAACAATATTGTATCATACAATTATTAGGTTGTGTAGAAGGACGTAGATCTGGGGATTTATTATGATGGAATATAGGCTGAACTGGATGGACAAATGTCTTTTTTCGGCCTTACTAACTATGTTACTATGTTACTATGTTACTAGAAATGAACATTTTATTTAAAATTATTGAATCTGTCCAATTACTTTTGGTCTCTTTAAAAACAGGGTGGCACATGTTAAGGAGCTGAAACTCCTAAACCCTTCATCCTATTTTAATGTGGATACCCTCAAATGAAAGCTGAAAGTCTGAACTTCAACTGCATCTGAATTGTTTTGTTTAAAATTCATTGTGGTAAAGTCTATAACCAAAATTAGAAAAATGTTGTCTCTGTCCAAATATATATGGACCTAACTGTATGTGATTCAATAAATCAATTGTAATACTGTTACATTAAGATTTGTCACTAGATATTGCTGTTATTGTAGAAACTAGGGAGCTTATAAAAGGAGCTGTTTCCAGGAAATGGGTCAGTCTGTGGCTGAAGCCACATAGCAGGCGGAGGTTCTCTGATACCGAGCAAATACAAGGAAGAAAAGAACATTACAAAAAGTGTGTCCTGATAAAGGGATGGACTAGAGACATGATGATGATGGAGTAGTTACACTCAGCCCCTTTGAAATGTACATGAGGAGATGGGGACCAGTGCAAAAAGACAGTAACTGTGAGGACAGCAGTCTGTAGTGTGGGAGACACATTCAAACTTCGTGAGTGAAAATATATGTATTCTCAAAGCGTTTCAAAGTGTGCACTGCTCACTACTTAATCAAGAAAATAAAAAGTGTTGGTTTTATTCTAAAAGCATTTTGAAGTGTATTCACTTCTTCATCAGGAGAACCACAAGTCTTGTTCTCCTGATGAAGTGACTACACTTTGAAAGGTGTTGAGAAAAAAACTAAATCTTGTGGTTCTCCTGATGAAGAAGTGAGTACACTGGTCGGCTCACTTGGGTATCCATAAAGCTTTTTCTTCAACTCCACCCACAAGTGTTTGATTTTGTTAAGGTCTGGGGACTTTTGGAGCAAATTCAGTACCTCTTCTTCATCGTCATTGAACCAGGCATTGTACTACTGGAGCGCTATGTCGTCTTTTTCATACCCATGGTACTCGAGTGTACAAAGCAACTTTTCTTGTAGAATACTCACAGATTGATTAGCATTGAGACCACTGTTCCTGGTCAAGTATCCAACATGTTTGGCTGCTGTGAAACACCTCCATATCATCAGGCTTCCTCCACTGAACTTGACAGTTCCTTCAATCTCTTGATCCATTAGCCCCTTTTTACCTTGTTTCTTCTAGACCTATTTGCACCCATCATAGCCTAGTCTATTGACTTTTGATTTATTGATCCAAATCACCCATTTCCAATCTTCTACTGTCCACTTTTCGTACTTATTTGTAAACTGGAGCTGACGATTTTTATGATGATATTGAAGTTGAAGCTTTTTCATTGCAGTTGGGCAATTTTCTTGACCACTATCGATGAGCTGGATGATGCTGTTTCTCTTTTCTTGGGAAATCGTCTTCATGGCTGCTCCTCGATTCAAACCAGTGGCCTTTTTTGCTTGGCAATCAATGTAATAACACACTGAGCTATTAGGGAATGTGAGAACAGGTTGTAATTGATAGATTTTTCCACCAGCAAAAGTAAAACAGTAGCAATGGAGTGACATGAAAAGAATCTGCATAACTAATCATCTATAATATAACGCTGGGAGCGTCACTCTGTCCGAAGCCTTTATAGACTGCGCAGGCGCAAGCGCCGGCGCAGTCTGGGCCTCACAGAGTGACGCTCCAGGGAGATCGCGGTGTGCGTTCACACTGAACGCACACCGCGATCTCCAACAGAGAAGCAGGGACCGCCAGGAGGGTGAGTATCGGCCATATTCACCTGTCCTGCGTTCCACCGCTGAGCGCCGCCATCTTCCCGGTCTTCGGCCTGTGACCTTCAGTTCAGAGGGCGCGATGACGCGCTTAATGCGCGCCGGCGCCGCCCTCTGACTGAACAGTCACAGCCAGGAGACCGGGAAGATGGCGGCGCGCAGCGCTGGAACGGATCAGACAGGTGAGTATAGTAAGTGCTGGGGGGCCTGAGCTGGCGGCGATACCGGCACCTGACCCCCACAGCGCGCCGGTGTCCCCGCCTGCTCAGGCCCCCCAGCACTCGGCGCCGAGCGGGTCAGAGGCAGTATGGGGACGCAGGATGGAGCAGCACATAAGGATGGGGACGCAGGATGGAGCAGCACATAAGGATGGGGACGCAGGATGGAGCAGCACATAAGGATGGGGACGCAGGATGGAGCAGCACATAAGGATGGGGACGCAGGATGGAGCAGCACATAAGGATGGGGACGCAGGATGGGAGCAGCACATAACAGGATGGGGACGCAGGATGGAGCAGCACATGACAGGATGGGGACGCAGGATGGGAGCAGCACATAACAGGATGGGGACGCAGGATGGGAGCAGCACATGACAGGATGGGGACGCAGGATGGAGCAGCACATAACAGGATTGGGACGCAGGATGGAGCAGCACATGACAGGATGGGGACGCAGGATGGAGCAGCACATAACAGGATGGGGACGCAGGATGGGAGCAGCACATGACAGGATGGGGATGCAGGATGGGAGCAGCACATGACAGGATGGGGACGCAGGATGGGAGCAGAACATGACAGGATGGGGATGCAGGATGGAGCAGCACATACCAGGATGGGGACGCAGGATGGAGCAGCACATGACAGGATGGGGACGCAGGATGGAGCAGCACATGACAGGATGGGGACGCAGGATGGAGCAGCACATGACAGGATGGGGACGCAGGATGGAGCAGCACATGACAGGATGGGGACGCAGGATGGAGTAGCACATGACAGGATGGGGACGCAGGATGGAGCAGCACATGACAGGATGGGGACGCAGGATGGAGCAGCACATGACAGGATGGGGACGCAGGATGGGAGCAGCACATGACAGGATGGGGACGCAGGATGGGAGCAGCGCATGACAGGATGGAGACGCAGGATGGGAGCAGCGCATGACAGGATGGGGATGCAGGATGGGAGCAGCGCATGACAGGATGGGGACGCAGGATGGGAACAGCACATGACAGGATGGGGACGCAGGATGGGAGCAGCGCATGACAGGATGGGGACGCAGGATGGAGCAGCACATGACAGGATGGGGACGCAGGATGGAGCAGCACATGACAGGATGGGGACGCAGGATGGGAGCAGCGCATCACAGGATGGGAGCAGGGCATCACAGGATGGGGACGCAGGATGGGAGCAGCGCATGACAGGATGGGGACGCAGGATGGAGCAGCGCATGACAGGATGGGGACGCAGGATGGGAGTAGCGCATCACAGGATGGGGACGCAGGGTGCAGCAGCACATGACAGGATGGGGACGCAGGATGGAGCAGCGCATGACAGGATGGGGACGCAGGATGGAGCAGCACATGACAGGATGGGGACGCAGGATGAAGCAGCACATACCAGGATGGAGACCATATACCAATATAAATGCTCGCCACCCGGGCGTAGAACGAGTTTAATAGCTAGTATTCTATATAGTTGCAAGTCAAATTTATGTATGAGACAGCCAAGATGATTGTCTCAGGGGCGGACACTGACAGCTTGGGGCACCTGTGCAAGAAATATGTCTGGGCCCCTCTCCCTGCCCAGCATGCCACTTATGATGAGGACAATCTGGCCATGGGACCGCTGAAACCTCTGGCTCCCACATTGCCCTTATTATCACCACCCTGCAAGCAGGGGCATACATAGAGTTCACATGGCACCATAGCAAAATTTGGGCCTCCACACCTCTAAAAATATATATTTACGTTTTTTTGCTGAGATGGAGATATATATCTCTGTTAGGATTCAGTTCTGCTGAGCCCAAACATGTATATATTATATTAAATTATATGTCTAGTATCTATACCATCTGGTATCTGTTAAAGGGTTATTCCCCAAATAAATCAAGTTATCCCAGATCCCGATGACAAGGGATAACTTATTGACTTTTGAGGGACTGACCACTGTGACCTCCAGCAATCCTGAGAACAGGACTATGCATCTCAGCCATGAATGGATTGGAGAGCGCATGTTTGACTTTTGTTCTAATCATTATTTATGGAATTTATAGGAATGGTCAAGCGCAGCGCTCATCAGCCCTATAGATAATGGAGAGAACAGAGGCTGAGCATGCAATAATGCAATAGTCTGCTACATTCAGGACGAGATTGCAGGTCCTTGTTCTCAGAATCTTTGGGGTGGGGAGCAGTGGCTGGATCCTATTGATCAGAGATAACGTGATTATTTGGTGAATAATAGTGATGAGCGAATTTATTTGACATTATTCGTTACCCGCATGAATACTACGGTATTTGGGCTATTCGTTACTCGGCGAGTAATTAGGTATTTGCCTCGCTATATTCAAGTTAACCGCCCGCCATCTTTGATGTGGCATTACTGTGATTGTCTGGCCTTCAAGCGTTATAGGGCTGCCAGCGCCATCTTGCGCACATTGCAGCTGGAAACGGCATAGAGAGAGCGTAGTTTCAGCGTAGGGAGAGTGATAGGAGGTTATAGTGAGTGTTATTTATTCCAAAAAGCTCTTTTAAGAGCTGAAGATTGTGAAGAGATTACTTGTTTGTTAGGTGGGTATTTAAGTAGGGAGAAATTTAACAGGAGTGAGGGTGAAAGGTCGGCAGCTGGGTGTTCTCATCATTGCAAGTACATGCTGCAGGTCTCTGTTATTTTCCACTTAAAATACTTCATATTTGTCCAGCAGTTGTGCAACTGATGCAATACGGGTAGAGATAATCGTATGTGACAATTTAACAGGGGCAATAATCTTCATTATTCCGCATTTGGAGTGTGTCAGCAAGACAATTGAAAAAAAATCATAATTTTCTATTGGTTTAAAAAACAGCGTATCTTTATCTAGCAGTTGTGCAACTGGCACAATCCGTGTACAGATAAACTTAAGTGACAATTTAGCAGGGGCAATAATCTTCATTACTCTGCGGTTTTTAGAAACATACCCTGACCTACTTGCCAAGGTACGCCGTGTCAGTACACATTTTCTAAAGTCCAATCAGGCTTTCGTCAGTCTAGCTTGGCGGGAACAGTGCTTTAATTTGCTTAGTCACCGACTGATTTGTGACTCGCCCAAAAGCTGGAATTCGACCTTCCATATGTTGGCAAGGCTTAGTGAGCAGCTGAGGGCAGTCTCTGAATTCCAGCTTCTCAATGCCTGTCAGAGTAACACTCAGCCCCCACACATAACAACTGCTGGGTTGGTGTGGATTGCTGACCTATGTGAAGTTCTTCAAAATTTTGAGTACTGCACCTAGATGGTGAGCACTGATGATGCTATTATGAGCAAAACCATCCCGCTGCTCTGTCTATTAAAATGTTTGCTGCAGAATCTGAAAGACAAAGCTTTGAATGCCGACCAGGTGGCTATGAAGCAAGATTGTACAGTGCCTGATACCACATAGCCCAGCCTAACACAGTATTCTCAGGCCACATTGGGTGATGACGAGGAACAGGAGGAGGAGGAAGATGAGTGCTCTGCACTACATAGGGGACTCTTAACCCCAGCTTCATGCTTGTCCAGCATGGATTGCCGGAAGAGGAGAAGGAGGAGGCTACGCTTCGTGAGGAGCAGAGGATGGTTAGTGTTGTTCCTGGTCAGGACGCTGAGTGTTTGACTCTTTGTAGTCTGCCACACATGGTAGAGTTCATGTCCAGATGCCTTTCCCAAGACCCTCGCGTGAAAGACATTTTGTCCACCATGAAATACTGGCTGTGCATCTTTCTTGACAAACGGTACAAGGAGAAATTTGCTACTCTAATGTCAGAGGCAGACGTGCCATTTTCAGTGCATGCATGCCAGAGGGCTGTAGTGGAAGACTTGCTCAAAAGATTACTCTCAGACAATGCTGGTGGCAGAGGTACCTGCTCTTTTCACCATAAGGATTACAGGGGAGGGCCACAGACACCAGGGGGGAAATGTCCACCAACTCGGCCATTTTCATGAGATCATCCCATCAGCAAGGGCTATCTGTGGGTGTAACTATGACGAGGAGGGAGAAGTTGATGAAGATGGTGAAGGACTACTTAAGTGACCATACCAGTGTCCTTCATGATTCTTCAGTTCCCTTTAACTATTGGCTGTCCAAGCTGCAAACTTGGCCTGACCTCTCCTTGTACGCCTTAGAGGTGCTGCCATGCCCTGCCGTGAGTGTGTTGTCTGAGCGGGTTTTTAGTTTGGCAGGTGCAATCATAGCAGTTAAGCACACACGGCTGTCAACGCAAAATGCAGACAGGCTGACTCTTCTAAAATTGAACAAGGGCTGGATTTCATTCGACTTTGTAAGCCCTACGGATGACAGCAACGTTATGTAAATTCAGGCCAAATATTTTTGGGGGAAGTTGTCTTAACGTCCGCCCCTTACCATCCCAAACCATTTTATTCAGGAAATCAACTCCTCCTCCTCCTCCTCCTGCAACAAGTACTGAGTGTTCATCTAGGTATACCCCACATGGGTATTGTTTTGTACTTTTTGAAACCTTTGCACATGCAATGTGCAATGGTGAAGCTTATACTCTCTACCTCTTGTAATAACTGCTAAGGCTACGTTCACATTAGCGTTTCCCGACGCAGCGTCGGGAAACGCAGCGGCGACGCACGCGTCATGCGCCCCTATGTTTAACATGGGGGACGCATGCGTTTTTCGCGTTGCGTTTTCCGACATGTGCGTCGTTTTTGACGCTAGCGTCGGACGCAAGAAAATGCAACAAGTTGCATTTTTCTTGCGTCCGATTTTCGTCAAAAAACGACGCACGCGTCGCAAAACGCAGCGTTTTTGCGTGCGTTTGCACGCGTTTTTGCGTGCGTCGTGCGTTGCGTCGCCGACGCAGCGGCGCGCAACGCTAATGTGAACGTAGCCTAAGTGTATTGTGATGTCCCCATCATGGCATCTTTCAGCTGGTCTCAAAGAGACAGCTTGGCTAATTTTTTTTAAACCTTTGCACATTGTGCAATGGAGAAACTTGTACTCTCTATCTCTAGTAATAACTGCTAAGTGTATCGTGATGTTCCCATCACGGCGTCTTTCAGCGTGTATGTTACAGACCCCTTGGTTAATTTTTGGAAAACTTTGCACATTGTGCAGTGGTGAAACTTGTACTCCCTATCTCTACCTATTCTAATAACTTCAAAATGTATTGTGAGGTCCCCATCACGGTCTCTTTCAGCATGAATGATACAGACCCCTTGGGCACTTTGTGCAATGGCCACATTTCTACTCTCAATCTCTATATATTCTAATATTATTTTCTTATTGTGTTGCCCTTCTCACAGTCTCTTTAAGCATGTATTTGGTAGACTGATGTTGTTTTTTGGGTCTGCACTTAGACATTTTGGAACATAAATGCATTAATATGTTCCACACAATTCTTCAGGTTTTAGCCTTACACAGAATAATACGAGCAATGAAACATTCTATATATATATGCTGCTAGTTCTAAAATCTTACCCACATATCCCTTTATAAAGGGAAATTCTGCATAATACTTCTGTTAGCATACGCCATATACATCCCTGGGTACAAAATATGTGTCTGATGGTGAAACCACTGGCCCTTTCCCTGTCTTACGGCCTTCCCAATCTAATGTCCATGAAGGAGGCCTCCTATCCACAACCTGCAGTTGCACAGACACAACAGTCAGCAACCACGTCCAGTTCATTGTCCCAGCCTAGCGTTCAGTTGTCCCTTGTCAGCATATATGTCTGTTCACAAATTGTTAGTTAGATAGTACATACATATTTGTTAGCAATTTACATTGTCCGGTGGTGGACAAAGACCATTGATGACTTTTCCAGGGTCCTAAATGAGACTTGTGTCTCATATTAAGCTTGAATAATGGGTTGAAAATTTCAATGTCTAATCTGGGTCTAATTTAATTCTTTTATTGCTCGATAATTGACATTTCCACTCTCTCGCTAGGCAGGTGAACATTTCCTCACGTGAAGTTAGTCCTTTGCTTGCCACACTGAGCCAATACGCTAATTCCACTTCTACCCCGTTCTATGTACAGACATAGAGAAACTGCAGCTGCATCCCCCTCTTCCCTTCTTTCTATCATCTACAGATTTTTGATGACTTTGCCTATAAACAGGAAAAGGGTAATCTTAGGTGAAAAGGTGTAAAAGATCCATCCTAATGCCAGTCTTCATGAGTACTACTGATTATAAATAGTAGAGATGAGAGAATCGATTCGATGCCAAATGTATTTCTGCAAAATATTTAGGAATTTGTTGAATTTGACAGATTTGAATAATTTGTGATTTGCTTTTAACGGTTACAGTATTAGGAAAATTATACATGTTTCCTCAAAGTAATTTGAGTATTTGCAGTACTTTTCCCGCTCAGTGAATCGAATCGCTACAAATTAATTTTGGGGGGGAAATTTTGACGAAGCTGGGGAACATAAATTTAATCTCTAATAAATACAAGTCTTAAATAAATGAACATTCACTTACATTTCTTAATTTAGTGTTATTTTTTTCTACATATGCTCCTTCCCCACCTCGCACAGCATGCAGCCTCAGAGTCAAAGAGAGAACCTGCAGCTGCATCCCCCTCTTTCCCTTCTCACTATAGTCCATACTGTACATTACACACATTTTTGATGATTTCTCCCAGAGGCAGTGATAAGGGAACATCAGCCACCTATGGTGAGGGAGATGCCATCTAACACCGATATTCATGAGTACTTCTATTTATTATAAATATGGGTCTTATATGAGAAATTTGCCTACATTTCAATTTTTTTGTATTATTATTTAGTTTAAATATACAGGATTTATTTTAATTTATTTTAGTATATATTTCATTTTTTTTCTACACCAGCACCCTCCTCACCTCATACAAAATGCAGCATCAAAATAAAGAGAAAAACTGCAGCTGCATCCCCCTCTCCCCATTTTTCGTATCATCTGTTTATTTTAAATTTGTTTTCTTATTTATTTTACTTGCTAATATTTCGGCATCATATTCCACAGGGCTTCACATTTATTATCATCACTCTCCTCATTGTGGTTCATAATTTAAGTTCCCCTATCAGTATGTTTTTGCAATGTGGGAGGAAACCGGAGATTCCAGAGGAAACGTGCAAACATGAGGAGAACATAGAAACTCCTTGCAGATGTTGTCCTTGGTAAAATTTAAACCCAGCACCCCATGGCTGCAATGCCACCATGCTGAAGGTAAATGTTTTCACTTCTCCTTTTTGCCATTGTGCAAAATGCAATGGAAAGCACAATTAAATAACCTGCAGCTGCATCCCCCCTCTTTCCCTTCTTTCTGTCACTTATTTTCTAAATTGGTCACTTTGTAATGACTTCCCCTGTAGGTAGAGATTGGAAAAGCAAGCCTAGAAGGAGGAGAAGATGCCAACATCTAAAAGTGTTCAGGTTCACCTCTAATTAGAAAGATATTGTACAGTGGGTATGGAAAGTATTCAGACCCCTTTAAATTTTTCACGCTTTGTTTCATTGTATCCATTTGGTAAATTCAAAAAAGTTCATTTTTTCTCATTAATGTACACTCTGCACTCCATCGTGACTGGAAAAAAAAAACAGAAATATAGTAATTTTTGCAAACTTCTGAAAAAATAAAAATTGAAATATCCCATGGTCATAACTTCAGACCCTTTGTTCAGTATTGAGTAGAAGCACCTTTTGAGCTAGTACAGTCATGAGTCTTCTTGGGAATGATGTAACATGTTTTTCACCCCTGGATTTGGGGATACTCGGCCATTTTTCCTTGCAGATCCTCTCCAGTTCCGTCAGGTTGGATGGTGAACGTTGGTGGACGCCATTTTCAGGTCTCTCCAGAGATGCTCCATTGGGTTTAGGTCAGGGCTCTGGCTGGGCCAGTCAAGAATGGTCACAGAGTTGTTCTGAAGCCGCTCCTTTGTTATTTTAGCTGTGTGCTTAGGGTCATTGTCTTGTTGGAAGGTGAACCTTCGGCCAAGTCTGAGGTCCAGAGCACTCTGGAAGAGGTTTTCATCCAGGATATCTCTGTACTTGGCTGCATTCATGTTTCCTTCAATGACAACCAGCCGTCCTGTCCCTGCAGCTGAAAAACACCCCATAGCATGATGCTGCCACCACCATGTCTCACTGTTGGGATTGTATTGGGCAGGTGATGAGCAGTGTCTGGTTTTCTCCACACAAACCGCTTAGAATTATCACCAATAAGGTCTATATTTATCTCATCAGACCAGAGAATCTTATTTCTTATAGTCTGGGAGTCCTTCATGAGTTTTTCAGCAAACTCTATGTGGGCTTTCATATGTCTTGCACTGAGGAGAGGCTTCCGTCGGGCCACTCTGCCATAAAGGCCCTACTGGTGGAGGGCTGCAGTGATAGTTGACTTTGTGGACCTTTCTCCTATCTCCCTACTGTATCTCTGGAGCTCAGCCACAGTGATCTTGGGGTTCTTCTTTACCTCTCTCACCAAGGCTCTTCTCCCACGATTGCTCAGTTTGGCTGGACGGCCAGGTCTAGGAAGACTTCTGGTGGTCTCAAACTTCTTCCATTTAAGGATTATGAAGGCCACTGTGCACTTAGGAACCTTTAGTACTGCAGATATTCTGTTGTAACCTTGGCCAGTTCACCTTGCCACATTTCTGTCTCTGAGCTCCTTGGCCAGTTCCTTTGGCCTCATGATTCTCATTTGGTCTGACATGCACTGTGAGGTGTGAGGTCTTATATAGACAGGTGTGCGCCTTCCCAAATCAAGTCCTATCAGTTTAATTACACACAGCTGGACTCAAATGAAGGAGTAGAACCATCTCAAGGAGGATCACAGGAAATGGACAGCATGTGACTTAACCCCTTTAACCCCAAGGGTGGTTTGCACGTTAATGACCGGGCCAATTTTTACAATTCTGACCACTGTCCCTTTATGAGGTTATAACTCTGGAACGCTTCAACGGATCCCAGTGAATCTGACATTGTTTTCTCGTGACATATTGTACTTCATGACAATGGTAAAAATTCTTTGATAGTACCTGCATTTATTTGTGAAAAAAACAGAAATTTGGCAAAAATTATGAAAATTTCGCAATTTTCCAACTTTGAATTTTTATGCAATTAAATCACAGAGATATGTCACACAAAATACTTAATAAGTAACATTTCCCACATGTTTACTTTACATCAGCACAATTTTGGAACCAAAATTTTTTTTTGTTAGGGAGTTATAAGGGTGAAAAGTTGACCAGCAATTTCTCATTTCTACAACACCATTTTTTTTTTAGGGACCACATCTCATTTGAAGTCATTTTGAGAGGTCTATATGATAGAAAATACCCAAGTGTGACACCATTCTAAAAACTGCACCCCTCAAGGTGCTCAAAACCACATTCAAGAAGTTTATTAACCCTTCTGGTGCTTCACAGGAATTTTTTGAATGTTTAAATAAAAATGAACATTTAATTTTTTTTCACAAAAAATTTAATTCAGCTCCAATTTGTTTTATTTTACCAAGGGTAACAGGAGAAAATGGACCGCAAACATTGTTGTACAATTTGTCCTGAGTACGCCAATACCCCACATGTGGGGGTAAACCACTGTTTGGGCGGATGGGAGAGCTCGGAAGGGAAGGAGAGCCGTTTGACTTTTCAATGCAAAATTGACAGGAATTGAGATGGGACGCCATGTTTCGTTTGGAGAGCCACTGATGTGCCTAAACATTGAAACCCCCCACAAGTGACACCATTTTGGAAAGTAGACCCCCTAAGGAACTTATCTAGAGGTGTGGTGAGCACTTTGACCCACCCAGTGCTTCACAGAAGTTTATAATGCAGAACCGTAAAAATAAAAAATCATATTTTTTCACAAAAATTATATTTTCGCCCCCAATTTTTTATTTTTCCAAGGGTAAGAGAAGAAATTGGACCCCAAAAGTTGTTGTACAATTTGTCCTGAGTACGCTGATACCCGATATGTGGGGGTAAACCACTGTTTGGGCGGATGGGAGCGCTCGGAAAGGAAGGAGCGCCGTTTGACTTTTCAATGCAAAATTGACAGGAATTGAGATGAGATGCCATGTTGCGTTTGCAGAGCCCCTAATGTACCTAAATAGTAGAAACTCCTCACAAGTGACACCATTTTGGAAAGTAGACCCCCTAAGGAACTTATCTAGATGTGTGGTGAGCGCTTTGACCCACCAAGGGCTTCACAGAAGTTTATAATGGAGAGCCGTAAAAATAAAACAAAATTTTTTTCCCACAAAAATTATATTTTAGCCACCAGTTTTGTATTTTCCCGAGGGTAACAGGAGAAATTGGACCCCAAAATTTGTTGTCCAATTTGTCCTGAGTGCGCTGATACCGCATATGTGGGGAGGAACCACTGTTTGGGCGCATGGGAGGGCTCGGAAGGGAAGGAGCTCCAGTTGAGCGACCTTGACCTTTTTAGAGTCGAGCCGGGTTTCGCGAAACTAGACTATCTCAAAAGTCGGGTCGAGTGAAATCGGCCGATTATGACGTAAAGTCGGGATCGACCGAAACACGAAACCCAATGCAAGTCAATGGGGCAGCATAGTCGGCAGTGAGTGGGGGCCAGGAAAACACCTAGAGTGCCCATTTTAATGTCAAAACCATCCATTCTTCTTAATGAAGCTTGTCAAGCGTAATTTACCTTATAATAATTGGAAGGCATTTGAAATTGGGGGTCATTTGGCTAAAGTTGTGGTGGGTAGGGCTGGTTCAAGTAATTAGTGGGCCCAGGAAATCTGGACCACGTCACGGCAGTGGAGCAGGGAGAGGTAAGTATTTCAACTTTGCAAGTGCTGTGAACCTGAGCAAGCAGGGGGGGCCCACTCATTGGCATTGGCACTGGCACAGGGCCCCTCAAAGTACAGCGGTGTGTTTGCACGGCGGGGGCGCCTCCCACCGGCAGCAACACTTTTGCGTACCATGAGAGGCCCTGTGCCAGTGACGTCGCCAACTAGTATTCCTCCCCACACCTGATGAAGGAACCTGCACTTTCATCTGCACCTTCCTCTTTGTCCCCGTGTAAGGTGGTATGGTATGCGGGAAGGGGGACCTGACTTTCAGCAGGGTCACAATCTTGCAGTGTAGCGTGCACGGGAAATGTTGCGTTATGGGTCAATGTACCAGCAGACTCATCTATCACTGGCTGGGCAATGGGCAGGATGAGGAGGAAACACAGATCTAGGCCCAAAGAATAAAGTGGGCTAAATGCAGTTCAAAATTGGTAACACAGGACTAATCAGGGGGCATTGCAGTGGAGGACAACTGGAATGAGAGGCTGACACAGAGAGTAGGCCCAAATCAGTAAGTAGTCGAAATGCAGTTCAAAATTGGCAACAGTAGTAAACAGGCGGCACAGCTTTGTTCAGTGGAGGAGAACAGCAAGGAGTGGCAGACACCGATAGTAGGCCCCAACCCAACTAGTAGGCCAAATGCAGTCTAACATTATCAACTACTTAACGAGCGCCTGAAAACGGAATTTCAGGACAGGAAACCAGGAGAACAGCAAGGAGCGGCAGACACCGATAGTAGGCCCCAAACCAACTAGTACGCCAAATGCAGTTGTTCCGTTTAACCACAATTTAATGAGAGCCTAAAGATAGAAGTTCAGGAAAGGCAACCTGGAGAACACCTTGGAGTGGAACACACCATCTCTCTACACCCCATACCCAATTTGTAGGCCTAATGCAGTGTAGTTTTCTACAACTACTAAACGAGAGCATGATGATCGAAGCATTGGCGAGGAAACCTGGGGAACACCTTGGAGTGGAACACACCATCTCTCTACACCCCATACCCAATTTGTAGGCCTAATGCAGCGTAGTTTCCAACAACTACTAAACGAGAGCCGGAAGATCGAAGCAATGGAGAGGAAACCTGGGGAACACCTTGGAGTGTAACACACCATCTCTCTACACCCCATACCCAATTTGTAGGCCTAATGCAGCGTAGTTTCCAACAACTACTAAACGAGAGCCGGAAGATCGAAGCAATGGAGAGGAAACCTGGGGAACACCTTGGAGTGTAACACACCATCTCTCTACACCCCATACCCAATTTGTAGGCCTAATGCAGCGTAGTTTCCAACAACTACTAAACGAGAGCCGGAAGATCGAAGCAATGGAGAGGAAACCTGGGGAACACCTTGGAGTGTAACACACCATCTCTCTACACCCCATACCCAATTTGTAGGCCTAATGCAGCGTAGTTTCCAACAACTACTAAACGAGAGCCGGAAGATCGAAGCAATGGAGAGGAAACCTGGGGAACACCTTGGAGTGTAACACACCATCTCTCTACACCCCATACCCAATTTGTAGGCCTAATGCAGCGTAGTTTCCAACAACTACTAAACGAGAGCATGATGATCGAAGCATTGGCGAGGAAACCTGGGGAACACCTTGGAGTGGAACACACCATCTCTCTACAGTGGAACACACCATCTCTCTACACCCCATACCCAATTTGTAGGCCTAATGCAGCGTAGTTTCCAACAACTACTAAACGAGAGCCGGAAGATCGAAGCTCAGGAAAGGCAACCTGGAGAACACCTTGGAGTGGAACACACCATCTCTCTACACCCCATACCCAATTTGTAGGCCCAATGCAGCGTAGTTTCCAACAACTACTAAACGAGAGCCGGAAGATCGAAGCAATGGAGAGGAAACCTGGGGAACACCTTGGAGTGTAACACACCATCTATCTACACCCCATACCCAATTTGTAGGCCTAATGCAGCGTAGTTTCCAACAACTACTAAACGAGAGCCGGAAGATCGAAGCAATGGAGAGGAAACCTGGGGAACACCTTGGAGTGTAACACACCATCTCTCTACACCCCATACCCAATTTGTAGGCCTAATGCAGCGTAGTTTCCAACAACTACTAAACGAGAGCCGGAAGATCGAAGCTCAGGAAAGGCAACCTGGGGAACACCTTGGAGTGTAACAAACCCTCTCTCTACACCACGGAAGGGCTGATTCTTAGGAAGGAAGGCTGTCGGAAAGAAGCAGGGCGCGTCCGAGGGTGATTATATTCTTATTAGGTATATACTCACCCTCGGACGCGCCCTGCTTCTTTATTTGTAATGAATGTTTATTTGCAATGTGGTTTTGACTTACTCTATTTTTTTGGTAAATAATGATTTTATTATTTTCATTGTTTTGCATCTTCTTGGCAATAATATAAAGAAGACGCGACAGGACAACACTCGGTGGATGCCATATCTGTGTTTAAAATTAAAAAAACCTTTCAGTTAACTACTTGCAGGAGAAAGTTATTGTAGCTGGTGGCCATTTTTAGTACTGTACCAGATTTTTGTTGTATGTGTTTGTTTTTAATGTTAAAATGTCTGCATTTGATATCTCTCCAGTATTTTCTTTTTTATAAGCAAAATACTTATTTTTATATTTTCTGATGTTGGTTCCAGGGGTACACGGGCAGCAGTGGTGTGGTCAGTGGAGGCCTAGTGGAAGGAGTGACCGCAGACAGGCATCGAAGGCCTAAAATAATAACACATGGCTGTAGGCAATTTTAAATTGGTTCCAGGGGTACACGGGCAGCAGTGGTGTGGTCAGTGGAGGCCTAGTGGAAGGAGTCACCGCAGACAGGCATCGAAGGCCTAAAATAATAACACATGGCTGTAGGCAATTTTAAATTGGTTACAGGGGTACACGGGCAGCAGTGGTGTGGTCAGTGGAGGCCTAGTGGAAGGAGTGACCGCAGACAGGCATCGAAGGCCTAAAATAATAACACATGGCTGTAGGCAATTTTAAATTGGTTACAGGGGTACACGGGCAGCAGTGGTGTGGTCAGTGGAGGCCTAGTGGAAGGAGTGACCGCAGACAGGCATCGAAGGCCTAAAATAATAACACATGGCTGTAGGCAATTTTAAATTGGTTACAGGGGTACACGGGCAGCAGTGGTGTGGTCAGTGGAGGCCTAGTGGAAGGAGTCACCGCAGACAGGCATCGAAGGCCTAAAATAATAACACATGGCTGTAGGCAATTTTAAATTGGTTCCAGGGGTACACGGGCAGCAGTGGTGTGGTCAGTGGAGGCCTAGTGGAAGGAGTGACCGCAGACAGGCATCGAAGGCCTAAAATAATAACACATGGCTGTAGGCAATTTTAAATTGGTTCCAGGGGTACACGGGCAGCAGTGGTGTGGTCAGTGGAGGCCTAGTGGAAGGAGTGACCGCAGACAGGCATCGAAGGCCTAAAATAATAACACATGGCTGTAGGCAATTTTAAATTGGTTACAGGGGTACACGGGCAGCAGTGGTGTGGTCAGTGGAGGCCTAGTGGAAGGAGTGACCACAGACAGGCATCGAAGGCCTAACATAACAAAAATGTCAATACAATGGTATTGTCAGTGGCAGGCATTGAAGGATGTCAGCGCATAGACTAAACATTGGTGGAGCTGTGAGATAATTTTGCAAGTGGTAGAGCACTGTTTGAGCTGGGGTGGGGGGAAACTGTCTTGTGGCCGGCGGTACAGGCCCAGGGCCCCTCATATTACAACGGTGTGTCTGACGTTGGGTGCGCACCACCACCGCCAGAGACACTTTATTGTACTAGGAGGGACCCAGTGGCAGTGCCGTCGACCAAAAGCGGGCTCACCCACCTCTTCAGACAAACTGCACTCTCACGGGTGCTGTCGCCAAGTGTCGATACCACGGCCCCGTGTGGGGAGTTTGGCCATTTAGTGAGGTGTAAACATGTCATATGCTGGACAATCAGGTGCAGAAAATTACGAGATTGGAAAAGGCATTCAGAATAGTCCACAGGCAAGACCTTTTCATAGGAAAGCTAGGTGTCAGCCGGGCAAGGTGGGGCAAAAGATTTCGAAATCCAGTTGTGGTTCATTTTAATGAAGGTTAGATCATCTACATTTTGGGTAGCCAGACGAGTCCTTTTTTCTGTTAGTATTGAACCTGCAGCACTGAATACTCTTTCTGATAGGACACTAGCTGCCGGGCAAGCAAGCTCCTGCAATGCATATTCTGCCAATTCTGGCCAGGTGTCTAATTTTGATGCCCAGTAATCAAATGGGAATGACGGTTGAGGGAGAACATCGATAAGGGATGAAAAATAGTTTGTAACCATACTGGACAAATGTTGTCTCCTGTCACTTTGAATTGATGCTGCAGTACCTGTCCTGTCTGCGGTCATAGCAAAATCACTCCACAACCTGGTCAGAAAACCCCTCTGGCCAACGCCACTTCTGATTTCTGCCCCTCTAACTCCTCTGGTCTGCTGCCCCCTGCAGCTCGTGTGAGAACGATCACGGGCGCTGTGTGCAGGGAATGCCAGAAGCAAACGGTCATCAAGAGTTGATTGTTTGGTTGCTAATATTAGTTCCAAGTTCTCATGTGGCATTATATTTTGCAATTTGCCTTTATAGCGAGGATCAAGGAGGCAGGCCAACCAGTAATCGTCATCATTCATCATTTTAGTTATGCGTGTGTCCCTTTTGAGGATACGTAAGGCATAATCCGCCATGTGGGCCAAAGTTCCAGTTCTCAAATCTGCGGTTGTGCTTGGTTGAGGGGCAGTTTCAGGCAAATCCACGTCACTTGTGTCCCTCAAAAAACCAGAACCCGGCCTTGCCGCGCCACCAATTTCCAGTGGCCCCGGAAAAGCTTCCTCATTAAAAATATAATCATCCCCATCATCCTCCTCGTCCTCCTCCTCCTCTTCGCCCGCTACCTCGTCCTGTACACTGCCCTGGCCAGACAATGGCTGACTGTCATCAAGGCTTTCCTCTTCCTCAGCTGCAGACGCCTGATCCTTTATGTGCGTCAAACTTTGCATCAGCAGACGCATTAGGGGGATGCTCATGCTTATTATGGCGTTGTCTGCACTAACCAGCCGTGTGAATTCCTCAAAACACTGAAGGACTTGGCACATGTCTTGAATCTTCGACCACTGCACACCTGACAACTCCATGTCTGCCATCCTACTGCCTGCCCGTGTATGTGTATCCTCCCACAAAAACATAACAGCCCGCCTCTGTTCACACAGTCTCTGAAGCATGTGCAGTGTTGAGTTCCACCTTGTTGCAACGTCTATGATTAGGCGATGCTGGGGAAGGTTCAAAGAATGCTGATAGGTCTGCATACGGCTGGAGTGTACGGGCGAAAGGCGGATATGTGAGCAAAGTCCACGCACTTTGAGGAGCAGGTCGGATAACCCCGGATAACTTTTCAGGAAGCACTGCACCACCAGGTTTAAGGTGTGAGCCAGGCAAGGAATGTGTTTCAGTTGGGAAAGGGAGATGGCAGCCATGAAATTCCTTCCGTTATCACTCACTACCTTGCCTGCCTCAAGATCTACAGTGCCCAGCCACGACTGCGTTTCTTTCTGCAAGAACTCGGACAGAACTTCCGCGGTGTGTCTGTTGTCGCCCAAACACTTCATAGCCAATACAGCCTGCTGACGTTTGCCAGTAGCTGCCCCATAATGGGAGTCCTGGTGTGCAACAGTGGCAGCTGCGGATGGAGTGGTTGTGCGACTGCGGTCTGTGGACGAGCTCTCGCTTCTGCAGGAGGACGAAGAGGAGGAGGAGGGGGTGCGAACGGCTACAGCCAATTGTTTCCTAGACCGTGGGCTAGGCAGAACTGTCCCAAACTTGCTGTCCCCTGTGGACCCTGCATCCACCACATTTACCCAGTGTGCCGTGATGGACACGTAACGTCCCTGGCCATGCCTACTGGTCCATGCATCTGTTGTCAGGTGCACCTTTGTGCTCACAGATTGCCTGAGTGCATGGACGATGCGCTCTTTAACATGCTGGTGGAGGGCTGGGATGGCTTTTCTGGAAAAAAGTGTCGACTGGGTAGCTCGTAGCGTGGTACAGCGTAGTCCATCAGGGCTTTGAAAGCTTCGCTTTCAACTAACCGGTAGGGCATTATCTCTAACGAGATTAGTCTAGCTATGTGTGCGTTCAAACCCTGTGTACGCGGATGCGAGGCTAAGTACTTCCTTTTTCTAACCATAGTCTCATGTAGGGTGAGCTGGACTGGAGAGCTGGAGATCGTGGAACTAGCGGGGGTGCCGGTGGACATGGCAGACTGAGAGACGGTGGGAGATGGTATTGTTGCCACCGGTGCCCTAGATGCAGTGTTTCCTACTACGAAACTGGTGATTCCATTGACCCTGACTGCTTTGGCCTGGCAAAGAAACCTGCACAGATACTGCAGGTGGTGCGGAAAATGGTGGCCCTACACTGCCGGAAGGGATGTTGCGTTGCTGACTAGCTTCATTGGCCGAGGGTGCTACAACCTTAAGGGACGTTTGGTAGTTAGTCCAGGCTTGCAAATGCATGGTGGTTAAATGTCTATGCATGCAACTTGTATTGAGACTTTTCAGATTCTGTCCTCTGCTTAAGGTAGTTGAACATTTTTGACAGATGACTTTGCGCTGATCAATTGGATGTTGTTTAAAAAAATGCCAGACTGCACTCTTTCTAGCATCGGATACCTTTTCAGGCATTGCAGACTGAGCTTTAACCGGATGGCCACGCTGTCCTCCAACAGGTTTTGGCTTTGCCACGCGTTTTGGGCAAGATACGGGCCCGGCAGATGGAACCTGTTGCGATGTTGATGCCTGCTGCGGCCCTCCTCCTCCGCTTCAGAACTGCTGCCGCCTGCACCCTGTTCCCCCAATGGCTGCCAATCGGGGTCAAGAACTGGGTCATCTATTACCTCTTCTTGTAGCTCGTGTGCAACTTCGTCTGTGTCACCGTGTCGGTCGGTGGTATAGCGTTCGTGATGGGGCAACATAGTCTCATCAGGGTCTGATTCTTGATCAGCACCCTGCGAGGGCAATGTTGTGGTCTGAGTCAAAGGACCAGCATAGTAGTCTGGCTGTGGCTGTGCATCAGTGCACTCCATGTCAGATTCAACTTGTAATGGGCATGGACTGTTAACTGCTTCACTTTCTAAGCCAGGGACGGTATGTGTAAAGAGCTCCATGGAGTAACCCGTTGTGTCGCCTGCTGCATTCTTCTCTGTTGTTGTTTTTGCTGAAGAGGACAAGGAAGCGACTTGTCCCTGACCGTGAACATCCACTAACGACGCGCTGCTTTGACATTTACCAGTTTCACGAGAGGAGGCAAAAGAGTCAGCAAGATAAGCCAAAACTTGCTCTTGCTGCTCCGGCTTTAAAAGCGGTTTTCCTACTCCCAGAAAAGGGAGCGTTCGAGGCCTTGTGTAGCCAGACGACGAACCTGGCTCCACAGCTCCAGACTTAGGTGCAATATTTTTTTTCCCACGACCAGCTGATGCTCCACCACTACCACTACCCTCATTACCAGCTGACAATGAACGCCCCCGGCCACGACCTCTTCCACCATACTTCCTCATTGTTTTAAAAACGTAAACAAACTAACGGTATTTGTTGCTGTCACACAAATTACACGGTGAGCTATAACTTCAGTATGATTTAGCTACCCCTTTACAGGTGAGTGAGACCACAACGAAAATCAGGCACAATGTTACACACTCTGTTGTTGGTGGCAACAAATGAGAGAGATGCCACACACGCAGGACTGTCACTGAAGCACAAATGTAAATATTAATCTCCCACTGATTTGATTTTTTTTTTTTTTTAAGGGAGACTTTAGGAAAAAAAAATAATAGAATAAAATGATTTTTTCAGGAAGAATTTAGAAACCAAATAAAATAAAATGATTTTTTCAGGGAGAATTTAGAAAACAAATAAAACAAAAAAAGGCTTTCTATGGCCCACTGAGTGAGAGATGACGCACACAGGAGTCAGGAGTGGCACACAAGCCCAGAGGCCAATATTTATCTCCCACGGATTGATGTAGTGATTTTTTCAGGTAGATTTTGGAACCCAAATCAAGCTAAAAAAAATAATAGGCTTTCTATGGCCCACAATTGGAGAGAGAGAGAGAGATGGCACACTCAGGAGTCAAGACTGGCACACAAGCAGAAAGGGCAATATTAATCTCCCACTGATTTGTTTTTTTTTTTTTTTTTTCAGGGAGACTTTAGGAAAAAAAAATAGAATAAAATGATTTTTTGAGGAAGAATTTAGAAACCAAATAAAATAAAATGATTTTTTCAGGGAGAATTTAGAAAACAAATAAAACAAAAAAAGGCTTTCTATGGCCCACTGAGTGAGAGATGACGCACACAGGAGTCAGGAGTGGCACACAAGCCCAGAGGCCAATATTTATCTCCCACTGATTGATGTAGTGATTTTTTCAGGTAGATTTTGGAACCCAAATCAAGCTAAAAAAAATAATAGGCTTTCTATGGCCCACAATTGGAGAGAGAGAGAGATGGCACACCCAGGAGTCAAGACTGGCACACAAGCAGAAAGGGCAATATTAATCTCCCACTGATTTGTTTTGTTTTTTTTTTTTTCAGGGAGACTTTAGGAAAAAAAAAAATAGAATAAAATGATTTTTTCAGGAAGAATTTAGAAACCAAAGAAAATAAAATGATTTTTTCAGGGAGAATTTAGAAAACAAATAAAACAAAAAAAGGCTTTCTATGGCCCACTGAGTGAGAGATGACGCACACAGGAGTCAGGAGTGGCACACAAGCCCAGAGGCCAATATTTATCTCCCACTTTTTTTTTTTTGTTCCAGGGAAAATTTATAAACCCAATAAAAAAAATAATAAATAGGCTTTCTATGGCCCACTATCTGAGAGACAGAGAGAGATGGCACGCTTAGGACTGGCACACAAGCCCAAAGGCCAATATTAATCTCCCTTTTTTTTTAAGGGAGAATTTATAAAACCAAAAAAAAATAAATAAATAGGCTTTCTATGGCCCACTATTTGTGAGAGAGATGGCACGCTCAGGACTGGCACACAAGCCCAGAGGCCAATATTAATCTCCCACTTTTTTTTTTTTTTTCCAGGGAAAATTTATAAACCCATTAAAAAAAAAAAAAAATAGGCTTTCTATGGCCCACTATCTGAGAGAGAGAGATGGCACGCTTAGGACTGGCACACAAGCCCAAAGGCCAATATTAATCTCCCACTGATTGATTTATTGATTTTTTCAGGTAGAATTTAGAACCCAAATAAAGCAAAAAAAAAAAAAAAAATGGGCTTTCTATGGCCCACTGAGTGAGTGATGATGCACACAGGAGTCAGGAGTGGCACACAAGCCCTGAGGCCAATATTTTTCTCCCACTGATTGATGTAGTGATTTTTTCAGGTAGATTTTATAACCCAAATCAAGCAAAAAAATAAATAGGCTTTCTATGGCCCACTGAGTGAGAGATGACACAGACAGGGATGGCACTCTAGCAGAAATGTCAATCTTAATCTCCCACAAAAAAAAAAAAAAAAACAGGGAGTGTCCTTCAATTACTATCTCCCTGCAGTAATCTCAGCCAGGTATGGCAGGCAGCAATAAGGAGTGGACTGATGCACAAATTAAATAAAAAGTGTGGACAAACCAAAAAGATAGCTGTGCAGAAAGGAAGGAACAAGAGGATTTGTGCTTTGAAAAAAGCAGTTGGTTTGCACAGCGGCGTACACACAGCAATGCAGCTATCAGGGAGCCTTCTAGGGCAGCCCAATGAGCTACAGCGCTGAGGGAAAAAAAAAAAAAAATGTAGCTTCCACTGTCCCTGCACACCGAAGGTGGTGTTGGGCAGTGGAAATCGCTACAGCACAAGCGGTTTGGTGGTTAATGGACCCTGCCTAACGCAATCCCTGCTTCTGACGAAGCGGCAGCAACCTCTCCCTAAGCTCAGATCAGCAGCAGTAAGATGGCGGTCGGCGGGAACGCCCCTTTATAGCCCCTGTGACGCCGCAGACAGCAAGCCAATCACTGCAATGCCCTTCTCTAAGATGGTGGGGACCAGGACCTATGTCATCACGCTGCCCACACTCTGCGTTTACCTTCATTGGCTGAGAAATGGCGCTTTTCGCGTCATTGAAACGTGACTTTGGCGTGAAAGTCGCGTACCGCATGGCCGACCCCGCACAGGGGTCGGATCGGGTTTCATGAAACCCGACTTTGCCAAAAGTCGGCGACTTTTGAAAATGAAGGACCCGTTTCGCTCAACCCTAGTCTGCAGGTGTCACATTGCATTTGCAGAGCCCCTAATGTACCGAAACAGTAGAAACCCCCCACAAGTGACACCATTTTGGAAAGTAGACCCCCCAGGGAACTTATCTAGATGTGTTGTGAGAACTTTGAACCCCCAAGTGTTTCACTACAGTAACGCAGAGCCGTAAAAATAAAAAATCTTTTTTTTCCCACAAAAATTATTTTTTAGCCCCGAGTTTTGTATTTTCCCAAGGGTAACAGGAGAAATTGGACCCCAACAGTTGTTGTCCTATTTGTCCTGAGTACGCTGATACCCCATATGTTGGGGTAAACCCCTGTTTGGGCACACGGGCAAGCTCGGAAGGGAAGAAGCACTGTTTTACTTTTTCAACGCAGAATTGGCTGGAATTGAGATCGGACGCCATGTCGCTTTTGGAGAGCCCCTGATGTGCCTAAACAGTGGAAACCCCCCAATTATAACTGAAACCCTAATCCAAACACTCCCCTAACCCTAATTCCAACGGTAACCCTAACCACACCTCTAACCCTGACATACCCCTAAACCTAATCCCAACCCTATTCCCAACTGTAAATGTAATCTGAACCCTAACTGTAACTTTAGCCCCAACCCAAACTGTAGCCCTAGCCCTAACCCTAGCCCTAACCCTAGCCCTAACCCTAACCCTAACCCTACCCCTAACCCTAGCCCTAGCCCTAACCCTAGCCCTAACCCTAACCCTAGCCCTAACCCTAGCCCTAACCCTAACCCTAGCCCTAACCCTAACCCTAACCCTAGCCCTAACATAGTAACATATAGTAACATAGTTAGTAAGGCCGAAAAAAGACATTTGTCCATCCAGTTCAGCCTATATTCCATCATAATAAATACCCAGATCTACGTCCTTCTACAGAACCTAATAATTGTATGATACAATATTGTTCTGCTCCAGGAAGACATCCAGGCCTCTCTTGAACCCCTCGACTGAGTTCGCCATCACCACCTCCTCAGGCAAGCAATTCCAGATTCTCACTGCCCTAACAGTAAAGAATCCTCTTCTATGTTGGTGGAAAAACCTTCTCTCCTCCAGACGCAAAGAATGCCCCCTTGTGCCCGTCACCTTCCTTGGTATAAACAGATCCTCAGCGAGATATTTGTATTGTCCCCTTATATACTTATACATGGTTATTAGATCGCCCCTCAGTCGTCTTTTTTCTAGACTAAATAATCCTAATTTCGCTAATCTATCTGGGTATTGTAGTTCTCCCATCCCCTTTATTAATTTTGTTGCCCTCCTTTGTACTCTCTCTAGTTCCATTATATCCTTCCTGAGCACCGGTGCCCAAAACTGGACACAGTACTCCATGTGCGGTCTAACTAGGGATTTGTAGAGAGGCAGTATAATGCTCTCATCATGTGTATCCAGACCTCTTTTAATGCACCCCATGATCCTATTTGCCTTGGCAGCTGCTGCCTGGCACTGGCTGCTCCAGGTAAGTTTATCATTAACTAGGATCCCCAAGTCCTTCTCCCTGTCAGATTTACCCAGTGGTTTCCCGTTCAGTGTGTAATGGTGATATTGATTCCCTCTTCCCATGTGTATAACCTTACATTTATCATTGTTAAACCTCATCTGCCACCTTTCAGCCCAAGTTTCCAACTTATCCAGATCCATCTGTAGCAGAATACTATCTTCTCTTGTATTAACTGCTTTACATAGTTTTGTATCATCTGCAAATATCGATATTTTACTGTGTAAACCTTCTACCAGATCATTAATGAATATGTTGAAGAGAACAGGTCCCAATACTGACCCCTGCGGTACCCCACTGGTCACAGCGACCCAGTTAGAGACTATACCATTTATAACCACCCTCTGCTTTCTATCACTAAGCCAGTTACTAACCCATTTACACACATTTTCCCCCAGACCAAGCATTCTCATTTAACCCTAACCCTAACCCTAGCCCTAGCCCTAACCCTAGCCCTAATGGGAAAATGGAAAAAAATACATTTTTTTAATTTTTCCCTAACTAAGGGGGTGATGAAGGGGGGTTTGATTTACTTTTATAGTGGGTTTTTTAGCAGATTTTTATGATTGGCAGCCGTCACACACTGAAAGACGCTTTTTATTGCAAAAAATATTTTTTGCGTTACCACATTTTGAGAGCTATAATTTTTCCATATTTTGGTCCACAGAGTCATGTGAGGTCTTGTTTTTTGTGGGACGAGTTGACGTTTTTATTGGTAACATTTTCGGGCATGTGACATTTTTTGATCGCTTTTTATTCCGATTTTTGTGAGACAGAATGACCAAAAACCAGCTATTCATGAATTTCTTTTGGGGGAGGCGTTTATACCATTCCGCGTTTGGTAAAATTGATAAAGCAGTTTTATTCTTCGGGTCAGTACGATTACAGCGACACCTCATTTATATAATTTTTTTATGTTTTGGCGCTTTTATACGATAAAAACTATTTTATAGAAAAAATAATTATTTTGGCATCGCTTTATTCTCAGGACTATAACTTTTTTATTGTTTTGCTGATGATGCTGTATGGCGGCTCATTTTTGCGGGACAAGATGTCGCTTTCAGCGGTACCATGGTTATTTATATCTGTGTTTTTGATCGCGTGTTATTCCACTTTTTGTTCGGCGGTATGATAATAAAGCGTCGTTTTTTGCCTCGTTTTTTTTTTTTTTTTCTTACGGTGTTTACTGAAGGGGTTAACTAGTAGGCCAGTTTTATAGGTCGGGCCGTTACGGACGCGGCGATACTAAATATATGTACTTTTATTGTTTTTTTTTATTTATTTAGATAAAGAAATGTATTTATGGGAATAATATTTTTTTTTTCATTATTTAGGAATATTTTTTTTTATTTTTTTTTACACATTTGGAATTTTTTTTTTAACTTTTTTACTTTGTCCCAGGGGGGGACATCACAGATCGGTGATCTGACAGTGTGCACAGCACTCTGTCAGATCACCGATCTGATAGCAATGCAGCCTGCTTCACAGTGCCTGAAGCCACCTCCCTCCCTGCAGGACCCGGATCCGTGGCCATCTTGGATCCGGGCCTTGAGCAAGCAGGGAGGGATGTAAGACCCTCGCAGCAACGCAATCACATCGCGTTGCTGCGGGGGGCTCAGGGAAGTCCGCAGGGAGCCCCCTCCCTGCGCGATGCTTCCCTGCACCGCCGGCACATCGCGATCATCTTTGATCGCGGTGTGCCAGGGGTTAATGTGCCGGGGGCGGTCCGTGACCGCTCCTGGCACATAGTGCCGGATGTCAGCTGCGATAGGCAGCTGACACCCGGCCGCGATCGGCCGCGCTCCCCCCGTGAGTGCCGCCGATCGCGCTGGACGTACTATCCCGTCCGTGGTCATGGGGGCCCACCCCACCTCGACGGGATAGTACGTCCGATGTCAGAAAGGGGTTAAATATGAGTGTCTGAGCAAAGGGTCTGGATACTTATGACCATGTGATTTTTTTTTTCGTTTTTAATAAAATTTGCAAAAATGTCTGTATTTCTGCTTTTTCAGTCAAGCTGGGGTGCAGAGTGTACATTAATGAGACAAAATATGAACTTTTTTGAATTTACCAAATGGTTGCAATGAAACAAAAGTGAAAAATGTAAAGGGGTCTGAATAATTTCTGTACCCACTGTAGGTGTATATTAGATGGAAATTTAGTTTTTTGTACTTTGAAAAACAATATATGTATTATCTTTCTTTTATTTAATATTGACATTTTCATGCGAGACTTCAATGTGATATCTTTCTGGCATGTTTCAGCAAAGCCGAATCTTGCATCGACTCTAAACCTTCAGGACGTGGCTGATACAGTTGTCTCAATAAGATCCAGGTGTCTCCGGGGACACGTCAGAACATGAAGATACAAGAGAAAAATAAAATCACTGTCACCTTTTCATTTCTCAATTCACAATCCTTTCTGTATTTTGGGTTAAAACAAAAAAAAATCAAAATCTTCACATTCGAAAGGAGAGAAAAATATTTCTAAATTTCACTTTATGACAATTTAATCAAATTCAACTCATTCCATTAAGAATTTTGGAATCGTTCCCTAATTATCCTGTATGAAGGAATTTTCTGCCAAACCTGTGACCTGCTAATATTAACCAGATGTTTATTTCCGTTTTTTGATATTCCTTCACTGAGCACCGAATTTAAAAAAAAAACATAATCCAACTTAATAAAGCACTGATTCAACAAAGTGTGAAGAACATTCTGCAGATATGGTGGCGTATGAAGACTGTTTCTTAATGCTACTTTGACTTTCTCGGAATTTGTAGACAACGTGGGTCAATTGCCCAGACTGAGTACAATGTAAAATAGTCAGTTCCAATCAATTGGAGCATGGATCCAAGAAGTGTGAATAGAGCTCTACATGAAGTCCATGAAGACTCTCCCATGTTCCTTAGCTCAGCTACAGTCAGAATATTGTACTTTATTTCACGTCTTTGATGGAAGTGTAATTGGATAGATATCTATGGACCAAGAAGGTTAATTACATGGTTCTTACACTCAGACTAAGCACCATTTCACATAAACAATTTCAACATATTGGAGCACAGAGTTAAAAAAGTGTAGAGAACTTTCTTTTCTGGGATGGTGGCCCATGCTTGTTGGCAAGGCTTAGTGACCAGATTCTCAATACTCGTCAGAGTAACACTCAGCCCCCACACAACTGCAGAGTAGGTGTGGATCAATGACATTTCTGAGGTTCTTCAAATCTTTGAGTGCTACACCAAGATGGAGAGCGCTGATGATGCTATTGTCAGCATAACCATCCCACTGCTCTATTAAAACGTTCGCTGAAGAATCTCAAAGAGGAAGCTTTGAATGCCGAGCAGGTGGCTATAGAGCAAGATTTTACAGTGGCTGATACCACACAGTCAAGCCTCACACAATATTCTCAGGCCACATTGGGTGATGTTGAGGAACAGGAGGATGAGGATGAACAGGAGTTTTTGGTCTGTGATACAGAAGGGACTCCCAATCTTAGCCTCATGCCTGTCCAGCATGGATGTCCTGAAGAGGAGAAGGAGGAGGAAGCTATGCATTGTGAGGAGGAGAGGATGGTTAGTGTTCTTCCTGGTCAGTACGCTGAACGTTTGACTCTTTGTAGTCTGCCACACTTAGCAGAGTTCATGTCCAGATGCCTTTGCCAAAACTCTTGACTGAAACACATTTTGTCCAACATGAAATACTGGCTGTGCACCTTTTTTGACCCACGGTACAAGGATAAATTTGCTTCTCTCAGGTCGGAGGCAGATGTGCCATTTTCAGTGCATGCATGCCAGAGGTCCATTGAGGAAGACTTGCTAAAAAGATTACTCTCAGACAGCGCTACTAGGAGAGGTACCGGCTTTTTTCACCCACAAGGATTACAGGGCGGGCCGCGCACACCAGGTGCAACTCAGGGGTGGGGAAATGTCCACCAACCGACACATTTTCATGAGACCATCGCATCAGTAAGGACTATCTGTGGGTGTAACTATGAAGAGGATGGAGAAGTTGACCAAGATGGTGAAGGACTACTTAAGTGACCATACCAGCTTCCATCCTGATTCTTCAGTGCCCTTTAATTATTGGTTGTCCAAGCTCCACATTTGGCCCGACCTCTCCTTCTACACCTTTGAGGTGCCGCCATGCCCTGCTGCAAGTGTGCGGTATGAGCAGGTTTTTAGTTTGGCTGGTGCAATCATAAAGGATAGGCGCACATGCCTGTCAACGGAAAATGCAGACAGGCTGACTCTTCTAAAATTGAACAAGGGCTGGATTTCCCTTGGATGAATCCTAAGGTTGACAGCAATGTGATGTTAAAGGAGCCCAAATGTTTTTGTTGGGACGATGTCTTAACATCCATCCCTTACCTTCCAAACCCATTTTGTTCATGAAACCACCTCCTCCTCCTCCTGCTTCTGCAACAAGCTCTCTAAGCCTTGCCGACATATGAACCACCCGCCACCTCAACACTAGTGTTGAGCATTCCGATACCGCAAGTATCGGGTATCGGCCGATATTTGCGGTATCGGAATTCCGATACCGAGTTCCGATATTTTTGTGATATCGGAAATCGGTATCGGGATTTAGATTAATGTGAAAAATAAAGAATAAAAATAAAAAATATTGATATACTTACCCTCGGACGGGCCCTGGTTGTCACCACTGCAATCGCCTTGTTTTCCTTCCTATGAATGAGCTTGTTAAGTACCTTCGATGACGTCGCGGCTTGTGATTGGTCGCTGAGCGGTCATGTGACCGCTCACGCGACCAATCACAAGCCGCAACGTCATCGAAGGTTATTAACGCGCTCATTCCTAAGAATGAGCGCATTAAGGACCTTCGATGACGTCGCGGCTTGTGATTGGTCGCGTGAGCGGTCACATGACCGCTCAGCGACCAATCACAAGCCGCGATGTCATCGAAGGTCATTAAAGCGCTCATTCTTAGGAAGAAAAGCATGGCGATTGCAGCGGTGACAACCAGGGCCCGTCCGAGGGTAAGTATATCAATATTTTTTATTTTTATTCTTTATTTTACACATTAATATGGATCCCAGGGCCTGAAGGAGAGTTTCCTCTCCTTCAGACCCTGGGAACCATTATGGATACCTTCCGATATTTGTGTCCCATTGACTTGTATTGGTATCAGATATCGATATCCGATATTTTTCAGATATCGGCCGATACCATCCGATACCGATACTTTCAAATATCGGACGGTATCGCTCAACACTACTCAACACACTTATCTAACGACCCCGGTGTTGACCATTCAACATTTTCTTTATAACCAGGATCCTTGTATCTTGTTCTCACATGCTTTATGGGTTTTATAGCCCTCTGTGTCTGTATTTTTACACATATTGGTTGGTAACTGGTTCATGCAGCATTACATTTCTTTCATTGTGGCTGGTCAGAACAATGAAAGCAATTGTTACATCCACCTTTTGTGTCTCCCCTATTTCCTCATAGATTGTAAGCTTGCGAGCAGGGCCCTCATTCCTCTTGGCCTCTGTTTTGATTCATGTGCTTATTGTTATGCTGTAATGTCTATTGTTTGTACATGTCCCCTCTAAAATGTAAAGCGCTGCAGAATATGTTGGCGCCATTGAAATAAAATGATAATGTATTATTATTATTATTATTATTATTATTAGTCAAATTATAGCATGTGAACAGGTCACAAATCAGTCGATGATGAGGCAAATTAAAATGCTGCTGCAGCAAAGCTAGTCCGCCTAAAACATGAGATGACTTTTGGAAATATGCACTGACAAGCCATACCTTTGCAAGTCAGGGCATGTCTAAAAAAATGCTGTACAACAAAGTTCAGCACGTGGGCCATGCGTGGAATGTGTTTACCAGCTTGCCGAGCTTTAAAGCCACCACCAAGTTACACCTACTATCACCAGACCTGCTTGGAGGTTCAGGTGGGAGAGCCACAGATCGGTCTGTTCTTTTATCACCTTCAACAGCTTGGCTGCATTATGAGCTTTATCACCTAAACAGATGAGCTTCAGCAGAGTATGCTTTGCCAAGGCAGTGCTGCAGACCTCCCAGCTGGGTAGTGATGGGGAGGAGGCTACTTGATGATGATGGTGCACACCGTCGTCTTGGTAGTGGTGCAAGCTGGGGTTACAGTGGGAGTGGTGGTGGTGGTAGCTATTTTGGTGCTAGGGGGCGCTGCTTGTGTCTTCAGCTTAGTCAGCTTTAGGGCAGTGTCTCTGCATTTGTGCACATTTAGAGGGTACCACCCTTTATCAACTAGGTGCCTAGTGTAAGTTACGCGGTAACCGGGGTAAAGATCTCTGTCTGGGTGTCCTTCCCATACGTGAGACTCCATGTCCCTCCTGTTCACAAAGATTTCCACGTATAACCCTTGCTACTCAATGAATCCTCAGCCCTTCTTCAATCTGAAGGCTACCACTGTGCCCTGCTTCAGCGGGGCCTGGTTGGTATGGCGGTCCTTGCGGGCCTGGGCCTTGGCACATAAGTCCCTTTGGTCAAAGGCTTTGCGCCGGGCCTGGTATTCCTCCTTAGCCTCCCATTCGTGGCCGAGTTGCTGCTCGTATTCGTCCCAGCTTAGGACTTCCAGAGTCTCTCCCTCCTTCTTAGTTGTCCTGGGAAACCCCATAAGGTCTGGTCCAGGACTTACCCAGCGGTAAACCTTTTTCTCCGCATAACTTTCACTCGGCAAGGTGGTGGGCTGGATCGGCGCCTTCATAAAGCGTTCCATCCCCGTGACCTGGTCAAATTCCCCTAGGATCTGAAGTCGGGTGGACCCATAACAGGGTGGTGCAGCTACGGGGCCCACTAACATAGTAACATAGTAACATAGTTAGTAAGGCCGAAAAAAGACATTTGTCCATCCAGTTCAGCCTATATTCCATCATAATAAATCCCCAGATCTACGTCCTTCTACAGAACCTAATAATTGTATGATACAATATTGTTCTGCTCCAGGAAGACTTCCAGGCCTCTCTTGAACCCCTCAACTGAGTTCGCCATCACCACCTCCTCAGGCAAGCAATTCCAGATTCTCACTGCTCTAACAGTAAAGAATCCTCTTCTATGTTGGTGGAAAAACCTTCTCTCCTCCAGACGCAAAGAATGCCCCCTTGTGCCCGTCACCTTCCTTGGTATAAACAGATCCTCAGCTAGATATTTGTATTGTCCCCTTATATACTTATACATGGTTATTAGATCGCCCTTCAGGCAGGGTTGTCGTTCCTACCTTCCACAGCATCTCCGGTGCCGGGCTCCTCTGCTGGTGTCGGGAGCTGTTGGACGGGACACGGCCCCTGCAGTGCCCCTGCTGGCGCCACCTGGCACGTGGTTTCCCTGTCCAGCTGCATCCGCAGGAGCTGGTCGATTAACTCCTCCACTCCAGTCTGCAGGAGTCCATGGACGACTGGTGACGGCTTGCCGCGGCTTCCTTCCAGGTTGCTGGGGGAGTCCTCCGCTTCCACCCCATGCTCTGGTTCCGGGCTGCTGGCCATGGCTTCCTCCATTTGCACAGTTTAGCAAATCAGTGTCTTGTAGTGTTGATACTGGTGCCGAAGCTGAACCATCACACTAAAAGTCCTGGTAAGGGGTAATTCTGCGCTTTGCTATTTGTATCAGATACATTCTGCATTTAGCCTGGGGAAGGAGAGAGAGTTGCAGGAGCAGGGAAAGTGGCTGACTACAGTCTCTAGATAGGGATTAGGGCTTTGCAATTCATTCCTAAATATATAGGTGCAGCAGTTGACCACTTTTTTTGGGAGATGGTGAACATATTGACTGCATTGTCATCCATAGATCAATGTAAAAATGTTCGAAAGACACATAGTTAGTCCAGACTGGGGACAGTCAATATAAAGTCCACCCCAAATGAATATATAGAGTAAGTAGTGGAGTACTCCCATATTAATTAGAAACCCAAGAAAAAAAATGGAGTAGCCAAAACCACCAAACAAAGGAATAGAATCATACATGCAGTACACATGCGCTGCATTATTTGGCATCAGGGATTTGAGGTATATATACATGGCAGGACAACAATACGTTGATATCTTCCGATAAAGCAGATACGTGCAACACGCTTTGGGGCAGCTGTGGTGGGTAGGGTTGAGCGAAACGGGTCGAACATTTTCAAAAGTCGCCGACTTTTGGCTAAGTCGGGGTTTCATGAAACCCGATCCGACCCCTGTGCGGGGTCGGCCATGCGGTACGCGACTTTCGCGCCAAAGTCGCGTTTCAATGACGCGAAAAGCGCCATTTCTCAGCCAATGAAGGTAAACGCAGAGTGTGGGCAGCGTGATGACATAGGTCCTGGTCCCCACCATCTTAGAGAAGGGCATTGCAGTGATTGGCTTGCTGTCTGCGACGTCACAGGGGCTATAAAGAGGCGTTCCCGCCGACCGCCATCTTACTGCTGCTGATCTGAGCTTAGGGAGAGGTTGCTGCCGCTTTGTCAGAAGCAGGGATAGCGTTAGGCAGGGTCCATTAACCACAAAACCGCTTGTGCTGCAGCGATTTGCACTGTCCAACACCACCCTCGGTGTGCAGGGACAGTGGAAGTTTTTTTTTTTTTTTTTTTCCCCTCAGCGCTGTAGCTCATTGGGCTGCCCTAGAAGGCTCCCTGATAGCTGCATTGCTGTGTGTACGCCGCTGTGCAAACCAACTGCTTTTTTCAAAGCACAAATCCTCTTGTTCCTTCCTTTCTGCACAGCTATCTTTTTTGTTTGTCCACACTTTTTATTTCATTTGTGCATCAGTCCACTCCTTATTGCTGCCTGCCATACCTGGCTGAGATTACTGCAGGCAGGGAGATAGTAGCTGCCTGCCATACCTGGCTGAGATTACTGCAGGCAGGGAGATAGTAATTGTAGGACATTCCCTGTTTTTTTTTTTGTTTTTTTTTTGGTGGGAGATTAAGATTGGCAATTTGGCATTTCTGCTAGAGTGCCATCCCTGTGTGTGCCATCTCTCTCACATAGTGGGCCATAGAAAGCCTTTTCATTTTTCTGTATTTTTTTTTGTGGGGTGTATAAATTCTCCCTGATAAAAATACAGTGGGAGATTAATATTGGCCTTTGGGCTTGTGTGCCAGTCCTGAGTGTGCCATCTCTCTCACAAATAGTGGGCCATAGAAAGCCTATTTTATTTTTTTTGGGGTTTTATAAATTCTCCCTGAAAAAAAGGGAGATTAATATTGGCCTCTGGGCTTGTGTGCCAGTCCTGAGCGTGCCATCTGTGCCAGCCCTGAGCGTGCCATCTCTCTCACAAATAGTGGGCCATAGAAAGCCTATTTATTTTTTTTTTTTGTTTTATAAATTCTCCCTGAAAAAAAGGGAGATTAATATTGGCCTCTGGGCTTGTGTGCCAGTCCTGAGCGTGCCATCTGTGCCAGCCCTGAGCGTGCCATCTCTCTCACAAATAGTGGGCCATAGAAAGCCTATTTAATTTTTTTTTTTGTTTTATAAATTTTCCCTGAAAAAAGGGAGATTAATATTGGCCTCTGGGCTTGTGTGCCAGTCCTGAGCGTGCCATCTGTGCCAGCCCTGAGCGTGCCATCTCTCTCACAAATAGTGGGCCATAGAAAGCCTATTTAATTTTTTTTTTTGTTTTATAAATTTTCCCTGAAAAAAGGGAGATTAATATTGGCCTCTGGGCTTGTGTGCCAGTTGTGAGCGTGCCATCTGTGCCAGTCCTGAGCGTGCCATCTCTCTCACAAATAGTGGGCCATAGAAAGCCTATTTAAATTTTTTTTTGGTTTTATAAATTCTCCCAGAAAAAAAGGGAGATTAATATTGGCCTCTGGGCTTCTGTGCCAGTCCTGAGCGTGCCATCTGTGCCAGTCCTGAGCGTCCCATCTCTCTCACAAATAGTGGGCCATAGAAAGCCTATTTTATTTTTTTTGGGGGTTTTATAAATTCTCCCTGAAAAAAAGGGAGATTAATATTGGCCTCTGGGCTTGTGTGCCAGTCCTGAGCGTGCCATCTGTGCCAGCCCTGAGCGTGCCATCTCTCTCACAAATAGTGGGCCATAGAAAGCCTATTTATTTTTTTTTTTTGTTTTATAAATTTTCCCTGAAAAAAGGGAGATTAATATTGGCCTCTGGGCTTGTGTGCCAGTTGTGAGCGTGCCATCTGTGCCAGTCCTGAGCGTGCCATCTCTCTCACAAATAGTGGGCCATAGAAAGCCTATTTAAATTTTTTTTTGGTTTTATAAATTCTCCCAGAAAAAAAGGGAGATTAATATTGGCCTCTGGGCTTCTGTGCCAGTCCTGAGCGTGCCATCTGTGCCAGTCCTGAGCGTCCCATCTCTCTCACAAATAGTGGGCCATAGAAAGCCTATTTTATTTTTTTTGGGGGTTTTATAAATTCTCCCTGAAAAAAAGGGAGATTAATATTGGCCTCTGGGCTTGTGTGCCAGTCCTGAGCGTGCCATCTGTGCCAGCCCTGAGCGTGCCATCTCTCTCACAAATAGTGGGCCATAGAAAGCCTATTTATTTTTTTTTTTTGTTTTATAAATTTTCCCTGAAAAAAGGGAGATTAATATTGGCCTCTGGGCTTGTGTGCCAGTTGTGAGCGTGCCATCTGTGCCAGTCCTGAGCGTGCCATCTCTCTCACAAATAGTGGGCCATAGAAAGCCTATTTAAATTTTTTTTTGGTTTTATAAATTCTACCAGAAAAAAAGGGAGATTAATATTGGCCTCTGGGCTTCTGTGCCAGTCCTGAGCGTGCCATCTGTGCCAGTCCTGAGCGTCCCATCTCTCTCACAAATAGTGGGCCATAGAAAGCCTATTTTTTTTTTTTTTTGGGTTTTAGAAATTCTCCCTGGAAAAAAAAAGGGAGATTAATATTGCCCTTTGGGCTTGTGTGCCAGTACTAAGCGTTCCATCTCTCTCTCTCTCTCTCTCAGTCAGTGGGCCATAGAACGCCTATTTTTGGTTTTATTTGTTTTCTAAATTCTCCCTGAAAAAATCATTTTATTTTATTTGGTTTCTAAATTCTTCCTGATAAAATCACATTTTTTTTATTATTTTTTTTTCTAAAGTCTCCCTGAAAAAAAAAAAAAAAAACAGTGGGAGATTAATATTGGCCTTTCTGCTTGTGTGCCAGTCTTGACTCCTGGGTGCGTCATCTCTCAGTCAGTGGGCCATAGAACGCCTATTTTTGGTTTTATTTGTTTTATAAATTCTCCCAGAAAAAATCATTTTATTTTATTTGGTTTCTAAATTCTTCCTGATAAAATCACATTTTTTTTATTATTTTTTTTTCTAAAGTCTCCCTGAAAAAAAAAAAAAAAAACAGTGGGAGATTAATATTGGCCTTTCTGCTTGTGTGCCAGTCTTGACTCCTGGGTGCGTCATCTCTCAGTCAGTGGGCCATAGAACGCCTATTTTTGGTTTTATTTGTTTTCTAAATTCTCCCTGAAAAAATCATTTTATTTTATTTGGTTTCTAAATTCTTCCTGATAAAATCACATTTTTTTTATTATTTTTTTTTCTAAAGTCTCCCTGAAAAAAAAAAAAAAAAACAGTGGGAGATTAATATTGGCCTTTCTGCTTGTGTGCCAGTCTTGACTCCTGGGTGCGTCATCTCTCAGTCAGTGGGCCATAGAACGCCTATTTTTGGTTTTATTTGTTTTATAAATTCTCCCAGAAAAAATCATTTTATTTTATTTGGTTTCTAAATTCTTCCTGATAAAATCATATTTTTTTTATTATTTTTTTTTCTAAAGTCTCCCTGAAAAAAAAAAAAAAAAAACAACCAAAAAAAACAGTGGGAGATTAATATTGGCCTTTCTGCTTGTGTGCCAGTCTTGACTCCTGGGTGTGCCATCTCTCTCTCTCTCTCTCTCTCTCTCTCTCTCTCTCTCTCCAATTGTGGTCCATAGAAAGCCTATATTTTTTTTCCTTGATTTGGGTTCTAAAATCTACCAGAGAAAATAACTACATCAATCATTGGTAGAAAAATATTGGCCTCTGGGTTTGTGTGCCACTCCTGACTCCTGTGTGCGTCATCTCTCAGTCAGTGGGCCATAGAACGCCTATTTTTGTTTTTATTTGTTTTATAAATTCTCCCTGAAAAAATCGTTTTATTTTATTTGGTTTCTAAATTCTTCCTGATAAAATCATATTTTTTTTATTATTTTTTTTTCTAAAGTCTCCCTGAAAAAAAAAAAAAAAAAAAAAAAAAAAAAACAGTGGGAGATTAATATTGGCCTTTCTGCTTGTGTGCCAGTCTTGACTCCTGGGTGTGCCATCTCTCTCTCTCTCTCTCTCTCTCTCCAATTGTGGTCCATAGAAAGCCTACATTTTTTTTCCTTGATTTGGGTTCCAAAATCTACCAGAGAAAATAACTCCATCAATCATTGGTAGAAAAATATTGGCCTCTGGGCTTGTGTGCCACTCCTGATTCCTGTGTGCGTCATCTCTCACTCAGTGGCCCATAGAAAGCATATAGTTTGTTACGTTTGTTTTCTAAATTCTCCCTGCAAAAATCTTTTTTTTTTTTTGGGGGGGGTTTCTAAAGTGTTCCTGAAAAAAATAAAAATAAAAAAAAAATAATAGTGTGACATTAATATTAACATTTGTGCTTCAGTGACAGTCCTGCGTGTGGGGCATCTCTCTAATTTGCAGCCACCAAAAAAAGAGTGTGTAACATTGGGCCTGATTTTCGCTGTGGTCTCACCAACCTGTAAAGGGGTAGCTAAATCATACTGAAGTTATAGCTCACCGTGTAAGTTGTGTGACTGCAACAAATAACGTTAGTTTGGTTACGTTTTTAAAACAATGAGGAAGTCTAGTGGAAGAGGTCGTGGCCGGGGGCGTTCATTGTCAGCTGGTAATGAGGGTAGTGGTAGTGGTGGAGCATCAGGTGGTCGTGGGGGAAAAAATATTGCACCTAAGTCTGGAGCTGTGGAGCCAGGTTCGTCGTCCGGCTACACAAGGCCTCGAACGCTCCCTTTTCTGGGATTAGGAAAACCGCTTTTAAAGCCGGAGCAGCAAGAGCAAGTTTTGGCTTATCTTGCTGACTCAGCCTCTAGCTCTTTTGCCTCATCTCGTGAAACTGGTAAAAGTAAAAGCAGCGCGTCGTTAGTGGATGTTCACGGTCAGGGACAAGTCACTTCCTTGTCCTCTTCAGCAAAAACAACAACAGAGAAGAATGCAGCAGGCGACACAACGGGTTACTCCATGGAGCTCTTTACACATACCGTCCCTGGCTTAGAAAGTGAAGCAGTTAACAGTCCATGCCCATTACAAATTGAATCTGACATGGAGTGCACTGACGCACAGCCACAGCCAGACTACTATGCTGGTCCTTTGACTCAGACCACAACATTGCCCTCGCAGGGTGCTGATCAAGAATCAGACCCTGATGAGACTATGTTGCCCCATCACGAACGCTATACCACCGAACGACACGGTGACACAGACGAAGTTGCGCAGGAGGTACAAGAAGAGTTATTAGATGACCCAGTTCTTGACCCCGATTGGCAGCCATTGGGGGAACAGGGTGCAGGCGGCAGCAGTTCTGAAGCAGAGGAGGAGGAGGGGCCGCAGCAGGCATCAACATCGCCACAGGTTCCATCTGCCGGGCCCGTATCTTGCCCAAAACGCGTGGCAAAGCCAAAACCTGGTGGAGGACAGCGTGGCCATCCGGTTAAAGCTCAGTCTGCAATGCCTGAAAAGGTATCCGATGCTAGAAAGAGTGCAGTCTGGCATTTTTTTAAACAACATCCAATTGATCAGCGCAAAGTCATCTGTCAAAAATGTTCTACTTCCTTAAGCAGAGGTCAGAATCTGAAAAGTCTCAATACTAGTTGCATGCATAGACATTTAACCACCATGCATTTGAAAGCTTGGACTAACTACCAAACGTCCCTTAAGGTTGTTGCACCCTCGGCCAATGAAGCTAGTCATCAACGCAACATCCCTTCCGGCAGTGTAGGACCACCATTTAGCGCACCACCTGCTGTATCTGTGCAGGTATCTTTGCCAGGCCAAAGCAGTCAGGGTCAGGGAATCACCAGTTTCGTAGTAGGAAACACTGCATCTAGGGCACCGGCGGCAACAATACCATCTCCCACCGTCTCTCAGTCTGCCATGTCCACCGGCACCCCCGCTAGTTCCACGATCTCCAGCTCTCCAGTCCAGCTCACCCTACATGAGACTATGGTTAGAAAAAGGAAATACTTAGCCTCGCATCCGCGTACACAGGGTTTGAACGCCCACATAGCTAGACTAATCTCGTTAGAGATGATGCCCTACCGGTTAGTTGAAAGCGAAGCTTTCAAAGACCTGATGGACTACGCTGTACCACGCTACGAGCTACCCAGTCGACACTTTTTTTCCAGAAAAGCCATCCCAGCCCTCCACCAGCATGTTAAAGAGCGCATCGTCCATGCACTCAGGCAATCTGTGAGCACAAAGGTGCACCTGACAACAGATGCATGGACCAGTAGGCATGGCCAGGGACGTTACGTGTCCATCACGGCACACTGGGTAAATGTGGTGGATTCAGGGTCCACAGGGGACAGCAAGTTTGGGACAGTTCTGCCTAGCCCACGGTCTAGTAAACAGTTGTCTGTAGCCGTTCGCACCCCCTCCTCCTCCTCCTCCTCGTCCTCCTGCAGAAGCAAGAGCTCGTCCACAGACCGCAGTCGCACAAACACTCCATCCGCACCTGCCACTGTTGCACACCAGGTCTCCCATTATGGGGCAGCTACTGGCATACGTCAGCAGGCTGTATTGGCTATGAAGTGTTTGGGCGACAATAGACACACCGCGGAAGTTCTGTCCGAGTTCTTGCAGCAAGAAACGCAGTCGTGGCTGGGCACTGTAGATCTTGAGGCAGGCAAGGTAGTGAGTGATAACGGAAGGAATTTCATGGCTGCCATCTCCCTTTCCCAACTGAAACACATTCCTTGCCTGGCTCACACCTTAAACCTGGTGGTGCAGTGCTTCCTGAAAAGTTATCCGGGGTTATCCGACCTGCTCCTCAAAGTGCGTGGACTTTGCGCACATATCCGCCGTTCGCCTGTACACTCCAGCCGTATGCAGACCTATCAGCGTTCTTTGAACCTTCCCCAGCATCGCCTAATCATAGACGTTGCAACAAGGTGGAACTCAACACTGCACATGCTTCAGAGACTGTGCGAACAGAGGCGGGCTGTTATGTTTTTGTGGGAGGATACACATACACGGGCAGGCAGTAGGATGGCAGACATGGAGTTGTCAGGTGTGCAGTGGTCGAAGATTCAAGACATGTGTCAAGTCCTTCAGTGTTTTGAGGAATGCACACGGCTGGTTAGTGCAGACAACGCCATAATAAGCATGAGCATCCCCCTAATGCGTCTGCTGATGCAAAGTTTGACGCACATAAAGGATCAGGCGTCTGCACCAGAGGAAGAGGAAAGCCTTGATGACAGTCAGCGATTGTCTGGTCAGGGCAGTGTACATGACGAGGTACCGGGCGAAGAGGAGGTGGAGGATGAGGAGGATGATGGGGATGAGTATATTTTTAATGAGGAAGCTTTCCCGGGGGCACGGGAAATTGGTGGCGTGGCAAGGCCGGGTTCTGGTTTTTTGAGGGACACAAGTGACGTAGATTTGCCTGCAACTGCCCCTCAACCAAGCACAACCGCAGATTTGACAACGGGAACTTTGGCCCACATGGCGGATTATGCCTTGCGTATCCTCAAAAGGGACACACGCATTACAAAAATGATGAACGATGACGATTACTGGTTGGCCTGCCTCCTTGATCCTCGCTATAAAGGCAAATTGCAAAATATTATGCCACATGAGAACTTGGAACTAATATTAGCAACAAAACAATCAACTCTTGTTGACCGTTTGCTTCTGGCATTCCCTGCACACAGCGCCCGTGATCGTTCTCACACGAGCTCCAGGGGCCAGCAGACCAGAGGTGTTAGAGGGGCAGAAATCAGAAGTGGCGTTGGCCAGAGGGGTTTTCTGACCAGGTTGTGGAGTGATTTTTCTATGACCGCAGACAGGACAGGTACTGCAGCATCAATTCAAAGTGACAGGAGACAACATTTGTCCAGTATGGTTACAAACTATTTTTCATCCCTTATCGACGTTCTCCCTCAACCGTCATTCCCATTTGATTACTGGGCATCCAAATTAGACACCTGGCCAGAATTGGCAGAATATGCATTGCAGGAGCTTGCTTGCCCGGCAGCTAGTGTCCTATCAGAAAGAGTATTCAGTGCTGCAGGTTCAATACTAACAGAAAAAAGGACTCGTCTGGCTACCCAAAATGTAGATGATCTAACCTTCATTAAAATGAACCACAACTGGATTTCAAAATCTTTTGCCCCACCCTGCCCGGCTGACACCTAGCTTTCCTATGAAAAGGTCTTGCCTGTGGACTATTCTGAATGACTTTTCCAATCTCGTAATTTTCTTCACCTGATTGTCCAGCATACGACATGTTTCCACCTCACGAAATGGCCAAACTCCCCACACGGGGCCGTGCTATCGCCACTTTGCGCTTGGACCCTTGAGAGTGCTGTTTGTCTGAAGAGGTGGGTGTGGCCGCTTTTGGTCGACGGCACTGCCACTGGGTCCCTCATAGTACAATAAAGTGTCTCTGGCGGTGGTGGTGCGCACCCAACGTCAGACACACCGTTGTAATATGAGGGGCCCTGTGCCTGTAACGCCGGCCACAAGACAGTTCCCCCCCCCAGCTCAAACAGTGCTCTACCACTAGCAAAATTATCTCTCACAGCTTCACCAATGTGTAGTCTAGGCGCTGACATCCTTCAATGCCTGGCACTGACAATACCATTGTTTTGACATTTTTGTTATGTTAGGCCTTCGAAGCCTGTCTGCGGTCCCTTCTTTCTACAACTACTACACTGACCAGGCCACTGCTGGCCGTGTTACCCTGGAACCAATTTAAAAGTGCCTACAGTCAGCCCAATTTTGTTATGTTAGGCCTTCGAAGACTGTCTGCCGTCACTCCTTCCACTAGACTTCCACTGACCATACACTGCTGCCCATGTACCCCTGGAACCAATTTAAAGTGCCTACAGCCAGCCCAATTTTGTTATGTTAGGCCTTGGAAGCCTGTCTGCGGTCACTCCTTCCACTAGACTTCCACTGACCAGACCACTGCTGCCCGTGTACCCCTGGAACCAATTTAAAAGTGCCTACAGCCAGCCCAAGTTTGTTATGTTAGGCCTTGGAAGCCTGTCTGCGGTCACTCCTTCCACTAGGCCTCCACTGACCACACCACTGCTGTCCGTGTACCCCTGGAACCAATTTAAAATTGCCTACAGCCATGTGTTATTATTTTAGGCCTTCGATGCCTGTCTGCGGTCACTCCTTCCACTAGGCCTCCACTGACCACACCACTGCTGTCCGTGTACCCCTGGAACCAATTTAAAATTGCCTACAGCCAGCCCAATTTTTTTATTTTAGGCCTTCGATGCCTGTCTGCGGTCCATTCTTTCAACTACTACTACACTGACCAGGTCACTGCTGCCCGTGTACCCCTGGAACCAATTTAAAATTGCCTACAGCCATGTGTTATTATTTTAGGCCTTCGATGCCTGTCTGCGGTCACTCCTTCCACTAGGCCTCCACTGACCACACCACTGCTGTCCGTGTACCCCTGGAACCAATTTAAAATTGCCTACAGCCATGTGTTATTATTTTAGGCCTTCGATGCCTGTCTGCGGTCACTCCTTCCACTAGGCCTCCACTGACCACACCACTGCTGCCCGTGTACCCCTGGAACCAATTTAAAATTGCCTACAGCCAGCCCAATTTTTTTATTTTAAGCCTTCGATGCCTGTCTGCGGTCCATTCTTTCAACTACTACTACACTGACCAGGTCACTGCTGCCCGTGTACCCCTGGAACCAATTTAAAATTGCCTACAGCCATGTGTTATTATTTTAGGCCTTCGATGCCTGTCTGCGGTCACTCCTTCCACTAGGCCTCCACTGACCACACCACTGCTGTCCGTGTACCCCTGGAACCAATTTAAAATTGCCTACAGCCATGTGTTTTTATTTTAGGCCTTCGATGCCTGTCTGCGGTCCATTCTTTCAACTACTACTACACTGACCAGGGCACTGCTGGCCGTGTACCCCTGGAACCAACATCAGAAAATATAAAAATAAGTATTTTGCTTATAAAAAAGAAAATACTGGTGAGATATCAAATGCAGACATTTTAACATTAAAAACAAACACACAACTAAAATCTGGTACAGTACTAAAAATGGCCACCAGCTACAATTACTTTCTCCTGCAAGTAGTTAACTGAAAGTTTTTTTAAATTGAAAACACACATATGGCATCCACCGAGTGTTGTCCTGTCGCGTCTTCTTTATATTATTGCCGAGAAGATGCAAAATAATGAAAATAATAAAATCATTAATTACCAAAATAATAGAGAAAGTCAACACCACATTGCAAATAAACATTCATTCCAAATAAAGAAGCAGGGCGCGTCCGAGGGTGAGTATATACCTAATAAGAATCTAATCACCCTCGGACGCGCAATGCTTATTTCCAACAGCCTTCCTTCCTAAGAATCAGCCCTTCCGTCGTGTAGAGAGACGTTGTGTTACACTCCAAGGTGTTCCCCAGGTTGCCTTTCCTGAGCTTCGATCTTCCGGCTCTCGTTTAGTAGTTCTTGGAAACTACACTGCATTAGGCCTTCAAATTGGGTATGGGGTGTAGAGAGAGGGTGTGTTACACTCCAAGGTGTTCCCCAGGTTGCCTTTCCTGAGCTTCGATATTCCGGCTCTCGTTTAGTAGTTGTTGGAAACTACACTGCATTAGGCCTTCAAATTGGGTATGGGGTGTAGAGAGAGGGTGTGTTACACTCCAAGGTGTTCCCCAGGTTGCCTTTCCTGAGCTTCGAAATTCCGGCTCTCGTTTAGTAGTTGTTGGAAACTACACTGCATTAGGCCTACAAATTTGGTATGGGGGAAACATTGGCGCATCTGCGGTCCCTCCTTCCTCTAGGCCTCCACTGACCTGTCTACTGCTGCCCGTGTTCCCCTGGAACCAATTTTAAATTGCCTACAGGCAGCCCAATTTATTATGTTAGGGCTTCGAAGCCTGTCTGCGGTCCCTCCTTCCACTAGGCCTCCACTGACCTGTCTACTGCTGCCCGTGTACCCCTTGAACCAACATCATAAAATAAAAAAAAAAGGATTTTGCTTATAAAAAAGAAAATACTGGTGAGATATCAAATGCAGACATTTTGACATTAAAAACAAACAAACAGCTAAAATCTGGTACAGTACTAAAAATGGCCACCAGCTACAATTACTTTCTCCTGCAAGTAGTTAACTGAAAGGTTTTTTAAATTGAAAACACACATATGGCATCCACCGAGTGTTGTCCTGTCGCGTCTTCTTTATATTATTGCTGAGAAGATGCAAAATAATGAAAATAATAAAATCATTAATTACCAAAATAATAGAGAAAGTCAACACCACATTGCAAATAAACATTCATTCCAAATAAAGAAGCAGGGCGCGTCCGAGGGTGAGTATATACCTAATAAGAATCTAATCACCCTCGGACGCGCAATGCTTATTTCCAACAGCCTTCCTTCCTAAGAATCATCCCTTCCGTGGTGTAGAGAGACGTTGTGTTACACTCCAAGGTGTTCCCCAGGTTGCCTTTCCTGAGCTTCGATCTACCGGCTCTCGTTTAGTAGTTGTTGGATACTACGCTGCATTAGGCCTTCAAATTGGGTATGGGGTGTAGAGAGATGGTGTGTTCCACTCCAAGGTGTTCCCCAGGTTGCCTTTCCTGAGCTTCGATCTTCCGGCTCTCGTTTAGTAGTTCTTGGAAACTACACTGCATTAGGCCTTCAAATTGGGTATGGGGTGTAGAGAGAGGGTGTGTTACACTCCAAGGTGTTCCCCAGGTTGCCTTTCCTGAGCTTCGATATTCCGGCTCTCGTTTAGTAGTTATCGGAAACTACGCTGCATTAGGCCTACAAATTGGGTATGGGGTGTAGAGAGAGGGTGTGTTACACTCCAAGGTGTTCCCCAGGTTGCCTTTCCTGAGCTTCGATATTCCGGCTCTCGTTTAGTAGTTGTCGGAAACTACGCTGCATTAGGCCTACAAATTGGGTATGGGGTGTAGAGAGAGGGTTTGTTACACTCCAAGGTGTTCCCCAGGTTGCCTTTCCTGAGCTTCGATCTTCCGGCTCTCGTTTAGTAGTTGTTGGAAACTACGCTGCATTAGGCCTTCAAATTGGGTATGGGGTGTAGCGAGAGGGTGTGTTACACTCCAAGGTGTTCCCCAGGTTGCCTTTCCTGAGCTTCGATCTTCCGGCTCTCGTTTAGTAGTTCTTGGAAACTACACTGCATTAGACCTTCAAATTGGGTATGGGGTGTAGAGAGAGGGTGTGTTACACTCTAAGGTGTTCCCCAGGTTTCCTTGCCATTGCTTCGGTCTTCCGACTCTCGTTTAGTAGTTGTAGAAAAGTACACTGCATTAGGCCATACAAAATGGGTATGGGGTGGAGAGAGATGGTGTGTTACACTCCAAGGTGTTCCCCAGGTTGCCTTTCCTGAGCTTCTATCTTCAGGCTCTCATTAAATTGTGGTTAAATGGAACAACTGCATTTGGCGTACTAGTTGGTTTGGGGCCTACTATCGGTGTCTGCCACTCCTTGCTGTTCTCCTCCACTGAACAAAGCTGTGCCGCCTGTTTACTACGGTTGCCAATTTTGAACTGCATTTCGACTACTTACTGATTTGGCCCTACTCTCTGTGTCAGCCTCTCATTCCAGTTGTCCTCCACTGCAATGCCCCCTGGTTATTCCTGTGTTACCAATTTTGAACTGCATTTAGCCCACTTTCTTCTTTGGGCCTATATCTGTGTTTCCACTTCATCGTGCCCATTGCCCAGCCAGTGATAGATGAGTCTGCTGGTACATTGACCCATAACGCAACATTCCCCGTGCACGCTACACAACAACATTGTGACCCTGCTGAAAGTCAGGTTGCTCTTCCCGCATACCATACCACCTTACACGGGGACAAAGAGGAAGGTGCAGATGAAAGTGCAGGTTCCTTCATCAGGTGGGGGGAGGAATACTAGTTGGCGACGTCACTGGCACAGGGCCTCTCATAGTACGCAAAAGTGTTGCTGCCGGTGGGAGGCGCCCCCGCCGTGCAAACACACCGCTGTACTTTGAGGGGCCCTGTGCCAGTGCCAATGCCAACGAGTGGGCCCCCCCTGCTTGCTCAGGTTCACAGCACTTGCAAAGTTGAAATACTTACCTCTCCCTGCTCCACTGCCGTGACGTGGTCCAGATTTCCTGGGCCCACTAATTACTTGAACCAGCCCTACCCCCCACAACTTTAGCCAAATGACCCCCAATTTCAAATGCCTTCCAATTATTATAAGGTAAATTACGCTTGACAAGCTTCATTAAGAAGAATGGATGGTTTTGACATTAAAATGGGCACTCTAGGTGTTTTCCTGGCCCCCACTCACTGCCGACTATGCTGCCCCATTGACTTGCATTGGGTTTCGTGTTTCGGTCGATCCCGACTTTACGTCATAATCGGCCGATTTCACTCGACCCGACTTTGGACATAGTCAGGTTTCGCAAAACCCGGCTCGACTCTAAAAAGGTCAAGGTCGCTCAACTCTAGTGGTGGGTTCAGCTAAGTCCTCTCCCATTATGGGTAAGCACTGTACAACATACTGAAAAGGCACATGGCACCTTAGATCATGGACTTCTTTGGTCTATCTGTATTATAAGCATTTTTCTGGCTCATTGATATATGTCTCTACTGGGAACTGATCTATATGGTGCATGCTATAATTTCTTATTTATATACTGGACTTTGATGTGCTTTCACTCCTTCTTATATCCTCCTTATTAAGACCTCTATTTGTTATATCTATGGTGATGTATCTAAGTATAATTAATAAAAGGTGTTTTTTTACATATTCCTTTGTTTGGTGGTTTTGGCTGCACAATTTTTTTCTTGGGCTTCTATTTGTCATCCATAAAGTATTAGGTGTTTTGTGGTACATTTCTATTTTATACAACACTACAAAAAAAATGTTGAAACATTTTTCTGTTTTCAATTACTCATCCATTTTATTTTCCGTGCTCTGTGGTACAATTTAGTGCTATGTAACAGTCCAAAAAAGCATTGAAAACATTTCCTGCATTCGTTTACTCATGCATATACTATTACGTGGTGTGTGGTACATTTTGGTGTTATATAACAATCCCATAAACTGTTAGAACATTTTTTTGTATTCATTTACTCATCCATATGCTACTACATGCTCTGTGGTACATTTTGGTGCTATATAACACTCCAAAAAAGCATTGAAAATTTTGTCTGTATTCAATTAGTCATTGAAAGAGTATTAGGTGCCTCATGTGACATTTCAGTGGAATGTAACACTCCAAAAAAGTGTAGAAAAATTTGTCTGGATTCAATTAGTCATCCATACAGTATTAGGAGCTTTTTGTTATATTTCAGTAGTTTATAACACTCCAAAAAAGTATTGAACAATTTGTCTGTATTCAATTTTCATCCTTAGAGTATTAGGTGCCTTATTTAACATTTCAGTGTTATGAAACACTCCAAAACAGCATTGAAAAATTTGGATTCACTTAGTCATCAATAAAGTATTAGGTGCTTTCTGTTAGATTTGGGTGGTACATTAGACTCCAAAAAGCATTGAAAAATGTGTGTGTATTCAGTTAATCATCCATAGAATATTAGGTGCTTTATGTGGTATATAACTGCAAAGAAGAGGTGAAAAATTTGTCTGGATTCAATTACTCATCTGTTGTGAATTCTGTGGCTGAATTCACTCCTGTGGTCACAAGTGGTACTGCAGCTTCTGAGCTTCCTCCCTCAGGTGTTCTGGTGAGCTCGTTAACTGCTTCATTACTTAACTCCGCCTGATGCTGCTATCCTTGCTCCTTGTCAATGTTTCAGTGTTGGATCTGAGCTTCTCCTGATTGTTCCTGTGACCTGCTGCTCTGTATAGCTAAGTGCTTTTTGCTTTTTTGTTGCTTTTTTTCTGTCCAGCTTGTCTTTTGTTTTGCTGGAAGCTCTGAGACGCAAAGGGTGTACCGCCGTGCCGTTAGTTCGGCACGGTGGTTTTTTTTTGCCCCCTTTGCGTGGTTTTGCTTTAGGGTTTTTTGTAGACTGCAAAGTTCGATTTACTGTCCTCGCTCTGTCCTAGAATATCGGGCCCCACTTTGCTGAATCTATTTCATCCCTACGTTTTGTCTTATCATCTTACTCACAGTCATTATATGTGGGGGGCTGCCTTTTCCTTTGGGGAATTTCTCTGGGGCAAGTCAGGCCTATTTTTCTATCTTCAGGCTAGCTAGTTTTTTAGGCTGTGCCGAGTTGCCTAGGTAGTTGTAGGGCGCAATCCACAGCCGCTTTTAGTTGTGTTTAGGATAGGATCTGGTGTGCAGTCTACAGAGTTTCCACGTCTCAGAGCTCGTTCTTGTATTTTTGGGTATTTGTCAGATCACTGTGTGCGCTCTGATCGCTAAGCACACTGTGTTTCTGGATTGCCTTCATAACACCTGTCATTAGCAAACATAACAGTACAAGGAGCCCAAACTAATGATTCTCAATAGAGGGAAAGAAAAAGTTCTGACATCATTTTTTTTTTTTTCTGCTCTGTGTTCACTTTTTTTTTTTCCCCTAGACATTTTAGTGATTCTGGACACAGGTGTGGACATGGATATTCAGGGTCTGTGCTCTTCAATGGATAATCTCGTTATAAATGTACAAAAAGTTCAAGATACTATTGATCAGAAATCTATGTTAGAACCAAGAATTCCTATTCCTGATTTGTTTTTTGGAGATAGAACTAAGTTTCTAAGTTTCAAAAATAATTGTAAGCTATTTCTGGCCTTGAAACCTCATTCTTCTGGTAATCCTATTCAACAGGTTTTGATTATTATTTCTTTTTTGCGCGGCGACCCTCAAGACTGGGCATTTTCTCTTGCACCAGGAGACCCTGCATTGAGTAGTGTCGATGCGTTTTTCCTGGCGCTCGGATTGCTGTACGATGAGCCTAATTCAGTGGATCAGGCTGAGAAATTTGCTGGCTTTGTGCCAGGGTCAGGATGATATAGAAGTATATTGTCAGAAATTTAGGAAATGGTCAGTACTCACTCAGTGGAATGAATCTGCGCTGGCAGCTTTGTTCAGAAAGGGTCTCTCTGAGGCTCTTAAGGATGTCATGGTGGGATTTCCTATGCCTGCTGGTTTGAATGAGTCTTTGTCTTTGGCCATTCAGATCGGTCGACGCTTGCGCGAGCGTAAATCTGTGCACCATTTGGCGGTACTGCCTGAGGTTAAACCTGAGCCTATGCAGTGCGATAGGACTATGACTAGAGTTGAACGGCAGGAATACAGACGTCTGAATGGTCTGTGTTTCTACTGTGGTGATTCCACTCATGCTATTTCTGATTGTCCTAAGCGCACTAAGCGGTCCGCTAGGTCTGCCGTCATTGGTACTGTACAGTCCAAATTCCTTCTGTCCATTACCTTGATATGCTCTTTGTCGTCGTTTTCTGTCATGGCGTTTGTGGATTCGGGCGCTGCCCTGAATCTGATGGATTTGGATTATGCTAAACGTTGTGGGTTTTTCTTGGAGCCTTTGCGGTGTCCTATTCCATTGAGAGGAATTGATGCTACACCTTTGGCCAAGAATAAACCTCAATACTGGGCCCAGCTGACCATGTGCATGGCTCCTGCACATCAGGAAGTTATTCGCTTTCTGGTGTTGCATAATCTGCATGATGTGGTCGTGTTGGGGTTGCCATGGCTACAAACCCATAATCCAGTATTGGATTGGAATTCCATGTCGGTATCCAGCTGGGGTTGTCAGGGGGTACATGGTGATGTTCTATTTTTGTCGATTTCGTCATCCACCCCTTCTGAGGTCCCAGAGTTCTTGTCTGATTATCAGGATGTATTTGAAGAGCCCAAGTCCGATGCTCTACCTCCGCATAGGGATTGTGATTGTGCTATCAATTTGATTCCTGGTAGTAAATTCCCTAAAGGTCGATTATTTAATTTATCCGTGCCCGAACACGCCGCTATGCGCAGTTATGTGAAGGAATCCCTGGAGAAGGGACATATTCGCCCATCGTCATCACCACTGGGAGCAGGGTTCTTCTTTGTAGCCAAGAAGGATGGTTCGCTGAGACCGTGTATTGATTACCGCCTTCTTAATAAGATCACTGTTAAATTTCAGTATCCCTTGCCATTGTTATCTGACTTGTTTGCTCGGATTAAGGGGGCTAGTTGGTTCACTAAGATAGATCTTCGTGGTGCGTATAATCTGGTGAGAATCAGGCAAGGAGATGAATGGAAAACTGCATTCAATACGCCCGAGGGTCATTTTGAGTATCTAGTGATGCCGTTCGGACTTGCCAATGCTCCATCTGTGTTTCAGTCTTTTATGCATGACATCTTCCGTGAGTATCTGGATAAATTCCTGATTGTTTACTTGGATGACATTTTGATCTTCTCAGATGATTGGGAGTCTCATGTGAAGCAGGTCAGAATGGTTTTTCAGGTCCTGCGTGCTAACTCTTTGTTTGTGAAGGGATCAAAGTGTCTCTTCGGTGTGCAGAAAGTTTCATTTTTGGGGTTCATCTTTACCCCTTCTACTATCGAGATGGATCCAGTTAAGGTCCAAGCCATCCAGGATTGGATTCAGCCGACATCTCTGAAAAGTCTGCAAAAGTTCCTGGGCTTTGCTAATTTTTATCGTCGCTTCATCTGTAATTTTTCTAGCATTGCCAAACCGTTGACCGATTTGACCAAGAAGGGTGCTGATTTGGTTAATTGGTCTTCTGCTGCTGTGGAAGCTTTTCAGGAGTTGAAGTGTCGTTTTTGTTCTGCCCCTGTGTTGTGTCAGCCAGATGTTTCTCTTCCGTTCCAGGTCGAGGTTGATGCTTCTGAGATTGGAGCAGGGGCGGTTTTGTCACAGAGAGGTTCTGATTGCTCAGTGATGAAACCATGTGCTTTCTTTTCCAGGAAGTTTTCGCCCGCTGAGCGTAATTATGATGTGGGCAATCGAGAGTTGCTGGCCATGAAGTGGGCATTCGAGGAGTGGAGTCATTGGCTTGAAGGAGCTAAGCATCGCGTGGTGGTATTGACTGATCATAAGAACTTGACTTATCTCGAGTCTGCCAAGCGCTTGAATCCTAGACAGGCCCGTTGGTCGTTATTTTTTGCCCGCTTCGACTTTGTGATTTCGTACCTTCCGGGCTCTAAAAATGTGAAGGCGGATGCTCTGTCTAGGAGTTTTGTGCCCGACTCTCCGGGTTTATCTGAGCCAGCGGGTATCCTCAAGGAAGGAGTCATTGTGTCTGCCATCTCCCCTGATTTGCGGCGGGTGCTGCAAAAATTTCAGGCGAATAAACCTGATCGTTGTCCAGCAGAGAAACTGTTCGTCCCTGATAGGTGGACTAATAAACTTATCTCTGAACTTCATTGTTCGGTGTTGGCTGGTACCAGAGAGTTAGTGACTAGATCCTTCTGGTGGCCATCTCTGTCACGGGATGTACGTACTTTTGTGCAGTCCTGTGGGATTTGTGCTAGGGCTAAGCCCTGCTGTTCTCGTGCCAGTGGGTTGCTTTTGCCCTTGCCGGTCCCAAAGAGGCCTTGGACACATATTTCGATGGATTTCATTTCTGACCTTCCCGTTTCTCAAAAGATGTCAGTCATTTGGGTGGTCTGTGATCGCTTTTCTAAAATGGTCCATCTGGTGCCCTTGGCTAAATTGCCTTCCTCCTCTGATTTGGTACCTTTGTTCTTTCAGCATGTGGTTCGGTTGCATGGCATTCCTGAGAATATTGTTTCTGACAGAGGTTCCCAGTTTGTTTCAAGGTTCTGGCGAGCCTTTTGTGGTAGGATGGGCATTGACCTATCCTTTTCCTCGGCTTTCCATCCTCAGACTAATGGCCAGACCGAACGAACCAATCAGACCTTGGAAACATATCTGAGATGTTTTGTTTCTGCAGACCAGGATGATTGGGTGTCCTTTTTGCCGTTGGCTGAGTTCGCCCTTAATAATCGGGCCAGCTCGGCTACCTTGGTTTCTCCATTTTTTTGCAATTCTGGGTTCCATCCTCGTTTCTCTTCAGGACAGGTTGAGTCTTCGGACTGTCCTGGTGTGGATTCTGTGGTGGATAGGTTGCAGCAGATCTGGACTCAGGTAGTGGACAATTTGATCTTGTCCCAGGAGAAAGCTCAACTTTTCGCTAATCGCAGACGCCGTGTGGGTCCCCGACTTCGTGTTGGGGATCTGGTTTGGTTATCTTCTCGTCATATTCCTATGAAGGTTTCCTCTCCTAAATTTAAACCTCGTTTTATTGGTCCGTATAGGATTTCTGAGGTTCTCAATCCTGTGTCTTTTCGTTTGACCCTCCCAGACTCCTTTTCCATACATAATGTATTCCATAGGTCGTTGTTGCGGAGATACGTGGCACCTATGGTTCCATCTGTTGAACCTCCTGCCCCGGTTTTGGTGGAGGGGGAATTGGAGTATATTGTGGAGAAGATTTTGGATTCTCGTGTTTCTAGACGGAAACTCCAGTATCTGGTTAAATGGAAGGGTTATGCTCAGGAAGATAATTCCTGGGTTTTTGCCTCTGATGTTCATGCTTCCGATCTTGTTCGTGCCTTTCATGCGGCTCATCCTGGTCGGCCTGGGGGCTCTGGTGAGGGTTCGGTGACCCCTCCTCAAGGGGGGGGTACTGTTGTGAATTCTGTGGCTGAATTCACTCCTGTGGTCACAAGTGGTACTGCAGCTTCTGAGCTTCCTCCCTCAGGTGTTCTGGTGAGCTCGTTAACTGCTTCATTACTTAACTCCGCCTGATGCTGCTATCCTTGCTCCTTGTCAATGTTTCAGTGTTGGATCTGAGCTTCTCCTGATTGTTCCTGTGACCTGCTGCTCTGTATAGCTAAGTGCTTTTTGCTTTTTTGTTGCTTTTTTTCTGTCCAGCTTGTCTTTTGTTTTGCTGGAAGCTCTGAGACGCAAAGGGTGTACCGCCGTGCCGTTAGTTCGGCACGGTGGGGTTTTTTTGCCCCCTTTGCGTGGTTTTGCTTTAGGGTTTTTTGTAGACTGCAAAGTTCGATTTACTGTCCTCGCTCTGTCCTAGAATATCGGGCCCCACTTTGCTGTATCTATTTCATCCCTACGTTTTGTCTTATCATCTTACTCACAGTCATTATATGTGGGGGGCTGCCTTTTCCTTTGGGGAATTTCTCTGGGGCAAGTCAGGCCTATTTTTCTATCTTCAGGCTAGCTAGTTTCTTAGGCTGTGCCGAGTTGCCTAGGTAGTTGTTGGGCGCAATCCACAGCCGCTTTTAGTTGTGTTTAGGATAGGATCTGGTGTGCAGTCTACAGAGTTTCCACGTCTCAGAGCTCGTTCTTGTATTTTTGGGTATTTGTCAGATCACTGTGTGCGCTCTGATCGCTAAGCACACTGTGTTTCTGGATTGCCTTCATAACACCTGTCATTAGCAAACATAACACTCATCCATACAGTATTATGTGCTTTGTGTTAAATTTTGGTGGCATGTTTCACTTCCAAAAAATGTTCTAAATTTTTTTATGGATTCAATTACTCATCTATACAGTATATGTGGTTCTTCTTGCATTATATTGGTATATAAAAGTAAAAAAAAAATCCAAAAATGTTTATGGATTCAATTGTTCATCCATTGTTCATCCATACAGTTTAATGTGCTTTGTATAAAATTACGGTAGATTGAAATATTTTAAAACCACATGGCCTAGTACAGTTCACAAAGTATTTTTGTTAAAAAAAAAATAATACTGTAATTTATACTGCAGAGCCTGCTTTGCTGCCCCTATGTACAAGACAATAACTAATATAATACTGCCCCTATGTACAAGAATATAACTACTATAATACTGCCCTTATGTACAGGAATATAACTACTATAATACTGCCCCTATGTACAAGAACATAACTACTATAATACTGCCCCTATGTACAAGAATATAACTACTATAATACTGCCCCTATGTACAAGAATATAACTACTATAATACTGCCCCTATGTACAAGAATATAACTACTATAATACTGCCCTTATGTACAGGAATATAACTACTATAATACTGCCCCTATGTACAAGAACATAACTACTATAATACTGCCCCTATGTACAAGAATATAACTACTATAATACTGCCCCTATGTACAAGACTATAACTACTATAATACTGCTCCTATGTACAAGAATATAACTACTATAATCCTGCCCCTATGTACAAGAATATAACTACTATAATACTGCCCCTATCTACAAGAATATAACTACTATAATACTGCTCCTATGTACAGGAATATAACTACTATAATACTGCCCCTATGTACAAGAATATAACTACTATAATACTGCTCCTATGTACAAGAATATAACTACTATAATACTGCTCCTATGTACAGAATATAACTACTATAATACTGCCCCTATGTACAAGAATATAACTACTATAATACTGCCCCTATGTACAAGAATATAACTACTATAATACTGCCCCTATGTACAAGAATAAACTACTATAATACTGATCGCAGGCACAAAAATGTAAGTAATATAATGCCCTGAATGATCTTATTCCCTCTTCTAGTACTTTTTAGTGCATGCAGTAGACGTGTTCCTCTTGGCTGATGTATTGGGGCAGATGATGCTATAGGTAATGAGAATATTTTGCTTAATAAATATAAGAATCACTGGAGTAAAACATAAGAATTAGTCTCTAACTGTTTCTGTTAATACTCAGACACATCTTGGTAATCATTTCGTCTGTTTCCTACCTCTAAAGATATGATTAAGTAGACTGTCAGGCGGCTTATTTGCGGCTGTTGCCTCTAAATGATATTTTATACAGAAAATGTTGTAGATTTTATACCATTCTTGCTTATTATGGGTACAGTAAGTGGCCGTTCTCTAATGAGAGTTTTTATAGATGAAGTTGGACACCTGTCTATCAACATCTCCAGCTCCGGAGGTGGCTGCAGCGGAGAGCAGGGTGGGCGGCAAACAAACAACACAAATGCAATCAGCAGACGTTAGGCATGATGATGTATAGTAGATCCCACCTACACTCTGGGGATTGCTTCGAGGGTGCTCAAGGGTGCACCTTAATGGCAAAAGTTTTGAAGAGCATCTATGGCAGCTTTATGGGACATTCGATACACTAATTAAGTACATATCTGCCTGGTTTTCTAAGCAAAATCTCTTTAGCAGGTAAGAACTGATGGGGTATCGGAGGCCAAGGTTTTTCATAATGGAAGTCAATGGCTGGCACCTTGGAGGAGATCATTGGCTAGAACCATAGTAGTAGACATCACTGTGAAAGGCTCAGAGGCAATAGCCGCCGCGCATGCAGCCAGTGCTATGGCAACATTTTATTGTTGGCACTGAGTGGTGCGATTTGCCCCCAAAATTATTGCATTTATATCTGAAAATTTGTAATTTTATTTTATATATAATAGTATACAAAAGAGACAAATAAAAGTGGATCCGCCCCAAAAAATGTCATCTCTAAGTTACATTTTGGCATTGGGGAATTGACCTCCTTATAATTATTGGACTCTCTCTCTCCGGAGGGTGTAATATTAATGATGATCAGTAGGTGGTGCTTGAACATCATTTTATTATTTTTTCTGTTTACCAAAGGGAAAATGGTCCCACTGGGGATATTTACCGAGACGATCATATTATTAATTCATCACATTTAAAAATAATTACTTTGCTTAATTATAACAGCCATAATCATTGTCCTCGTATCGGTCAGGACTTCCTGCTGCTGCTGCTGTTGATGACTCTAGTGGCGGCCAAAGTTTAGTTCCTTAGAGAGCGGAAAAATAAATGTATTGAAATGTCGATAGTTCAGGTCAAGGCCCAGGAAATAAACATAGCTTAAGAAAAAGAGAATGGTCTACAAGCAGAAAGAGAGAAAAAAAGGCTAATAGTTTGTTAAATACTTTTTCAGAATATTGTGGATCAACCAAATGTTCACCAGTAAAAAAGAAATGAATATAAAAATATATTGTCGTGTATAGGGGCAGTATTATAGTACTTATACTCTTGTACATAGGGGGCAGTATTGTAGTAGTTATATTCTTGTACATAGGAGCAGTATTATAGTAGTTATATTCTTGTACATAGGGGTAGTATTACAGTAGTTATATTCTTGTACATAGGGGCAGTATTATAGTACTTATACTCTTGTACATAGGGAGCAGTGTTATAGTAGTTATATTCTTGTACATAGGGGCAGTATTATAGTAGTTATAATCTTGTACATAGGGGCAGTATTATAGTAGTTATAATCTTGTACATAGGGGCAGTATTATAGTAGTTATATTCTTGTACATAGGTGGCAGTATTATAGTAGTTATATTCTTGTACATAGGGAGCAGTATTATAGTAGTTACATTCTTGTGCATAGGGAGCAGTGTTATAGTAGTTATATTCTTGTACATAGGAGCAGTATTATAGTAGTTACATTCTTGTACATAGGAGCAGTATTATAGTAGTTACATTCTTGTACATAGGGGGCAGTATTATAGTAGTTACATTCTTGTACATAGGGAGCAGTATTATAGTAGTTACATTCTTGTACATAGGGAGCAGTGTTATAGTAGTTATATTCTAGTACATTGGTGGCAGTATTATAGTAGTTATATTCTTGTACATAGGAGCAGTGTTATAGTAGTTATATTCTTGTACATAGGAGCAGTATTATAGTAGTTATATTCTTGTACATAGGAGCAGTGTTATAGTAGTTATATTCTTGTACATAGGAGCAGTATTATAGTAGTTATATTCTTCTACATAGGAGCAGTATTATAGTAGTTATATTCTTGTACATAGGAGCAGTATTATAGTAGTTATATTCTTGTACGTAGGGAGCAGTGTTATAGTAGTTATATTCTTGTACATAGGAGCAGTATTATAGTAGCTATATTCTTGTACATAGGAGCAGTGTTATAGTAGTTATATTCTTGTACATAGGAGCAGTGTTATAGTAGTTATATTCTTGTACATAGGAGCAGTATTATAGTAGCTATATTCTTGTACATAGGAGCAGTGTTATAGTAGTTATATTCTTGTACATAGGAGCAGTGTTATAGTAGTTATATTCTTGTACATAGGTGGCAGTATTATAGTAGTTATATTCTTGTACATAGGGAGCAGTGTTATAGTAGTTATATTCTTGTACATAGGAGCAGTGTTATAGTAGTTATATTCTTGTACATAGGAGCAGTATTATAGTAGTTACATTCTTGTACATAGAGAGCAGTGTTATAGTAGTTATATTCTTGTACATAGGAGCAGTATTATAGTAGTTACATTCTTGTACATAGGAGCAGTATTATAGTAGTTACATTCTTGTACATAGGGGGCAGTATTATAGTAGTTACATTCTTGTACATAGGGAGCAGTATTATAGTAGTTACATTCTTGTACATAGGAGCAGTATTATAGTAGTTATATTCTAGTACATTGGTGGCAGTATTATAGTAGTTATATTCTTGTACATAGGGAGCAGTGTTATAGTAGTTATATTCTTGTACATAGGAGCAGTATTATAGTAGTTATATTCTTGTACATAGGAGCAGTGTTATAGTAGTTATATTCTTGTACATAGGAGCAGTATTATAGTAGTTATATTCTTCTACATAGGAGCAGTATTATAGTAGTTATATTCTTGTACATAGGAGCAGTATTATAGTAGTTATATTCTTGTACATAGGGGGCAGTATTATAGTAGTTATATTCTTGTACATTCCTCTCCAGTTTCGTCAGGTTGGATGGTGAACATTGGTGGACGCCATTTTCAGGTCTCTACAGTTATGCTCCATTGGGTTTAGGTCAGGGTTCTGGCTGGGCCAGTCAAGAATGGTCACAGAGTTGTTCTGAAGCCGCTCCTTTGTTATTTTAGGGTCATTGTCTTGTTGCAAGGTGAACCTTTGGCCAAGTCTGAGGTCCAGAGCACTCTGGAAGAGGTTTTCATCCAGGACATCTCTGTACTTGGCCGCATTCATGTTTCCTTCAATGGCAACCAGTCGTTCTGTCCCCTGCAGCTGAAAAACACCCCCATAGCATGATGCTGCCACCACCATGTTTCACTGTTGGTATTGTATTGGGCAGGTGATGAGCAGTGCCTGGTTTTCTTCACACATACCGCTTAGAATTATCACCAAAAAGTTCTATCCTCATCTCTTCAGACCAGAGAATCTTATTTCTCATAGTCTGGGAGTCCTTCATTTTTTTTTAGCAAACTCTATGAAGGCTTTCATATGTCTTGCATTGAGGAGAGGCTTTCTTTGGGCCACTCTGCCATAAAGGCCCGACTGGTGGAGGGCTGCAGTGATAGTTGACTTTGTGGAACTTTCTTCCATCTCCCTACTGCATCTCTAGAGCTCAGCCACAGTGATCTTGGGGTTCTTCTTTACCTCTCTCACCGAGGCTCTTCTCCCACGATTGCTCAGTTTGGCAGGACGGCCAGGTCTAGGAAGACTTCTGGTGGTCCCAAACTTCTTCCATTTAAGGATTATGGAGGCCATTGTGCTCTTAGGAACCTTGAGTACTGCAGAAATTCTGTTGTAACCTTGGCCAGATCTGTGCCTTGCCACAATTCTGTCTCTGAGCTCCTTGGCCAGTTCCTTTGACTTCATGATTCTCATTTGGTCTGACATGCACTGTGAGCTGTGAGGTCTTATATAGACAGGTGTGCGCCTTCCCAAATCAAGTCCTATCAGTGTAATTACACACAGCTGGACTCCAATGAAGGAGGATCACAAGGAAATGGACAGCATGGGACTTAAAGATGAGTGTCTGAGCAAAGGGTCTGAAGACTTATTATGACCATTTGATATTTCAGTTTTTCATTTTTAATACATTTTCAAAAATGTCTACATTTCTGTATTTTTTTCAGTTAAGATGGGATGCAGAGTGTACATTAATGGGAACAAAAATTAACTTTTTTGAATTCACCAAATGGCTGCAATGAATCAAAGAGTGAAAAATGTAAAGGGTTCTGAGTACTTTCTGTACCCACTGTACAGATAGGGGTGTTAGAAAAAGTAATTTTGAAATCGTCCCACATTATATAGCTTAGAACTTTAATTTCTCTATACACTGCAGATGTATATATCCAATATTGAAGGTGTACATGACATTTCTATTCAACTTTATTTATTTGTTTTAATAAGTTTAATAATGAAGCTGGACTGCGTGATATAATGTGCTCCGATCAATTATTTAATTTGTTTGTTGTTGCTTATCCAATTGATTTCTCCAATAAGTAAATGACAGGCTTTTGTCAATATGGAAACAAACAAGCAGCTATGGATTAGCATCAAATATTTTATTAAAGTGCAAAATGTAAAAGAGGAAACCAAAGGTTTATAGATTGTTTACAACCCTGCTCTGGAAGATTCACTTCTTGAATATTTTACATTTTTATGAAAAATCATTGTGTATATCAGCATTTAGGATGCTGGTAAATAACATTCACAAATGCCCAATATTGTTGGTACCCTTCTGGTAAAGTTGGAAAAGCCTGCAATGGTCACTGAAATAACTAATTCGCTGCGATGGTGTCCATAAACTTGTATCCACCCAGTGTGCTTATTTCAAGGTTAAAAAGTAGTCACTGTGCTGTTTATTATCATGTCATATATCATGTAACATGCTGAGCATGGAAAAGAAGGCATAAGAAAGCGTTGTCTCAAGAGATTGCAAACAAAATTAATAGACATACATTAAAGGCAACTTCACAAAACAGCTAGATATTCCTGTCACTACAGTTGCACATATTATTCAGACGTTTAATGTCCGTGGGGCTGTAGCTGACCTCCCTGGATGTGTCCTCAAGAAAACAAATTGCTGGAGTATTGAAGAGCTGGATAAATGGTAACCAAAGACCCAAGAACAACTTCTAAAAAGATTAGAGGTGAACTGCAAGGTCAAGGTATAAGAGTGTGAGATTGCACCATCAGGCGCAGTCTTGGTCCAAGTGGACTTCATGGAGGACAACCGAGGAGGAAGCTACTGTTGAAAGCAAATCATGAAAAAGCGAGACTGCATTTGCCAAAATTTATGTTGACAAGCCACAAAGTTTCTGGAAGAACGTTATTTTAACAGATGAGCCAAAACTGAAGCTTTTTATTAGATTAGTTCAGATGTATGTTTGTAGATGCAAAAATGAAGCCTACAAAGAAAAGAACATTGAACCTACTGTGATAAAAAAGGAGGCTCCGTTATTTTGGTGGGCTGCTTTGCTGCGTCAGAAAAAGGTGGTCTTGAATTTGTGCAGGGTGCATTAAAATCACAAGACCATCAAAACGTACTGAAGGGAAATGTGCTGCCCAGTGTCAGAAAGCTCAGCCTGAGTCGCAGGTCATGGGTCCTCCAACAGTATAATGATCCCAAACATACAGCTTAAAACATCCAAGAATGTCTGAGAGCAAAACATTGGAAGCTACCAATGTGACTTCTATGAGCCCTGATCCAAATCCTACTGACCATCTGTGGAAGGAGCTGAGATCTTCAGTCTGGAGAAGGTGCCTTCACACCTGACACACAAGCGGCCATCTGCCCAGACGTCTGCCAAAAGATCTGTGAATGGAGGCAAAAGTCTCAGTGAGAGTCACAGAAATCGGTGGTTTGCAGGGCTTTCCTCAAAAGGTCCTGCAACAAGATATTCAGTTACGGGAACCATCATTTTTGTCCAGGCCAGTTTACGTAGTTTTTTTTTTTTCCCTATTGAACCAAAATTCAAAAGCAACATCTGATTGTCACTACTCGATATTCAGTAAATTGAAATTGTCAATTTCAAGTCATTTTAGCGATCATTGTTTTCTTACTTTAACAGAAAGTACCAACAATTTTGTCCATCCAAGAAGCATTGTCTCTCTACCATACTGTGAATATTTTGTTGTCTTAGGAAACCTAACTCCATGAGTCTATTTCCCCTTTGATGGAACCAGGTCTTGCTACGGCTTCTGTATTATAGATTATTACAGCACGTAGTGGATAGTTTAGGACATGAACATCTATTATTCCACTTTGAGTATACAGAACATTTGTCGCAGTGATATTCTTTGGGATTAAGTCTCTACATTAGGAAAAGAGAAAATCTTTTATCAGCAGACTCAATGTGGTCGGAGGTGCATTGCATGTAAGTGATGTGCAGTCTGGTTGGCTGTGATAAGGGGTTTAACAAATAGTAATAATCTAGACTCATGCAGGTAGATACGACAATATCATTCTCTATAGGAGAAAAACAAACGTGGTCCAAGAGCTGAAATAATCAGAAAATACATATCAAAAAGAAGCTCAGAAACTTAAAAAAATATATAGATCTCAAAAAACATAGTATTATAGTTTATTTCTATACCAAATTATTATAGAAAGTTATTCTACATAGGATAGAAAAAAAAAGATGCATGCGAAAATGACTAAAAAGCAATTCAGAGAGCGAAGGATGTTCATGGTCTGCTTTAATAACTGTTATACTGGAAAGGGTCATGAAATGTAAAACCTTCTTGCCATGCTCCTGGATTCGATCCCTTAAGCTTGTGTTCTGTGGTTGGCTTCTCTTTCTGTCGAACCACAAGATACACACCTTTTCTCTGGGTGTTTGGGTTCTTCTATTCTGACAGCATATGTCTAGTTTAACACAGTTGATTTAATTTGCCTACTTATCACCTTTTGGGTGCAGCTTTACGTTCTGTCCCCAGCTGGGGTTTCCTGCTGGTGATAGTTTAATTTGTATGTTCTGACATTCTATTGATGTTTAGATCCAGTCTGTGAGTTTCTGGCAAAGGGTTTTTGCTTAGCTGCTTCGTAACTTCATTTTGCATCTATTTTCTGTTTGTCATTAGGAAATAGGCCAAGTGTTTATCAGTATTTACTTTATTCTTTGTTTGGAATTTCGTTATTTACTTTATTCACTCTGGGAACTGTTCAGCACACTTCTCTTCCTGTAGTAATTCACGCTCCCCATTGTCCCTGGATGAGACCACATCACTGGCAGTGCATTTGGACAGAAGTCTTAGGTAGAGATGGATGGATCCCTGGATGTTTGCATTTGGCGGGCTGGACCTAACAGTTAAAAAAAGTTTGGGTTCAGATACCAGAACAGTACCCGGGCCCCATTCACTTGAATAGGGGTCCAGAACAAAAAGTGTTTGCTGCACTGTCCTATGCATGACAGCGCAGCAAACACTGCTTTTAATCAGCAGTAAAGTCATTACCACCGATCAGACAGCGGCAGTTCCCACACTGTCAAATGACAGCATGACCCCGCAGCTGTGATCGAAGGTAAAAATAAATAATTTAAAAAAATGGCATGGGATCTCCTGTATTTTTGATAACCAGCCAGGCAAAACTGATAACTGGGGGCTGCAACCCTCATCTGTCAGCTTCGGCAAAATAAATAATTAAATCAAACAACGTGGGGTATCCTTCATTTTGACAACCAGCCTTGCTAAAGCAGACGGCTGGTGGCTGATATTCTCAGGCTGGTAAGGGGCCATTGATATTGACCCCCCCAGCATAAAAACAGCAGCCCACAGCCACCCAGAAAGGGTGCATTTATTTGCCCGGCTCTTCCCACTTGCCATGTAGAGTGGGCAAGTGAAATTCATATTTGTGGGGTTGATGTCACCTTTGTAATATCCTGTGACATCAAGCCCACGTTCGGTAATGGAGAGGCATCTATAAGACACCTATCCATTACTTATCCTATAGTTATATTGTAAATAAACACAAAACAAGAATAAAGTTATTTAATTGAATAAATGACACACAGAATCTATTTCATTCTTACTACTCCCTTCCTTGCCAGCTAAAATTGTGCTAGCTATACCCTGGTTGCTGAAACCCAATTCTACCGTCAATTGGGAGACTCATGAGATTAAGTCTTGGGGGAATAACTGTTTTTCCAATTATCTAAATGCCTGTAATCTATGAGATCTCCTCCTCCTGATTTGCTCCAAGATTCTGAGGGTGAAGTTCTTAACAAGCATAGACCTATTAATGGTGCTCTGATGGATCCTGTTGAGGTACCCAATTTCTCCAGCGATACTCTAGGAGTTCTGAACGCTTATGGAGGAAAATTAGCATACCAGAAGACTTCATCCACTTCAAATTTATGTTAAAAACATATAACTCTGCCCTTCATCTCACCAAACAGACCTACTACACCACTCTGATCTCTTCACTGTCCAACAACCCCAAGAAACTTTTTGACACCTTTCACTCCCTCCTCAGGCCAAAAGCACAAGCCCGATCACAGACATTTGTGCTGATGACCTGGCCTCCCACTTTATAGAGAAAATAGATAACATTCGTCAGGAAATCTGCTCCCAACCACCAAGTTCAGTGACTCCCATCCTTCCCTGCATCTCCCCTGGCTCATTTTAAACATTTGATTCCATCACAGAAGAAGTCTCTAGGGTCCTCTCTTCTTCTCGTCCGACTACATGCACTACTGACCCCATTCCCTCTCTTCTCCTCCAGTCTCTCTCTTCAGACTCTTCGCAACTCACCTAACTACAATCTTTAATCTCTCCCTTTCCTCTGACATTTTCCCATCCTCCTTCAAACACTCTATCATTACTCCATTATTAGGCTAGGTTCACATTGCGTCAAGTACATGGCGTTAACCGGATCCGTTAAATGCATGTACAGAAAAGGAGACAAAATATGTGTAAAATCGTCGTCACGGTAACGCTAGCGTTAACGCATGTGATCGCGTTTTTTTATTTGGATGTCCATTATGAAGTATCCGTTTGGCTGCGTTTGTCACTGTCAATAAAGTTGTCCTTTTTTTTTCCCTTTTGTCATGGTCGGGTGTGGGTGTGGCTCATTGTCCATTTTGAAAGCATTGAGTGAACTTCTGCTAGCAAGATGTTTGTGTCTGAGCTTATTAGATTTCGCTTGATGCGGTTGTGACTTCGGCAGAGAAAGCGTAGTTCGCAAAGGAGATATTGGATCCACGAAGTGAATTTCTTGCGGAATACATATGGTGCCTTTCACACCCTGTATGTTCAGCTTCGGGATCATCCCTTCAAATTCCAACGCTATCTACGGATGTCCATTGAGACCTTTGATGTTCTGCTCTCACATGTGAAGGATGAGATACATCATCATCGCAGCACTTTTCGTGAAAGCATCTGTGCGGAGCAACATTTAGTAGTGACTGTGAGGTAATTATACATTTTTTTATCATTCTATTGACAAAGACTAGATCTCAGTATCGTTTGGCCTAATGTTCATTTAGCAATTGTATATTCTATTGTAACTAGCCATTTAGTTGATCTTTAAAATCCTAATTTTTTTTTCTTTTTGAATGCCGACAGATATCTGGCTACCGGAGAATCTTTTGCGTCACTGCATTATCAGTTTAGACTTGGGAAGTCAACAATTTGCCAACTGGTTCGGGAAACTTGTGATGCCATTTGGAACAACTTGCAACCACTTGTGCTACCAACACCAACATCAGAAATGTGGCTAGCGATTTCCCAACATTTCGAGGGTGTGGCTAATTTCTCCAATTGTATTGGTGCCGTGAACGGCAAGCACATTCGGATTCAGAAACCTGCGCATAGTGGATCCCTCTACTATAACTATAAGAAATACTTTTCCATAGTATTGATGGCGATTGAGGATGCCAGGTACCGTTTTGTTGCTGTGGATATTGGTGCTTATGGCCGGACTAACGATTCCAGAGTCTTCAGAGACTCCAACATGGGCCGATGTTTGTACAGCCAAAATTTCAACATACCCTCATCACGACCTCTTCCGGGGACCGAAGGCCCAAGTTTGCCCTATGTTTTAGTTGGTGATGAGGCGTTCCAACTCGGACAAAATCTCCTCAAGCCGTACTCAAGCCGTAGTCTAAACTCCACCAGGCGCATTTTTAATTATCGCTTGAGCAGGGCAAGACGTTATGTGGAGTGTGCCTTTGGGATTTTGACATTAAAATGGCGGATTTTACTAACCTGCATGCAACTGCAACCAGAAAATGTGGACCGTGTTGTGAAGGCTTGCATCTGTCTGCATAATTTTGTGGCGAGACATGAACCTCAGGTGTTAGACCCCGATGATTGTGAGTCGAACCTCAGTAGCATTGAATCGAATGCAGTTCGGTCTACAGCACAAATAATGAGGATTCGTGATCAATTTGCACATTACTTCACGCATGAAGGCCATGTTCCATGGCAAGACAGACACGTGTGAAAATAATTTAAAGTCTTAAGTTGTATCCTGATTGTCGTGTAAAAAGTTATGTTATGTAATACCTGATGTCGTGTAAAAAGTTACCTTATGCCGTGTAAAAAGTTATGTTGTGTTAAAAGTTTAAGTCATACAAGAATCTTAAATTTGAAACAGTTTACTAAATGTTTATGGATTTTTCCAACAAACTGTTGGTACACAGGTTTAACATATGATATCCCATAGGGATGAAAAAAAAAGTAAAATAGAAATTGGGTGTTACAAAAAAAAAAACAACAACAAAACTTGCAACGCAGTAATTGCACCTGGCTGGGGACAGTGAACAGTACTATAGACTTTGGTACTGCACGGGCGTATAGTCTGCCCAACTGTATGATGGACTGCTACATTGTCTATGAGGTTCCATGCTCGTTTCACCCCGGCCTCTATATTGAGGGTTGTAGGCCGGCATGTCCATTCTTCTTGTTCCCGATGGAGCGGGTTCCTGGGGGCCCACAAATTCCTCAAGAAGGTCGTTCAGTCTTTGTCTAAACATAAGGTTTCTATGTGCTGGGATATTTTGAGCGACAGGCACATAGGACAAGAAAAGTAGCTTCCACTCATTAGCAGAGTATACAGACTCGCTGGCTTGCAGGTCGGTAATTTCCCGCCTCAGGTCTTTGAGCTCACTACGACACATGTCCTCTACCCGTTGGAGTCCATCGACGATAATTGCATCAGCTTCATCTTTTTGTGATGCTCGCTTGCGTCCACGCTGTGATTGCAACCGGGCACTCACACCTGCAGCAACAGTGCTTCTCTCCACAGATCGTGGCTCGCTGATGCCAGACACATCTTCAGGTTGGGTTGGTTCCACTGGAGAAGGCTCCAGTTCCTCTGCCGGTCTAGGCGCAGCGGTACTGCATATCGTGCTGTAACCCCCCCCAAAAAAAAATTAATTATTTTCCTTTCAACAAATATGTCTCGCACACAGACCTATTTGTACTTACGAGCGCTGAGACAATGTTTTTTGAAGGAAGAGCAATTGGTCGTAATGCACATACGGGGTCACCCGTTTGCCACCTGATCCGCTTGGTGCATTCTGACTGTTGCGGTAGTCACGGACAAAACGATCGCGTATGGATTTCCAACGGGTATGGACAGCATCGGCTTTAAATTAAAAAAAAAAAATATATATATATATATATATATATATATATATATATAAATAGTAGATAGATAGTTTGAAGATATATTAGTAGAAAAATTGTTGATAGTTTGTTACGATAGTTGATATATAAATAGTAGATAGATAGTTGTTAGATAATAGAGAAATAGTTTAGAAATAGTGTATAGATAGATATATAGTGTACAGATAGTTGAGAATTGAGAGATAGATAGCAGACAACAAGTGGATAGGTTGATAGGATAGAAATTTTTTTTTTTATTTTTTCACATTTTGCAATGTAACATCACCAATATTTACCAATTTTTTTCTTTGAGGTTGTCGACTTCTCCATGTATCGGGGATCAAAGTGACAGATAATTTGATCCCACAACTTGCGGTTCTTCACAATGTCATGGTGGGAGCTGTCGCTCTGGTCCCATATGGAGGGGTTGGCTTCCACAAGGTTGATCAGTGTCTCGTTGTGAATAGTCAATGGCTCTTCGTCAATGACAATCCTTTTTTTTTTGGTCGCTGACTTGGACTATGTAAACACAAAACGTTATGTTGAAAGTGTCAATTTCACTGGATGGCCATATTCATAGATACAGAGATAGATAGATAGATAGATAGATAGATAGATACATAGATATAGCGATAGATACATAGATATAGCGATAGATAGATACATAGATAGAGCGATAGATAGATAGATAGATAGATAGATAGATAGATAGATAGAGCGATAGATAGATACATAGATATAGCGATAGATAGATACATAGATATAGATAGATAGATACATAGATGGAGCGATAGATAGTTGATACATAGTTTATAGATATAGTAGATAGAAAGTGAATAGATAGATTGTTGATAAATATTGGATAGAATATTTCTAGTTTTATATTTACCACTGGCAGTTGTGGCGACGACAGACAGATAGGGACCTTCTTTCTTTTGTGTCCTCCGTGTGCCACAACCTATTGTGTATGTAAAATGAAAAAAAAATTAACATTCATTGGATCAATAAATTTATGCCTGAAAAATTCAAAATGTGTGCCATGTACCTTTGTGGTTTTTGCCTGTTTTTTGGGGGGAGGTCTAGCAGCCTCAGGCTCAGAAGACTCCTATTCACAATAAAAACATGATTTTTATTACGTGCTTAGCTCAATACAATGGAGTTTCACACAACATTATTGTGGTTTTTTAAAGTGCAAGCCTACCGATTGAGAAGAAATCACCGCAGACACGCTGCTGCTGCTGCTGCTGACATCAGTATCCGACATCTGCGTGCAACAAAGCAATACATTTTTAGTACACACACATCCGACGGACATTACAGACTCCCATGATGTATACAGAGATATATAATATATAGAAATGTACTTACATTTCCTGTGATCTCTTGCAAGACTCTGTCACGTGCAGTAGGCCTCAGGAGAAATGTGTGGGTGGGATACTCCTCATTTGGCCGAAATCACATTTCCTGTCACATGAACACATGTGACCACCCTCAAACGCTATTAAAACGTGTGGTTCTATTTGGAAATTTTTCATGATTTGCGTCTGACTGCGTTTGCCATAGCCTTCTATGGCAGAATGAACGCTTCCGTTAGTATTGCGTTAGCTTGGCCGGACCCGAAAACGCTGCAAGACGCGTTCAAGGTCCGTCAGAAAAAACACGTTATGTGACAAACGCATACCAATTTTGGGATGCGTCATGATGCGTCAGACAATGCAAGTCTATGGGCGAGTTAGTATGTGCGTCACATTGCGTTTTTACTACTTAAAAACTTGTCCGTTAGACGGAATCACCTAGCGCAATGTGAACCTAGCCTTAAAGAAACCCCCCCTCAACCCATCCTCCACAAATAACTACAGACTAGTCTCTAATTCCACTTTCATCTCTAAATTCTTGAAGCGCCTGGTCTACTCCCGCCTTACCCGTTACCTCTCCAATCACTCCCTCCTAGACCCTTCACAGTCTGGCTTCCACCCCCTACATTCGACAGAAACTGCACTCTTTATAGTGACAAATGACCTTCTGACAGCAAAATGTAACAGTGACCACTCTCTGCTCATTGTTCTCGACCTTTCTGCAGCTTTTGACACTGTTAACCACCCTCTCCTACTCTCTAGGCTCCAGTCACTAGGTATTAAGGACACTGCTCTCTCCTGGTTCTCCTCCTACCTTTCTGACCGCTCCTTCAGTGTTCTGTTCTCCGGCTCCACTTCATCTCCTCTTCCTCTCGCTGTCGGGGTACCTCAGGGCTCAGTTCTTGGCCCCCTTCTCTTCTCTCTCTACACAGCCCAATTGGACAGACCATCAGCAGATTTGACTTTCAGTACCATCTTTACGCTGATGACACACAACTATACATCTCATCTCGACCTTAACCCCGCTGTACTACAGAACACCGCTGACTGTCTGTCCGCAGTCTCCAACATCATGTTCGATCTCTATCTGAAACTCAACCGTCCAAAACTGAACTTCTTCTGCTCCCGCCATCTACTAACCTCCCTAAATCTGACATTTGGCACCATATTAACACCCCGGCAGCTGGCACGCTGTCTGGATGTTATAGTTGACTCTGATCTCTCCTCCACCTTCCATATACAATCTCTTGCCCGCTCATGCCGCTTACACCTAAAGAACATCTCTAGAATCCGCCCTTTTCTCACCATGGAAACAATAAAAACTCTCACTGTCGACCTGATCCACTCCCTCCTGGACTACTGCAACGCTCTATTAATTGGCCTCTGTTGTGAATTCTGTTGCTAAGCTCCCTCCTGTGGTCATGAATGGTACTTCGGCTGGTTCTGTCCATGGGCTTCCTCTGGTGGTTGTGAGTGGGGCTGCGGCTTCTGAGGTTCCTTCTACAGGTGACGAGGTTAATTCGTTAGCTGGCTACTCTATTTAACTCCACCTAGATCATTGCTCCATGCCACCTGTCAATGTTCCAGTATTGGTCTAGTTCGCTCCTGGATCGTTCTTGTGACCTGTCTTCCCAGCAGAAGCTAAGTTCCTGCTTGTTTTTCTCTGTTTGCTATTTTTTCTGTCCAGCTTGCTATTTTGATTTTTGTCTTGCTTGCTGGAAGCTCTGGGACGCAGAGGGATCGCCTCCGCACCGTGAGTCGGTGCGGAGGGTCTTTTTGCGCCCTCTGCGTGGTCTTTTTGTAGTTTTTAGTGCTGACCACAAAGTTACCTTTCCTATCCTCTGTCTGTTCAGTAAGTCGGGCCTCACTTTGCTAAATCTATTTCATCTCTGTGTTTGTAATTTTCATCTTAACTCACAGTCATTATATGTGGGGGGCTGCCTGTTCCTTTGGGGAATTTCTCTGAGGCAAGGTAGGCTTTATTTTTCTATCTTTAGGGCTAGCTAGTTCCTTAGGCTGTGTCGAGTTGCATAGGGAGCGTTAGGAGCAATCCACGGCTATTTCTAGTGTGTGTGATAGGATTAGGGATTGCGGTCAGCAGAGTTCCCACGTCTCAGAGCTTGTCCTGTATTATTGATAACTATCAGGTCATTCCGTGTGCTCATAACCACCAGGTCCATTATTGTCCTCACCACCAGGTCATAACAGTACAGGTGGCCCAAAGTATTAATGCATCTCAATAGAGGGATAAGAGAAGTTCTGAGACCATTTTTTTTTTCTTTGCAGTGTGTTTAGTCTCTCTTTTCCCCTTTACCTCTGGGTGGTTCAGGATACAGGTGTAGATATGGACATTCAAGGTCTGTCCTCTTGTATGGATAATCTCACTGCAAGGGTACAAAACATTCAAGATTTTGTGGTTCAGAATCCGATGTTAGAGCCTAGGATTCCAATTCCTGATTTGATTTTTGGGGATAGATCTAAGTTTCTGAATTTCAAAAATAATTGTAAATTGTTTCTTGCTTTGAAACCTCGCTCCTCAGGTGACCCTGTTCAACAAGTGAAAATCATTATTTTTTTGTTACGTGGCGACCCTCAAGACTGGGCATTTTCCCTTGCGCCAGGAGATCCGGCATTGCGTGATGTTGATGCGTTTTTTCTGGCGCTTGGATTGCTTTATGATGAACCTAATTCAGTGGATCAGGCAGAGAAAATCTTGCTGGCTTTGTGTCAGGGTCAGGATGAAGCGGAGGTGTACTGTCAGAAGTTTAGGAAGTGGTCTGTACTCACTCAGTGGAATGAATGTGCGCTGGCGGCAATTTTCAGAAAGGGTCTCTCTGAAGCCCTTAAGGATGTCATGGTGGGATTTCCCATGCCTGTTGGTCTGAATGAGTCTATGTCTTTGGCCATTCAGATCGATCGACGCTTGCGTGAGCATAAAGCTGTGCACCATTTGGCGGTATTATCTGAGCATAGACCTGAGCCTATGCAATGTGATAGGACTTTGACCAGAGCTGAACGGCAAGAACACAGACGTCGGAATGGGCTGTGTTTTTACTGTGGTGATTCCACTCATGCTATCTCCGATTGTCCTAAGCGCACTAAGCGTTTCGCTAGGTCTGCCACCATTGGTACGGTACAGTCGAAATTTCTTTTGTCCGTTACTCTGATTTGCTCTTTGTCATCCTATTCTGTTATGGCATTTGTGGATTCAGGCGCTGCCCTGAATTTGATGGACTTGGAGTTTGCCAGGTGCTGTGGTTTTTTCTTGGAGCCCTTGCAGTATCCTATTCCATTGAGAGGAATTGATGCTACGCCTTTGGCCAAGAATAAGCCCCAGTACTGGACCCAATTGACCATGTGCATGGCTCCTGCACATCAGGAGGATATTCGCTTTTTGGTGTTGCATAATCTGCATGATGTGGTCGTTTTGGGGTTGCCATGGCTACAGGTCCATAATCCAGTATTGGATTGGAAACCTATGTCTGTGTCCAGCTGGGGTTGTCAGGGGGTACATGGTGATGTTCAATTTTTGTCTATTTTGTCATCCACCCCTTCTGAAGTCCCGGAGTTTTTGTCGGATTACCGGGATGTATTTGATGAGCCCAAATCCAGTGCCCTACCTCCTCATAGGGATTGCGATTGTGCTATCAATTTGATTCCTGGTACTAAGTTTCCTAAGGGCCGACTGTTCAATTTATCTGTGCCAGAACAGGCCGCTATGCGGAGTTATATGAAGGAATCCTTGGAGAAGGGTCATATTCGCCCGTCGTCGTCACCATTGGGAGCAGGGTTCTTTTTTGTGGCCAAGAAGGATGGTTCTTTGAGACCTTGTATTGATTACCGCCTTCTTAATAAGATCACAGTCAAATTTCAGTACCCTTTGCCGCTGCTGTCTGATTTATTTGCTCGGATTAAGGGGGCTAGTTGGTTCACCAAGATAGATCTTCGTGGTGCGTATAATCTTGTGCGTATTAAACAGGGCGATGAATGGAAAACAGCATTTAATATGCCCGAGGGCCATTTTGAGTACCTGGTTATGCCATTCGGGCTTTCCAAGGCTCCATCAGTATTTCAGTCCTTTATGCATGACATCTTCCAAGAGTACCTGGATAAATTCCTGATTGTATATTTGGATGATATTTTGGTCTTCTCGGATGATTGGGAGTCTCACATGAAGCAGGTCAGAATGGTGTTCCAGGTCCTTCGTGCTAATTCTTTGTTTGTGAAGGGGTCTAAGTGTCTCTTTGGAGTTCAGAAAGTTTCATTTTTTCCCCTTCTACTATCGAGATGGACCCTGTTAAAGTCCAGGCCATTTATGATTGGACTCAGCCGACATCTGTGAAGAGTCTGCAAAAGTTCCTGGGCTTTGCTAATTTTTATCGTCGCTTCATCAGTAATTTTTCTAGTGTTGCTAAACCGTTGACTGATTTGACCAAGAAGGGTGCTTATTTGGTCAATTGGTCTTCTGCGGCTGTGGAAGCTTTTCAGGAGTTGAAGCGTTGTTTTTTTTCTGCCCCTGTGTTGTGCCAGCCAGATGTTTTGCTCCTGTTTCAGGTCGAGGTTGATGCTCCTGAGATTGGAGCAGGAGCTCTTTTGTCGCAAAGAAGTTCTGATGGCTCGGTGATGAAACCATGTGCCTTCTTTTCTAGAAAATTTTCGCCTGCTGAGCGCAATTATGATGTTGGCAATCGAGAGTTGTTGGCCATGAAGTGGCCATTCGAGGAGTGGCGTCATTGGCTTGAAGGAGCCAAGCATCGCGTGGTGGTCTTGACGGATCACAAGAATTTGACTTATCTCGAGTCTGCCAAACGGTTGAATCCTAGACAGGCTCGTTGGTTGCTATTTTTCTCCCGTTTTAATTTTGTGGTTTCGTACCTTCCGGGCTCTAAGAATGTGAAGGCTGATGCCCTGTCAAGGAGTTTTGTGCCCGACTCTCCGGGTGTTCCTGAGCCGGCGGGTATTCTCAAAGAGGGGGTAATTTTGTCTGCCATCTCCCCTGATTTGCGGCGGGTGCTGCAAAAATTTCAGGCTGATAGACCTGACCGTTGCCCAGCGGAGAAACTGTTTGTCCCTGATAAATGGACTAGTAGAGTTATCTCTGAGGTTCATTGTTCGGTGTTGGCTGGTCATCCTGGAATCTTTGGTACCAGAGATTTGGTGGCTAGATCCTTTTGGTGGCTGTCTTTGTCGCGGGATGTGCGTTCTTTTGTGCAGTCCTGTGGGACTTGTGCTCGGGCTAAGCCCTGCTGTTCTCGTGCCAGTGGGTTGCTTTTGCCCTTGCCGGTCCCGAAGAGGCCCTGGACGCATATTTCTATGGATTTTATTTCGGATCTCCCTGTCTCTCAAAAGATGTCGGTCATTTGGGTGGTTTGTGATCGCTTCTCTAAGATGGTCCATTTGGTACCCTTGTCTAAATTGCCTTCCTCCTCTGATTTGGTGCCGTTGTTTTTCCAGCATGTGGTTCGTTTACATGGCATTCCGGAGAACATCGTTTCGGACAGAGGTTCCCAGTTTGTTTCGAGGTTTTGGCGATCCTTTTGTGCTAGGATGGGCATTGATTTGTCTTTTTCCTCGGCTTTCCATCCTCAGACAAATGGCCAAACCGAACGTACTAATCAGACTTTGGAAACATATCTGAGATGCTTTGTTTCTGCTGATCAGGATGATTGGGTGTCCTTTTTGCCTTTGGCTGAGTTCGCCCTTAATAATCGGGCCAGCTCGGCTACTTTGGTTTCGCCGTTTTTCTGCAATTTTGGTTTCCATCCTCGTTTCTCTTCAGGGCAGGTTGAGTCTTCGGACTGTCCTGGTGTAGATACTGTGGTGGATAGGTTGCAGCAGATTTGGACTCATGTGGTGGACAATTTTACATTGTCCCAGGAGAAGGCTCAACGTTTCGCTAACCGCCGGCGCTGTGTGGGTCCCCGACTTCGTGTTGGGGATTTGGTTTGGTTGTCGACTCGTTATGTCCCTATGAAGGTTTCCTCTCCTAAGTTTAAGCCTCGTTTCATTGGTCCGTATAAGATTTCTGAGGTTCTCAATCCTGTGTCATTTCGTTTGACCCTTCCAGCTTCTTTTGCCATCCATAATGTATTCCATAGGTCGTTGTTGCGGAGATACGTGGCGCCTGTGGTTCCATCCGTTGATCCTCCTGCCCCGGTGTTGGTTGAGGGGGAGTTGGAGTATGTGGTGGAGAAGATTTTGGATTCTCGTATTTTGAGACGGAAACTCCAGTACCTGGTCAAGTGGAAGGGTTATGGTCAGGAAGATAATTCCTGGGTCTTTGCCTCTGATGTTCATGCTGCCGATCTGGTTCGTGCCTTTCATTTGGCTCGTCCTGGTCGGCCTGGGGGCTCTGGTCCTCAAGGGGGGGGTACTGTTGTGAATTCTGTTGCTAAGCTCCCTCCTGTGGTCATGAATGGTACTTCGGCTGGTTCTGTCCATGGGCTTCCTCTGGTGGTTGTGAGTGGGGCTGCGGCTTCTGAGGTTCCTTCTACAGGTGACGAGGTTAATTCGTTAGCTGGCTGCTCTATTTAACTCCACCTAGATCATTGCTCCATGCCACCTGTCAATGTTCCAGTATTGGTCTAGTTCGCTCCTGGATCGTTCTTGTGACCTGTCTTCCCAGCAGAAGCTAAGTTCCTGCTTGTTTTTCTCTGTTTGCTATTTTTTCTGTCCAGCTTGCTATTTTGATTTTTGTCTTGCTTGCTGGAAGCTCTGGGACGCAGAGGGAGCGCCTCCGCACCGTGAGTCGGTGCGGAGGGTCTTTTTGCGCCCTCTGCGTGGTCTTTTTGTAGTTTTTTGTGCTGACCGCAAAGTTACCTTTCCTATCCTCTGTCTGTTCAGTAAGTCGGGCCTCACTTTGCTAAATCTATTTCATCTCTGTGTTTGTAATTTTCATCTTTACTCACAGTCATTATATGTGGGGGGCTGCCTGTTCCTTTGGGGAATTTCTCTGAGGCAAGGTAGGCTTTATTTTTCTATCTTTAGGGCTAGCTAGTTCCTTAAGCTGTGTCGAGTTGCATAGGGAGCGTTAGGAGCAATCCACGGCTATTTCTAGTGTGTGTGATAGGATTAGGGATTGCGGTCAGCAGAGTTCCCACGTCTCAGAGCTTGTCCTGTATTATTGATAACTATCAGGTCATTCCGTGTGCTCATAACCACCAGGTCCATTATTGTCCTCACCACCAGGTCATAACAGTCCTCCCCCTCACTCGACTTTCCCCTCTCCAGTCCATCCTTAATGCAGCAACCAGGGTCGTCCATCTGGCTAATCGTTACTCGGACTCGTCCGCTCTTCGCCAGTCGTTACACTGGCTGCCCATTCATTGTAGAATCCAATTCTGTATGTTTGACTATGCCAGGAACATGCTCTATCAGGTGCTTTGTAAGCGTAACACTGACAGCTCTAATTCATTGCAGCACATGTGTGCATTAGAGCAGTGATCAGAGAATTAAAAGTTGGAAGTCCTACAGAGGGACTAAGTAAAAAAAAAAGCTAATTTTTATATCAATATTAAAAATCACAAAAAGAACCAAAAAAAAGTCCAAAATATTACACCAATATATATGCATATTTTTTTAAAACCAAAAATAAAATAAAAATGTACACGTATTTGGTATTGCCACATCTGGAACAACTTGATCTATAAAATTGTCACACTTTTTTAACCTTCAATGAACACCTTATAAAATAAATTAAAAATGTAACAAAAACAATGGTTTTTCATCATTAAGCCAAACAAAACATAGAATAAAATGCAATAAAAAAGTCATATGTAAATGGGAATAGTATCAATGAAAACATCATTTTTCCTCCAAAAAATAAGCCCTCAATCAGCTCTGTCAGCAGAAAAGTAGATAGTTGTTAGAATAAGGCTATGGAAACCAATGCTTTTCTATAACATTGTGTAAGCAAAAAGTAAAAAAAAAATTATATAAAATGATATCGCTGTAATCTTACTAACTTGAGAAATAAAGATGCCTTATCACTTATACCACATGTTGAACAGCATAAAAGAATACATTCTTGACCTGCTGTTGATTTGTTCCCAACAATTGCAGTAAGGCTGCCATCACACTAGCAGTATTTGGTCAGTATTTTACATCAGTATTTGTAAGCCAAAACCAGGAGTGGAACAAATAAAGGAAAAGTATAATAGAAACATATGCCCCACTTCTGTATTTATCACCCACTCCTGGTTTTGGCTTACAAATGCTGATGTAAAATACTGACCAAATACTGCTAGTGTGACGGCAGCCTAAGGCTCAGCTCCCATTTATCCTGTGCACTATGCTGAGCGCTTACACTGGGGTTTCCATGTAAATTTCTGAAATCCGTGATTCGCAACATTTCCTATAATGGGGAAGATTGAGTCATTTTGAACTCTCGTCTAGCCTGTGATCTGGTGGTGTCTGGCTTTTTAGGCATTCATGAAAGCCACAGTTTTAAGCATTTCTGAAAAGACAAACACCTGAACCGAGGCCAGATGGAGTCCAGAGTAACTCTGCTGCCACATTATTTTGAATGGATCTCTCAGAGGTTTCATCTGAATCATGTATATTGGAGATTTATATGGAAACCTTGATTTAATTGCTCAGTGTAGAGTGCAGGATAAATGAGACCTGATACATCAGATATGATGATCCGCATCATAGAGAGCACTAACGTTTCTTCTGGAGGAGGAGATTGCTCTGCCCTCCTGCGGGTACATTTTGAATTCTATGTGTGAAGATCTTAGCACCATTGGGTTTGAATTTGAAAACAGATTTGCTATACTAGTATTAAGATAAAATAATACTAATATATACTTACCTGGATTTCGTTTTTTTATAGATCTTCTGCTGAACTAAATAAAAGGTAAGATACCGTAATTGTTATTTACATTATAGGGTTAAATGTTTGACACTATACCATTGCTTCTAGAGATAATTAGGGGCAGCAACCATGTAGTGTTCCATGATGCTTAAAGGTGTATAAAGATTACATTTAGATGTGAATAATGCCATGACTAAGCGCTTTTGATGCTTGACAAGCATAGGCCAAGGGTTTCCCTTTGTTTTTAACTACTTCTATTTTAAGAGCATTGCAATAAATAATGATTTTTAGTAAATAAGAGAGTTTTTTGGGTGATTTCTGGATATCTGTATATACTGAATAGTTTCACCTAGGAACTGGACCTAGGATTGTTTTGTGCACCGCACCCATTGTGGGCGACTACCTCTTCTGGAAAGCTGATGTGAACTTTTGAATTTTGTATACTCAAAACTCAGGGGCTCCGCCAAAGTCACATGACACCCACAAACCATTCCAGCAAAATTCAAACTCCAATGTGGGGCTCCTTAATTTTTATGCTTTGCACTGTACCTAAAAAGTAGTTTTCACTATCATATAAGGTATTGCCATGTCCAGGAGAAAATGCAAAACAAATTATGCGGTCCATTTACTTCTATTAGCCCTTTTGAAAATTAAATAGTTTTAACCAAAACAACATGTAAGTGAAAAAATGTAAATTTTCATTTCCACAGTACAATGTTTCAAAATGCTGTGAATCTGTAATACTGCTCCTATATACAAGAATATAACTACTATAATACTGCTCCTATGTACAAGAATATAACTACTATAATACTGCCCCTATGTACAAGAATATAACTACTATAATACTGCCCCTATGTACAAGAATATAACTACTATCATACTGCCCCTATGTACAAGAATATAACTACTACAATACTGTTCCTATGTACAAGAATATAACTACTATAACACTGCCCCTATGTACAAGAATATAACTACTATCATACTGCCCCTATGTACAAGAATATAACTACTATAATACTGCTCCTATGTACAAGAATATAACTACTATAATACTGCTCCTATGTACAAGAATATAACTACTATAATACTGCTCCCTATGTACAAGAATATAACTACTATAATACTGCTCCCTATGTACAAGAATATAACTACTATAATACTGCTCCTATGTACAAGAATATAACTACTTTAATACTGCCCCTATGTACAAGAATATAACTACTATAATACTGCTCCTATGTACAAGAATATAACTACTATAATACTGCTCCTATGTACAAGAATATAACTACTATAATACTGTTCCTATGTACAAGAATATAACTACTATAATACTGCTCCCTATGTACAAGAAAATAACTACTATAATACTGCCCCTATGTACAAGAATATAACTACTATAATACTGCACCTATGTACAAGAATATAACTATTATAATACTGTCCCCTATGTACAAGAATATAACTACTATAATACTGCGCCTATATACAAGAATATAACTACTATAATACTGCTCCTATGTACAAGAATATAACTATTATAATACTGTCCCCTATGTACAAGAATATAACTACTGCAATACTGTCCCCTATGTGCAAGAATACAACTACTATAATACTGCCCCTATGTTCAAGAATATAACTACTATAATACTGCCCCTATGTACAAGAATACAACTACTATAATACTGCCCCTAAGTACAAGAATATAACTACTATAATACTGCCCCTATGTACAAGAATATAACTACTATAATACTGCCCCTATGTACAAAAATACAACTACTATAATACTGCCCCTATGTACAAGAATATAACTACTGTAATACTGCTCCTATGTACAAGAATATAACTACTATAATACTGCTCCTATGTACAAGAATATAACTACTATATTACTGCTCCTATCTACAAGAATATAACTACTATAATACTGCTCCTATGTACAAGAATATAGCTACTATAATACTGTCCCCTATGTACAAGAATATAACTACTATAATACTGTCCCCTATGTACAAGAATATAACTACTGTAATACTGTCCCATATGTACAAGAATATAACTACTATAATACTGCCCCTATGTACAAGAATATAACTACTATAATACTGCCCCTATGCACAAGAATATAACTGCTATAATACTGCTCCTATGTACAAGAATATAACTACTATAATACTGCACCTATGTACAAGAATATAACTGCTATAATACTGCTCCTATGTACAAGAATATAACTACTATAATACTGGACCTATGTACAAAAATATAACTATTGTAATACTGTCCCCTATGTACAAGAATATAACTACTATAATACTGCCCCTATGTACAATAATATAACTACTATAATACTGCCCCCTATGTTCAAGAATACAACTACTATAATACTGCCCCTATGTACAAGAATACAACTACTATAATACTGCCCCTATGTACAAGAATATAACTAATATAATACTGCCCCTATGTATAAGAATATAACTACTATAATACTGCTCCTATATCCAAGAATATAACTACTATAATACTGCCCCTATGTACAAGAATATAACTACTATAATACTGCTCCCTATGTACAAAAATATAACTACTATAATACTGCTCCTATGTACAAGAATATAACAACTATAATACTGCCCCTATGTACAAGAATATAACTACTATAATACCGCACCTATAGACAATAATATAACTGCTATAATACTGCTCCTTATATACCATAATATAACTATTATAATACTGCCCCTTTTTACAAGAATATAACTACTATAATACTGCCCCTATGTACAAGAATATAACTACTATAATACTGCCCCTTTTTACAAGAATATAACTACTATAATACTGCCCCTATGTACAAGAATATAACTACTATAATACTGCCCCTTTTTACAAGAATATAACTACTATAATACTGCTCCTATGTACAAGAATATAACTACTATAATACTGCCCCTATGTGCAAGAATACAACTACTAGAATACTACTCCTATGTACAAGAATATAACTACTATAATACTGCTCCTATATACAACAATATAACTACTATAATACTGCCCCTATGTACAACAATATAATTACTATAATACTGCTCCTATGTACAAGATTATAACTACTATAATACTGCTCCTATGTACAAGAATATAACTACTATAATACTGCTCCTATGTACAAGAATATAACTACTATAATACTGCCCCAATGTACAAGAATATAACTACTATAATACTGCTCCTATGGACAAGAATATAACTACTATAATACTGCTCCTATATACAACAATATAACTACTATAATACTGCCCCTATGTACAACAATACAATTACTATAATACTGCTCCTATGTACAAGATTATAACTACTATAATACTGCCCCAATGTACAAGAATATAACTACTATAATACTGCTCCTATGTACAAGAATATAACTACTATAATACTGCTCCTATATACAACAATATAACTACTATAATACTGCCCCTATGTACAACAATACAATTACTATAATACTGCTCCTATGTACAAGATTATAACTACTATAATACTGCACCTATGTACAAGAATATAACTGCTATAATACTGCTCCTATGTACAAGAGTATAACTACTATAATACTGGACCTATGTACAAAAATATAACTATTGTAATACTGTCCCCTATGTACAAGAATATAACTACTGTAATACTGTCCCCTATGTGCAAGAATACAACTACTATAATACTGCCCCTATGTTCAAGAATATAACTACTATAATACTGCCCCTATGTACAAGAATACAACTACTATAATACTGCCCCTATGTACAAAAGAATACAACTACTATAATACTGCCCCTATGCACAAGAATATAACTACTATAATACTGCCCCTATGTACAAGAATATAACTACTATAATACTGCCCCTATGTACAAGAATACAACTACTATAATACTGTCCCCTATGTACAAGAATATAACTACTATAATACTGCCCCTATGTACAATAATATAACTACTATAATACTGCCCCCTATGTTCAAGAATACAACTACTATAATACTGCCCCTATGTACAAGAATACAACTACTATAATACTGCCCCTATGTACAAGAATATAACTAATATAATACTGCCCCTATGTATAAGAATATAACTACTATAATACTGCCCCTATGTACAAGAATATAACTACTATAATACTGCTCCCTATGTACAAAAATATAACTACTATAATACTGCTCCTATGTACAAGAATATAACAACTATAATACTGCCCCTATGTACAAGAATATAACTACTATAATACCGCACCTATAGACAATAATATAACTGCTATAATACTGCTCCTTATATACCATAATATAACTATTATAATACTGCCCCTTTTTACAAGAATATAACTACTATAATACTGCCCCTTTTTACAAGAATATAACTACTATAATACTGCCCCTATGTACAAGAATATAACTACTATAATACTGCCCCTTTTTACAAGAATATAACTACTATAATACTGCTCCTATGTACAAGAATATAACTACTATAATACTGCTCCTATGTACAAGAATATAACTACTATAATACTGCCCCTATGTGCAAGAATACAACTACTAGAATACTACTCCTATGTACAAGAATATAACTACTATAATACTGCTCCTATATACAACAATATAACTACTATAATACTGCCCCTATGTACAACAATATAATTACTATAATACTGCTCCTATGTACAAGATTATAACTACTATAATACTGCTCCTATGTACAAGAATATAACTACTATAATACTGCCCCTTTTTACAAGAATATAACTACTATAATACTGCCCCTATGTACAAGAATATAACTACTATAATACTGCCCCTTTTTACAAGAATATAACTACTATAATACTGCTCCTATGTACAAGAATATAACTACTATAATACTGCCCCAATGTACAAGAATATAACTACTATAATACTGCTCCTATGTACAAGAATATAACTACTATAATACTAATCCTATGTACAAGAATATAACTACTATAATACTGCCCCAATGTACAAGAATATAACTACTATAATACTGCCCCTTTTTACAAGAATATACTATGGTACTGCCCGTGTACACGGTGTTTTGAAGCTTGTTTAAAATCATTGGAACCGTTATACACATCTCTGAAACAAATGTAGCCTGTATTAATGTGCCAATGTGTTTTACATTAACATTATGCTGTATGTGGTTAGTTTCCAGCCTATAGTATAATCTCAGTATTGAAATTCTTCGCCATGTTTCCTTTACCAGCTTTGAATTAATGTAGATTAATTTCCCTTTTGAAAGTGGAGTATCAGAATCAAAAGAATGGACTGGATTATGCACAGACTGATCATTTTTCTATGCGGTCCCAGTTCATAGAGTTTTGATCATATGATTGATCACAAGGTGCCCAGTTATATGAGTTCTCCGCTGTGAAATATCTCTTCCAAGGTTAAATATAAATATAAGAATGAGCAGTGAATGCACCAACAGATCATTGATTTCCTATATAATGTTAAAAGTGCAACATTTCCTTTCATTTCCTGATAACCTTCAATGATCTGTAATAAAATCCTGTGCAGAGTCCTAATTCAAAATGAAACTTTTCATGGTTTGTTGACTGCATATTTCTTTGAAGCGCACATCAAACTCCCAGAAAAAAAAAAGTTAATTTACATGCAAAAAAAAAAACTGCTGATTGCTGCCACTAGAGGGAGCTAACAGCACATATATTCATGCTGCTGCTTTGAGTTTAATTTGTATGCAAAGAGCTCCCTCTAGTGGCAGTCAGAAAGTTGCAAAATTAGTTCGATTTTACTTACAGTTTCAATGACACTGGAACTGTTTATTTAGATGGTGCTGTTAACAAGCAAAGTTTAGCTCATGTTTTGTGAATGTGTCCTGTTATGTGCTCATTGGGCGATTTCCAAGATATTTTGTTCACTTGTAATGCATAAAGCCTAATTCAGAAATCTGCTGGTTTGTAAGAGGGTTGAAAATGGCTTAGGGAATTTCTTACAAATATCGCAAACTTTGGCTTTGGATTCCCCTTTGCTATTGGTTGAACTGTCCATTACTTTGCTATTGCAAGGTTAATGTTAGGATATTTTGTTAGCAGAGATGAGTTAATCTTTTGAAATGTATTGTCAGATCTTCCGAACCTCCTAGAGTGAACCCACAGGACCGCGACAACGAACCTCCCAAGGGTGAGCTAACCAGGTGGACCACTTCCAATACAGAGAGCCTTAGGGGCAGGCCCGAGGGAGACTTTGTTGTGTCGCTAATACTCGGGGACAGAAAGAAGGAGCGGAGAAGAAGCTGAACTGGCTAAAACGGTAACACAAAACAGGCAGGGTAAGATAGACGCATAAGACTGAGCAAGGTATGGCGGATGTACAGGACAGCGATGGGTATGGCGGACGCACAGGACAGCGCTAGGTATGGCAGATGCCCAGGACAGCGCAAGGTATGGTGAACGCACAGAACAGAGCAAGGTATGGTGGACGCACAGGACAGAGCAAGGTATGGCGGACGCACAGGACAGCGCTGGGTATGGCGGATGCACAGGACAGCGCAAGGTATGGTGAACGCACAGAACAGAGCAAGGTATGGCGGACGCACAGGACAGCGCTGGGTATGGCGGACGCACAGGACAGCGCTGGTTATGGCGGATGCACAGGACAGTGCTAGGCATGGCAGATGCCCAGGACAGCGCAAGGTATGGCGAACGCACAGAACAGAGCAAGGTATAGCAGGACCTAGGTCAAATGAGGACAAATGGCAATCAGGCAATGAGTAGGAGGAGAGGCTACCTGATATTGCAGGAGTAGCGCAGCACTTCCAGGTCAGGATCCCTCCAGGATCAGGAAGGGGAGGACGGAGAGAGCAGAGACCAGCCTGAGGGAGTGCGCGTGCGCCGACAGAGCAAGAAGGAGAAGTGCGCACGCGCCGCCGGTGCTGAGAACCAGGGTCCAGCGGGGAAGGAAGAAGAGAGGAGACCAGGCGGCGCGCAGACAACCCGGGAGCGCGCAGAGATGAACGCGCAAGCCGGGAGCCGGAAGAAGACCCAGGAGAAGCGGCGGAAGCGACGCGTCGGGACAGGAAAGTATGAGAAGAGCCAGAGGGGAATGCGGGAGACGTGACATTTATATTTGACAGTTTTGGCAAATTTTGATCCCGAAAATTGCAAAGTACTTCAATTTTTCTGAATAAAATGTGTGTAACACTATGAGGTGTTCTAGGACTGTATCTAAAACCTTTCGAACTCTTCAAGGCAAAATCAGCCATAATAATTTCGCCACATATTTGTCTATAGTTGGCTGGATGGCAGCTGTTCTTCACTTCTGAGCTGTCACACACCATCAGTAATGTTTATTCAGCGTTTTTGTTGCTTTGTCTCCCTATTCTTATGGCTAAGCAGTGAGGTGGGACGTCTTCTCACTGTCCAGATTCAGCCTCAGCTGATAGTCCCACCTGATTGGTTGTGCTATACCATGTGATGAGATGGGCATTATGGGGAAGTCCAGCTACTCCAGAGGTCATATGAGCCGTCTATGACAGATGCAATCTTTTACAGTGTGTAAATGGGAAGCTACAATTTTTGCTACTTTAGCAAATTAATAAACATTTCATACGCATTCGATTTCCATCAAATAAATTTGCTAATTTCTAGTTTTTCTATGTAGTGCAGTATTTTAAACTGTGCCCTGTGTTCGTATCTGTGCCGAAACACCTAAACAAGAGAACAAGGGAAGTGCCGCAAGTCTGATGCACAAAATTGGTCTTGTATACTTCCATGCATTTTGTAGGCGATATGGGATAATATTCCCATACAGGGTGAAAATTGAAATTTGACAGATTCGCTCTAATTTTGACAGATTCGTTCTAATTTGTCCTGGAATTTTTTGTCATTTAATCATTTGGTTGCAAATTGAATCTGCATGGAAGAAGCAAAAAAGTCTAATCCTCTAATACTCGTCACCGCTCCCCATGGCTCTTCTGCCGCCATCTATCCTCCAATCATCTCTTCTGGCTTCTCTCTTCTGTTTTTTTTCTTTTTCAAAGTCTCTGGTTCTTCCATTCTTCACAAATCCTTATGCCGTGACATGGGGAGCGTCACACATGAATGACGTGAATTGTGACAAATGCGGTCATATGGGGCAAGATGCATGGGTTAACGTCACAGGTGTGCATCACGCCCCACGTGACCAGTGAAGAATGGCAGCGAAAGGGGCTTGGAATCAAAAGAAGAGAGAAGAGCCGATAGGAGTATTGGTGAGTGAGGTATGGAGAATCCACTTGGTCACTATTTTGCTGGAATTCAAGCAAATTGAATACAGAAAAACTCGGATTCTGGCAAATCTGAATTTTTGGGTAAATTAATAGCGAAATTCTGAATCGATTAACTTATCTTGTATGTAGAGCCTAAAGAGTTAACACACTGAGCTGCTATGTGAAATGCGGCGTGTGTGGTTATTATTGGCAATATGTCTGCCCATGTTCCCTGAATGTGTACAGAGTGAGTCCTCTTTTGGTTGTTTTGCGGCATCGCAGAAGAATTTGCAGTCAAACTGCCAGTAAGAAATGCAGCTATAAAGCTGGAACGTAAGTGGTGAGTAAGACCGCACTGCAGTTTTTGTAGTCTGCCCCAGAAGGCAGAGATTAGCCCTCCTGGATGAGAAGGCCGCCATTAGAGAGAGGGTGAGGGTTACCATCAAAGTGCGGAGTGCCACACAAGAAACACTTGAGGGCTGAGGGATGAATGTGAAGAAAATTACCATATCGGAGAAAGCTAAAGACAAGTGTCTGTGTGTCAGGAACTGTTACGCCGTAACTGAATGAGTCGGCTGCAAGATGCTAGACAAGAGCTACTCCGGGGTGCCACTACCAATAGAGATGACCATGAGAAAGATCCACGGACGACACCGTGGATGTGTGCTGTGCCACACTGTGAAGGATACAAAGAAAATGTGTCTGTAAGAAGGAAGTGCTGCTGAGGTGTTTGCTAGCAAACTGTTGTAGATCCCGCATAAGTATTTCTGGAATCTGTGCTGGTGTTCATCACCATTAAGTGTTGAAACCACTTTATCTGTCAAGAACCAATGTGTCTATACCATTTAAAGTGGACACCGCTCTACACAGCTCATAGTTTTCCTTATGGAAGAATACATAAACTGTGATGCCCAGACGATAAAGCGGTTCCCAGGTGACTGAATGAGAATTAACATAGGGATTCCAGTGAAGACAAAGTTGTTTTTTGACATAAAGCCAACCCTGACTGGGACTTCAGGGACTTAATGGAAACGCAGGAAAGCAGAAGAATAGTGGCATGGTGGGGCGCTTGGCAGGGTTGAAGGGAATATGTTAGCAGGTTTTTTTTCTATGCAATCTGAGAGCACCATAATGTAGTGGCTGAGGGCCTGGTGGATGTGTCACTTGCTCAGCATTTTTCTGTAGGTTTAATGCAATCAGTGTTTTATTAGCAGAAGATTATCTCCTCAGGACTGGGTGATGTGTGCCAAGCAGTCCAGCTAATCTGTGCAACCTCGCCCCCAACACTGATTGGCAGCTTGCTGAAAATGCACACAGGAAACTGCCAATCAGGAGTGCGGGCGGGGTTATGCACATCTCAGCATTCACTGCTTCATCTACACCAGAGAAAACTGGATCTCTATCAAAGCTACAGCAAGCAGCCCAATAAGTGATACATCGCAGGAATCAGGCTCTCTGCCCCTATATCATGCAGCTTTCAAAGTTCATCGCTAAAATCTAGCGACAGGTTCCCTTTAAGAAAACTACTACCCTCACTCTAGTGTTGACTGCTGGCAGAAAACAATGGATCTGTTACCTCTATGGTTTTATAAAGGAATTTTGAGGATTTAGTGCCCTAGTTTAGAAAAATAAAGAGAAATGAAAATAATATTCTACAGAAAGTAAAAAAAAATAATAATCACAAATCCAAAAAGAAGCATGCCTTTGTCTATAATCGAATGCGCAGTCCGAGGTGTCGGGGACGCGATAGCCGACAGCGTCCCTTGCTGTACCCGGGGGTTATCTATCACGCGGAATGACTGTAAGTGAATATTTACTTGGCTAATATTTAGATATATAATATTTATCCGGATAATAACTCCGTCCTGTCACGCACACGGCTGGCACATTTCATCAGAGGGCACCGAGCGCAGATGAAACGGAAAGCCCTTTATTACCGCAGAATGAGGGAAAACCAAATAATATTACACAAATAAAGCAGAGAGAACAAGGCAGGAAACCATCAGCTGTCTACACCGATTGTGGATGGAAGTCTCCCGGAGAAAATGGCCCCGGCTCTACCTGCAGAGTAATGTGCTCATGCAGTATTTATGTAATGCCGCATAAAAGCTGATGGCGAGAGCATAAAATGTGTAATGTTCAGCACTTTACTTTATTTTCACAAGGTATCTATTGGTCTATATATCTATGTATCTAAAGTATCTACAGTGCCTTGAAAAAGTATTCATACCAAATGATCTTTTATACTTTTTTTTCACATTACTCTCACAAACGTAAATGTTTTTTATTGGGATTTTATTGGGTATCAACACAGAGTAGCAAGTATTCGTGGTCTAGGGGCAATGATACATGGTTTTCATATTCAGCCCCTGAGTCAATACTTTGTAGGACCACGTTTCACTACAATGCCTGCTGCAGTCTTTTGGGGTCTGTTTCTACCAGCTTCGCACATCTAGAGGGGATATTTTTGACCCTTCTTTGTACACTTACTCTGACTCGGTGAGATTGGATGAAGGCGTCTGTGATCACAAATTTCCGCGTCTTGTCACAGATTCTCAATGGGACTAAGGTCTCTGGACTGTGATTTGGCCAACTACACAAACGAATATACTTTGATCTAAGCCATTCATTGTAGCACTGGCAGGATGTTTACGGTCGTTGTCCTGCTGGAAGGTGAAGCTACGCTCCGGTCTCAAGTCTTTTTGCAGCCTCAAATAGGTTTTCCTATAGGATTGCCCTGTATTTATTTCCATTCATCTTCCCATTAACTCTGACCAGCTTCCCTGCCCCTGCTGAAAAAAAGCCTCCCCACAGCAGGATGCTGCCCCCACCAAATGCGATGATGGGGATGGTGTTTTCAGGGTGTTGGTTGTCTTCCACACATAGCATTTTGCCTTTAGCCCAAAAAGTTCTCTTTTAGTCTCATCTGACTGGAGAACCTTCTTTCAAATGCTCGCTGTATCCTCTACATGGCTTCTTGCAGACTGCAAATGGGACTTCTTATGGCTTAATTTCAAAAGTGACTTTTTTCTTGCCACTCATCCATAAAGGCCAGATTTGTGGAGTAAACGACTAATAGTTGTTCTGTGGACAAATTCTCTCACCTGAGCTGTAGATATCTGCAGCTTCACCAGAATGACCATGGGCTTCTTTGCTGCTTCTGTAATTAGCACTCTCTTTGCTTATGATGTCAGTTTAGGTGGATGGCCAAGTCTTGGCATACTCCACCCATTTTTGGAGGATGGATGGAAAAGTTCTTCGTGAGTTGTTCAAAGAATGTTTTTTTTTTTTTTAATAACGTAACACTTTTCTCTCTCTTCTCAACTTTATCCCTGACCTGTCTGGTGTGTTCCTTGGTTTTCATGATGCTGTTTGATCACTGATGTTCTCAACAAACTTCTGAGGCCATCATAGAACAGCTGTAGTTATACTAAGATTACACAAAGGTGGACTTAATTTACTAATTATATGATTTCCGGAGGCGATTGGTCACTCAGGATTTTATTTTCTGGGGATCAGACTACAGGGGGTTGAATTTAAGTGCACATCACTGTCATATCTATCTATCGATCGATCGATCGATCGATCTATTTATCTATCTATCCATCTCCATGCATATGATCCAGGAATTCTTGCACATTGCTCCTTGCTGCTGTCATATACAATTTCTTACATCTTCTTTTATTTCTTTCATGTAACGCAGTAATAAAGTTGTTGACAAGTTCTGCTATTTAATTCAATTCTTCTGAGGCATATTACCTGGAGGGAACATCGAAATGTAATTATGATTTTTTTCTTTTTAACAAAGAAAGGTTTTGTTCCTTATGAAAATCTACTTTTGCTCTCATAAAATAATAAAAGTGCGTTTGAGCTGTCGTATAAACCAGCAGGTAAGTGGCTTCACTATAAGGAGCTGTATGGAGACACGAGGGTCAGTGGGTGCTCTCGTTCGCTGGCCTGGCTGTGTTTAGAAAGACTGCATGGACCAGGACTCATCTCACTGAACGTTCATACTCCTTTCCCGTGGGCATAATACTACTCAGACAACACAGAGTAAGGGTTGCACAATTGGGTGATACTTTATTGGATCACCTACAGTCAATAACATATAGTACAGTCCCAGCAAGTACATAAGATTCAGCAAATTACAGTCTTGGCCTTCCACTGGATCACCATAGAACATCTAACAGACTAACATAGTTATTAAGGTTGAAGTCCATCTAGTTCAACCCATAGCCTAACCTAACATGCCCTAACATGTTGATCCAGAGAAAGGCATAAAAAACCCATGTGGCAAAGAGTAAGCTCCACATTGGGGAAAAAAATTCCTTCCCGACTCCACATACGGCAATCAGACTAGTTCCCTGGATCAACGCCCTATCAAGGAATCTAGTGTATATACCCTGTAACATTATACTTTTCCAGAAATGTATCCAGTCCCCTCTTAAATTTAAGTAATGAATCACTCATTACAACATCATACGGCAGAGAGTTCCATAGTCTCACTGCTCTTACAGTAAAGAATCCGCGTAGGTTATTATGCTTAAACCTTCTTTCCTCCAAACGCAGAGGATGCCCCCTTGTCCCGGTTTCAGGTCTATGATTAAAAAGATCATCAGAAAGGTCTTTGTACCGTCCCCTCATATATTTATACATTAAAATAAGATCACCCCTTAGTCTTTGTTTTTCCAAACTAAATAGCCCCAAGTGTAATAACCTATCTTGGTATTGCAGACCCCCCAGTCCTCTAATAACCTTGGTCGCTCTTCTCTGCACCCGCTCCAGTTCAGCTATGTCTTTCTTATACACCGGAGACCAGAACTGTGCACAGTATTCTAAGTGTGGTCGCACTAGTGACTTGTATAGAGGTAAAATTATGTTCTCCTCATGAGCATCTATGCCTCTTTTAATGCATCCCATTATTTTATTTGCCTTTGTAGCAGCTGCCTGACACTGGCCCCTGAATATGAGTTTGTCATCCACCCATACACCCAGGTCTTTTTCATTGACGGTTTTGCCCAGAGTTTTAGAATTAAGCGCATAGTTATACATCGTATTACTTCTACCCAAGTGCATGACCTTACATTTATCCCCATTAAAGCTCATTTGCCATTTATCAGCCCAAGCTTCCAGTTTACATAAATCATCCTGTAATATAAAATTGTCCTCCTCTGTATTGATTACCCTGCAGAGTTTAGTGTCATCTGCAAATATTGAAATTCTACTCTGAATACCCCCTACAAGGTCATTAATAAATATATTAAAAAGAAGAGGGCCCAATACTGACCCCTGTGGTACCCTACTGCTAACCGCTACCCAGTCCGAGTGTGCTCCATTAATAACCACCCTTTGTTTCCTATCCCTGAGCCAGCTCTCAACCCACTTACACATATTTTCCCCTATCCCCATTATTCTCATTTTATGTATCAACCTTTTGTGTGGCATCGTATCAAAAGCTTTTGAAAAGTCCATATACACTACATCCACTGGGTTCCCTTGGTCCAATCCGGAACTTACCTCTTCATAGAAACTGATCAAATTAGTCTGAGATGAACGGTCCCTAGTAAACCCGTGCTGATACTCGGTCATGAGGTTATTCCTCTTCAGATACTCCAGTATAGCATCCCTTAGAATTCCCTCCAGGATTTTACCCACAGTAGAGGTTAAGCTTACTGGCCTATAATTTCCGAGTTCAGGTTTTGTCCCCTTTTTGAATATTGGCACCACATTTGCTATACGCCAGTCCTGTGGTACAGACCCTGTTATTATGGAGTCTTTAAAGATTAAAAATAATGGTCTATCAATGACTGTACTTAATTCCTGCAGTACTCGAGGGTGTATCCCATCCGGGCCCGGAGATTTGTCAATTTTAGTGATTTTTAGACGCCGCCGCACTTCCTGCTGGGTTAAGCAGGTGACATTTAATTGGGAATTTTTATCACTAGTCATTTTGTCTGCCATGGGATTTTCTTGTGTAAATACTGATGATAAAAAGTCATTTAGCATATTGGCTTTTTCCTCATCCTCATCCACCATTTCACCCAGACTATTTTTAAAGGGGCCAACACTATCATTTTTTAGTTTCTTACTATTTACGTAGTTAAAGAATATTTTGGGATTATTTTTACTCTCTCTGGCAATGAGTCTCTCTGTCTCTATCTTTGCTGCCTTGATTTGCTTTTTACAGAATTTATTTATTTTTCTGTATTTATTTAATGCCTCATCACTACCTACTTCCTTTAATTCTCTAAATGCTTTCTTTTTGTCACTTACTGCGCCCCTTACAGCTCTATTTAGCCATACTGGTTTCCTCCTATTTCTAGTATGTTTATTCCCATCTGTGACTTTGGAGCTTCCAGGGCCAACTGCCCAAACAGTAGCACCCCACTTTGGCAGACACCCAAAGAGAGGAAGTAGTGGCAAGCTTAGAAAGCTAACAGAGCCCATTGAGGTATGTGGCCAGATGACCTGATTCTCCCAACCTGGGTTCTCCAAATGTCTTAGTGGGTTCAGTGATGGGCAGTGAATCAAATTTGTATTTCTCCGGTTGGAGCCATGGTGCCTTGACTACTGTCCTCTAGAGTCTCTGGAAGCAGAGGCATATCCCCTTTTATAGTTCACAGCTCTTATTCAGTCATTTTTCCACAGGATTGGGGGAAGGTGTGAGATAATCCCTCATTGCTCGAGTGTTCAATTCACCTGCATATTCTGTCCCTCAAAGATAACAGAACAACAATCTACATGGGCGGATACAATAGGTAGTCAGCAAGCATTCAACAAATCAACAATCATTAATTCAACCTACAACAAGAGTCTGGATCATATGAACAATGACTTATGTCTTTTGACCTGCTGAATAATATGTTTAGCGTAATTAAAAATATATACAGTGTCCACACAAGCTGAAAATCAGCCAGGCAATAAGATCCTACTGATCTCTTAAAGGGAGTCTCCATTTACAATTGATTTGTTTATTGTGCCTGGTACAGGACCAGAGGGGTGTGATGGCATAATTTAGATCTTCAAAAAAAAAAAAGTCTTGGAGCCTGAACTTATTATCAATTCACAGGACAGGTTAACATTGCTGATCACTGGTGGCTTACTGCTGAGTACTAGTGATGAGCAAGTATGCTCGTTACTTGTGTTTCTTTGAGCATGCTCGGGTGACCTCCGAGTATTTCAAAGTACCAGAGATTTAGTTTATGTCAACGCAGCTTCATGATTTGTGGCTGCTAGACAGCCTGAATACATGTGGGGGTTGCTTAACAAACAGGCAACCCCCACATGGTATTCAAGCTGTCTGGCAGCTGAAAATCATGCAGCTGCGTCGACATAAACTAAATCTCCGAAATACTCGTAGACCACCAGAGCATGCTCAGAGAAACCCGAGTAACAGTATACTTGATCATCACTACTGAGAACCCACAGACCACAAAAAACTGTTTTCACTGTCCCCCATGTGAATGAAGCAGAGAGCACGTGGACTTGGCTTTCTTTGATAATCCTTCAAGCTTTTAATGGAGCTGCAGTATAGAGGAACATGGGTGTTAGGGGTCGAGTTCCCGCTTCTGCACTGGGGGAATCTCGAGCCACTTCCGCTGCGGTCTCCCATTCTTGTCCAGCCGCAGTGGAGCCTGCTCAGCAAGGACGTCGGTCCCAGCGTCTTGCTCATTCTCACTCTGTTCAGAGAGTTAGTGCTGCTTCTCCAGTCTCTGCCATTAAAGTCAGTACTGGTCAGCAACGAGCGGACTTCTCTGGGACTAAGTCCTTGTCTGCATGTACTGAGCATGCCCAGCGTAAGGTCTCCCGTTGGAGATAGATCGAGGGTCATGTGCTCAGGCTCTGCAGCACATTCCATTGGTCCTCTTGGCAGGTCCTAGAAGGGCAAAAGTGCTGTGGCCACTTCCTGTGCTGTTCCTATATAAACTGCGCATGACCGCACGGCCATGCGCTAGTATTGTCTTGTTATTATGTGTGTGTGTAGATGGATGTATGTCGAAGGATGAAAGCTCCTAAATATCCCTCCCTAGTGTTGTTGACTGTTCGCGGATGACGGTAGCTATCTAGCGCCCGACTTGCCATCTACACGATACACACATCTCAGCGTCCTATAGCTGTGCCTGCCTGTACGGCGCCGTGCGCTTTCCTTGCGCTTTCCATACCCGAGTCTGGGTGGTTAGTGGCGTCCGTTAGTGCGGCATCGCTCGCACTCTTGTGCACATATTTGTCCTAAGGTTCTCTACACACCCAGTTGCGGTGTTACGCCAGCAAGGGTCTAATCGGGCTTCAATCCCGTCTGGGGTTAAGTCCGCTGACCACTTGCTCGCGCTCTAGTGCGGTACTGCGGTCCTGTGAGTTAACAGGATCGCTTTCTTCACGCTGCGTGAGGTTTAACCCACGCGTGTATACTTTAGTGTACCGCCATATTGTCTGCCAATTACTAGCAGCAGGTCTCCACCTGCACGGTGGACCCCGGACTGCGAACGCACCTTTATCATCTGTCTTGGTGCGTTCCGCCAGTCCTATCAGAATACTAGCGCCAGGGTCTGGCTAGTAAAATGGCGGACGACCAGCGTTTACAGCGGTACATCCAGCAGCTGGAGGGAAGGTTGGCGGCTCTTGAGCGTACAACCTCAGCTGTGGATGTCACTGCTGTAGCTGTGCAGGCTGCAAGTGTAGCCGCAGCCAGTTTGTCCACTGCCACCCCTGCTCCGACTTTATCCCGTCTCCCACTACCTGACAAGTTTGCTGGAGAGAGCAAACATTGTCGTGGATTCGTGAGCCAGTGCTCTATCCATCTCGAGCTCCTGGCTGCACGTTTTCCTACAGAGCGGGCTAAGGTGGGATTTATTGTCTCGCTGTTGTCGGGCAGGGCGTTGGAGTGGGCTACGCCGCTGTGGGAGCGTGATGATCATGTGGTGCAGAGTGCTCCGTTGTTTCTGGGCACGCTGAAAAAGGTCTTTCTAGGACCTCAACTCACCCATGATACAGCGCTCCAACTACTGGCATTAACTCAGGGTGAGTCCTTGGTCAGCCATTTTTCCGTCCGATTCCGTACTTTAGCTTCCGAGCTGGAGTGGTCGGATAAAGCCCTTATCCCCATATTCTGGAGGGGCCTGGCTGACCATGTTAAGGACGCTCTGGCTACTAGGGAGATTCCTGCCACACTGGAGGAGTTAATATCTATTTCTACTCGTATAGACCTCCGTTTTAACGAGCGGAGGTTGGAACGAGCCCAGTGTAGGCAGAGGTTTCGGCTGGCTCCTACCTTCGCCAAACCTTTGAAATCTCCAGTCCAGGCATCTGAGTCACATGAGACCTTGGAGGTGACACGAGCGGGATCCAAGTCTCAGTCCGCTCGTGCACATAAGGTTCGTCATGTTTGCCAGCAGTCAGGACGTCTTGCCTCCAAGAGTCCTCAGCGGTCGGGGAAACGTCAGCGTCTAGTGGCAGTTGGAGGAGGTACACTAGACACGGCGATGTTTGCCTCAAAGTTGTCCTTCAGGGGGACAATTACCATAGGCCCATCCACTCTCACGGTCGAGTTATGCTTGGATTCTGGGGCAGAGGGTAACTTTATGTCCTCCGCCTTTGCCCAGCGTCACGCAATACCCTTGGTGATGCTCGCCCAGCCAGTGACCGTTCGAGTGGTAAATGGGTCAACACTACCTTCACAGATTACCCACCAAACCATTCCTTTCACCCTATCTGTGTCTCCATCACATCAGGAGATAATCTCCCTATTAGTCATTCCTGAGGGAATTGATGAGGTCCTGTTGGGGATGCCATGGCTTCGCTACCATTCTCCTCATATTGAGTGGTCCTCTGGGAGAATTTTGGGATGGAGTAAATCCTGTGAGGGTAGATGTCAGAGGGAGTGCGTTCAGGTTGCTACTACACAGGTACCCGCAGATCTTTCCTCTCTCCCCAAGCACTATTGGTCCCATGCAGACGTGTTCTCCAAAAGAGCTGCGGAGACCCTTCCGCCTCACCGCCCCTATGACTGTCCTATTGACCTCTTGCCTGGTGCTGAGCCTCCCCGGGGTCGAGTCTACCCGTTATCTCTCCCGGAGACGGAGGCAATGTCCCAGTATATTCAGGAGAATCTGGCAAGAGGATTCATTAGGAAGTCAGTGTCACCGGCAGGGGCTGGGTTCTTCTTCGTACAGAAGAAGACTGGAGACTTACGTCCATGCATAGACTACAGGGGTCTTAACGCCATTACCGTTAAGAACAAGTACCCATTACCCCTGATATCTGAGCTCTTTGATAGGCTACGGGGAGCAAAGGTATTTACAAAGTTAGATCTGCGGGGTGCTTACAACCTGATTCGCATCCGTGAGGGGGATGAATGGAAGACGGCTTTTAACACCAGGGATGGGCACTATGAATATCTAGTGATGCCCTTTGGGCTCTGTAATGCCCCAGCCGTTTTCCAAGACTTTGTGAACGACATCTTTCGGGATATGCTCACCACCTCGGTCGTAGTCTATCTGGATGACATTCTCATCTACTCTCCAGATATAGACTCCCATCGGAGAGATGTTCGCAAAGTCTTCGACCTCTTACGGGCAAACTCCCTCTACGCTAAGTTGGAGAAGTGTGTGTTTGAGCAGGAGTCCTTGCCTTTCCTTGGTTATATCATTTCTGCCCAGGGTTTGGCTATGGATCCTGCCAAGCTACAGGCTGTAATGGACTGGCAGGAACCCCATTCTCTTAAAGCGGTGCAGCGCTTTATGGGGTTCATTAATTATTATCGCCAGTTCATTCCACACTTCTCAACTTTGGTAGCTCCCTTGGTCGCCCTCACCAAGAAGGGAGCAAATCCCAAGTTGTGGTCAGAGGAGGTCTCCAAGGCCTTTCTCTCGATTAAGTCACACTTCGCTAGCGCTCCCATCCTACATCGCCCCGATGTAGATAAACCATTCATCTTGGAGGTGGATGCCTCATCCGTTGGTGCTGGAGCAGTCCTTTTCCAAAAGGATGCTCAAGGTCGGAAGCATCCTTGCTTCTTCTTCTCCAAGACCTTCACACCAGCGGAGAGGAATTATTCCATCGGGGACAGGGAGTTGCTAGCCATGAAGTTGGCTTTTTCAGAGTGGAGACACCTCTTGGAGGGAGCTCGCTTTCCCTTCCAAGTCTTCACTGACCACAAGAACTTGGTGTATATACAGACGGCCCAGCGGCTGAATTCTCGCCAGGCTAGATGGTCCCTGTTCTTCTCCCGGTTCCATTTTACTCTCCATTTTCTCTCCGGGGAGAAGAACGTTCGTGCCGACGCTCTCTCCCGCTCCGTAGTGTCATCTGAGGAGGAGGAGGAGGAGCCTCGGCTTATTGTCCCTTCTGAGAGCCTGAGAACTGTAGCTCCGGTTTCGCTAGAGTCTGTGCCCCTGGGCAAGACTTTCGTGCCAGCTAACTTGCGACCGGAGGTTCTCTCTTGGGCTCACTCCTCCAGAGTGGGGGGGCATTTTGGGACCAAGAGGACATCAGAGCTTTTGGCGAGAACATACTGGTGGCCGCATATGGCCCGAGATGTCAGGGACTACATTCAGGCGTGCGTTTCTTGCGCCCAGAATCGGTCTCCTCGGCAACGGCCTGCTGGGTTGCTTTACCCTCTACCGGTGGCAGACAGGCCCTGGGAGATGGTCGGGATGGACTTTGTGGTGGGTCTACCCAAGTCGCGTGGCTGCTCCATTATTTGGGTTGTCACTGACCATTTCTCTAAGATGGTGCATTTGGTGCCGCTTCCTCGGTTACCCTCAGCACGGGCCTTGGCGGTGTTGTTCGTTAAACACGTTTTCCGTTTGCATGGTATGCCTGATAAAATTGTCAGCGATCGGGGTCCCCAGTTCGCATCTCGGTTTTGGAGAGAGCTCTGCCGTTTACTCAGCATAGAGTTAAACCTCTCCTCTGCTTACCATCCCGAGACGAATGGGTTGGTGGAGAGAACCAACCAGACTCTGGTGACATATTTGCGACATTTCGTCTCTGCTAGGCAGGATGACTGGGCATCTTTGCTACCTTGGGCGGAATTTGCCCTGAACAACGCCGTAGCCGATTCCACTGGTCAAACTCCTTTTCTCCTTAATTACGGCCAGCATCCGCGTGTCCCTGTGCCCATGCCCGTGTCCTCCACCGATTCTAGGGTGGCAGACTGGGCGGTGGAGGCACGTGACATCTGGGACCGCACACAGGATGCTATCCGGGCCTCCAAGGAGAGAATGAGGGTTTCGGCTGATACACACCGGCGCCCCGCTCCGGTCTTTGCTCCCGGCGACTTAGTGTGGCTCTCCGCCCGTAACATCAGGCTGCGAGTTGAGTCCACTAAGTTTGCTCCTCGCTACATTGGCCCGTTTAAAGTTCTGGAACAGGTCAACCCTGTGGTTTACCGTTTGGCCATTCCTCCACGCCTTGGTATCACCGATACCTTTCACGTTTCCCTCTTAAAGCCCGTTCATTTGTCTCGGTTTTCTGAGTCATCTGCTGGGACATCGGGTTCATCCACGGATGAATTTGAGGTGAATGCTATTGTGGGAAGCAAGGTGGTACGTGGCAAAAAATTTTATTTGGTGGATTGGAAGGGTCATGGTCCAGAGGATAGAACCTGGGAGCCTGTGGAGCACATTCGGGCTCCGCAGCTCATTGCTGCCTTTGAACGTAGCGAGGCCCAAGGAGGGGGGGGGCCTAGGAGGGGGGGTAATGTTAGGGGTCGAGTTCCCGCTTCTGCACTGGGGGAATCTCGAGCCACTTCCGCTGCGGTCTCCCATTCTTGTCCAGCCGCAGTGGAGCCTGCTCAGCAAGGACATCGGTCCCAGCGTCTTGCTCATTCTCACTCTGTTCAGAGAGTTAGTGCTGCTTCTCCAGTCTCTGCCATTAAAGTCAGTACTGGTCAGCAACGAGCGGACTTCTCTGGGACTAAGTCCTTGTCTGCATGTACTGAGCATGCCCAGCGTAAGGTCTCCCGTTGGAGATCGAGGGTCATGTGCTCAGGCTCTGCAGCACATTCCATTGGTCCTCTTGGCAGGTCCTAGAAGGGCAAAAGTGCTGTGGCCACTTCCTGTGCTGCTCCTATATAAACTGCGCATGACCGCACGGCCATGCGCTAGTATTGTCTTGTTATTATGTGTGTGTGTAGATGGATGTATGTCGAAGGATGAAAGCTCCTAAATATCCCTCCCTAGTGTTGTTGACTGTTCGCGGATGACGGTAGCTATCTAGCGCCCGACTTGCCATCTACACGATACACACATCTCAGCGTCCTATAGCTGTGCCTGCCTGTACGGCGCCGTGCGCTTTCCTTGCGCTTTCCATACCCGAGTCTGGGTGGTTAGTGGCGTCCGTTAGTGCGGCATCGCTCGCACTCTTGTGCACATATTTGTCCTAAGGTTCTCTACACACCCAGTTGCGGTGTTACGCCAGCAAGGGTCTAATCGGGCTTCAATCCCTTCTGGGGTTAAGTCCGCTGACCACTTGCTCGCGCTCTAGTGCGGTACTGCGGTCCTGTGAGTTAACAGGATCGCTTTCTTCACGCTGCGTGAGGTTTAACCCACGCGTGTATACTTTAGTGTACCGCCATATTGTCTGCCAATTACTAGCAGCAGGTCTCCACCTGCACGGTGGACCCCGGACTGCGAACGCACCTTTATCATCTGTCTTGGTGCGTTCCGCCAGTCCTAACAATGGGACCCCTCATTCTCATTATCGGTGGTGGTCTCATCAGTCAATCAACAGGAAAACAGCAATAGTTGTAATTGTAGGATAGCTCCTTTAATAGGCTCCGCTTGACCATTTCCAAACTTTTATGTACCGATCAAGAGAGTTCTTTGATCCCTTCTATGGCAGCATTGGCTGCGTCATGTCTGGACTGAAGCAAAGTCCATATTAACTTCATCTGCTGCCAAGCTTCCCAGTGGTCTGCCACATTATATTACCAGTAATATATTACTGTACCTAGTAGTGGCAAAAAGTTCTCAGATAGTACCAAACTATTTTGACGTAATGCTGCTATACTATTAGGTGGTATAGTGTGTAACAATACTATTCACATGGGAGCGATCTGAGGTATCACAGGAACCTTTTTATTTAAAGTCCAGCTGATTTAGTTCAGTCCTCATAAACAACACAGAAAAGCTTAAATGCAGCCTTTGTCCTGCACAAAAGTAAAACATAAAGTAAAAAGTCCATATAATAGTGCTGGTTAGTCTGCCTGGCTTAGAGTATAGCTTCTTAGTCCTTTAGCAAAGGCACTCAATCCAGGAGATCTGCACACCTCCATATACATAGATGTGAGAGACAAATAAGTCTCACTTTACAAAGTAAACCACATCCAGGGGTGGAGATATGGTGAGCAGCCCTTTCTCCCAACTTTTCAGCTGCTCACAAGGCCAATTAACCCTTTTCAGCCCTACTAAAGCATTATTTCAGGTTTATCTCCCATCCACTAGATGTCCTACAGCCACCTTACAAGTCCTAATCTAATCCTGTCATATTGTTTCTGCAGAATAGTGCTATAATATGCTACCTGGTAACTCCACTGGTTGATTCTGGGATCACCTGTGTGCAGCCATTTCTGTGGTAGCTTATGGAGGTTACTGAAATATCCAACTGTTCTAATAAACTTTTCATGAGTGAGCTGTGGCCACCTATCCTTTGATGTGTGTGGACAAGAATGGCACAAAAAATGGCACATCTCATCCTTAAGTACATCATAAGCGTCTAAAATAGGTTGCTCCTAAACCAGGGTTGCCTAACTCCAGTCCTCAAGAGCCACCAACAGATCAAGTTTTCAGGATTTCCTTAGTATTGCCCAGGTGATGGAATTATTCTCACCTATCCTTATTGACAGTGGTCCTTATGGTCTTTGATAGTGGTCCAACAGTGATGACAGTAACTTTTTTGACTGGTTCTGGAGGGGCAGGATATTTCCAGTCGAGTCTTTAAAGTACTTAGTTTTTTTAATCATATCCTCCCTTTTCTGGCTTTAAAAAAAATGGACAAGCCTTAAAAAAAATAATTTAGGTTCACGACCTTCCGAAAACTTCCTGCTGTGCCCAAGGAGACTCGGAGAGCAATAATTGTACTTGTACTTTGTAAACAAGTCAGGTCGCAGCTTTCGGCTCAGGCTCGCCAATATGCTGACATAAAATGTCAATGCTTTTATTCTGTAAATAAATTGCTTGATGCTAATTGACCTTTTTATTGTCAGAATTGTAAACTTATTTAATTATCCAATCACTCAGCCTCGGTCAATGGAGTAATGGTCCTGGGGGAGGAAGGTTGGATCATCTAAAAATTGATAGAAATAACATTTCAATGGGAATATAAATAAACCCGGTCAATGGCGCCGAGGTTCGGCGTGAAAATGAGTGAACTTATTTCAATACTTCTCAACTTGTGTCAAGTAAACAAAGAGTGACACAGACACAGCATTTATAGAAATGGGGCCATTCCTTCTTTGCCTCGTAGTAGGGTAAATGCAGGTGTCCAATACACTGTCCTTGGGGCATAAGTCAGTCTGAAATTCTTTGCTGTTGATAAATATCCATTGATAAATGTCTCAAGGTCTCTAATTTCTCATGATGAAAAGTACAATACATTATTGGTATATGCTAGCAAAACCCTCCACAGGTTGCAATACACAGCACAACCACTGTGTGGCCACATAAAGATACATATAGCATAAACATCTCCTGACAGAGTTATATATATATATACACACTAGATGGAGGGCGGTAATGTCACGATGGGGGCAGGCTTTGCAGCGTTGAGAATCTCCCCCCATGTGCTCACCCACCTATCCACGCTCTCTTTCCCCATGTGCTGACTTCTCCCTTCTGTGCTCTTTTCTTTGACCTGTCTACCCCATGTTTTATCCGCCGTCTCTCTCCGTCCTGTGCTGTGTTCTCCCCTTAAAGACAATACTGACATTACAGCAAGAGATCGCAGAGGATACATTTTGTGAGGTAAAATATTGTTTAAAAACAGTCAGTGATATATTTTACCTCACAAAATGAATCCTCTGTGATCTCCTGCTGTAATGTCAGTATTGTCTTTTGCTTCCTCCCCTGCCCAGGAGATGTGCTATGCTCTGTTCACGGTCAGACACAGACAATTTTTAAAATTAACTTTCGTTTGTGGGAAAACCCCTTTAATGTGACCGGCTTCCTCTGCCTGTAGACACGTTCCGTATCTGCCGCCGGGATCACCCGAATAATTCACTGCATCTGCGAGTAATTTGCAGTAAATCAGACCGCCGCCATCTTTGTGCAGATAGATAGCGGAGGTCACAATAAAACTGCGCATGCGCTCCTCCTGTACAAAGATGGAGGTGAATCATTCAGCTGATCCTGGCGGTGGCGTGTTTGCGATGGTGTTCCGTTGGTGGTACCGCGCAAGAGGCAGCGTACGGCATATACAGTGTGTGTATGTGTGTGTGTGTGTGGTGCGTACGGCGTATACAGTATGTGTGTGTGTGGTGCGTACGGCATATATAGTGTGTATTTGTGTGTGTGTGTGTGTGTGTGTGGTGCGTACGATGTATATGGAGCGCCCCCAGACACAGGGCCGCGGGTTACTCGGTACCGGTCCTCTCTGTCTCAGCTCCTGGGTTGTCATGGTGGCTGGACCCGGTCCGTGACCCTGCTAAGGGGCGTCCAATAAAAGGGGTAATGAAAGTCGGCTAAAGTTTCGTGACGCCACCTGTGGTATTCAGTCAGGTCGACCGACGCTGCTTGGGGTCCACTGGGGTGATGTGATGGCAGCTAGATGGTATTCCTTCCCACAGGTGAAGTATGTCCCCAGGGCTTCCCAGTAATGTAGGTGGCGATGGTGTGAGGTGCAGTCAATAACAAGGACACAGGGTTGCAGTCTCTTTACCTTTTACTGAAGACTTCGGGATCCACAATCCAGAGCACTGCTAACAGGGCTGTCTGAGACCGGCCGGTCCGATGGCACATCCAGAGTTCCCTTTGCAGGTGGAAATCAGTGCCTACCACTAGCGCCTGTGTGTTGTAGTCCTTCCCTGCTGAGCATTCGGGATAGTCCTCACAACTTCTGTTCTCGTTCTTTCTCTTTCTCTCTCTCTCCGTCCCCCAAGTTTATCTGGATAGGACGCACCCGTTTGACGGGAAGGCTCGGAGCTATTCTGGGACCCTCTCCACGCCCCTCTCCACGCTTGCCCCCTATGTCTGCTTAGGTGATGTAAGGTAGACAACCTATAATTAACTGTCCTGCGGTATTTGAAGTAAGGCATAGAGTCAGTTACTTTCTCGGTGTTCCGGTCACCGGCTACGTGCCTCAATAGGAAGTTGCTGTTCTCGGGGCACGACTCCTACTGGCTCTCCTTTGTGCTTGATCTCGTTTCTCACTTTCCACAATATCCTTCTCTTCGTGTCCTTTCTTAGGATACCGCCGCAAGGTAGTGCAGGCGAGGTTCCGTTGCTTTCTATTCGTTCTGTTCGGCCCCTGTCAGGAACCCACCCCTGACAGGTCCTCCCTGGAGCTCTCCCAGGCTGCGTTCTGTCCTAACTTCCTATCCGACCCCTAGTTTTACCAGTGTGAGGAGTGGCCTAATACATAGTGCCTTTTGCTCCCCCTAGTGGCCGGAGTGTGAAGTGTAATGTGTGCTGTGATACCTGGTCAGGTGAACTCCTTTAGTGCAATCAGACATAACATTACTCCCCTTAGTGGCAGAGCGACATTACTGCAACGACCAGGCCTCTGGGGCGCTGCATATACTGTGTGTGTGTGTGTTGCATACGGTGTATATAATGTGTGTCTGTGGTGCGTACTGTGTATACAGTGTGTGTGTGGTGCGACGGTGTTCCACTGGTGGTACTGCGCAAGAGGCTGGTACCACCAGCATTTTCTATTTTGAGACACCCATCAATTGAGTGTCCCAATATGGAGGTCGGTGAACTTCCGCCGCTTGGAATTCTGGGATCCGGACATATCTGGACGGAACAGGATATGAAGACATTAAAAGGCATATATATATATATATATATATATATATATATATATATATATATATATAGGTGGACAGAAAATAATAAAATTTATTTTGATTTATATATAAAATTATATTTTCTAACACAAGCATAACATTGATAATTAAATTTTATTCTGAACAATAATACAAAAGCCCTTAAATGTTATCATCGCAGGTGCTCAAACTTTTTTCCATTACAATTTGCACAGCTTTGAAGGCTGCCTCTTACGCTTCGACAAACATTTTTGCACAAGTCTCATTGGGTATTAATTTCTTGAAAAGCATCTCTTATGTCATTTTTCAAATCACTGATACTTTTTGGTTTTCTTGACAAATTCTAAGAGACGAACGGCACCAGGACTCAACAATGCAGTATTGGGAGCACTGAATCAAATACACCTCTTTAGACCCACAGCAGTATCCATGCAGTACTGGAGCGTGGTGCTCAGCGTAAAAAGCCATAGCAGCACAGTAAAACTTTGCACAAGAAAGGGGAAGAATGCGGCACTCAACCAGGTTGCGAAGTGAATATCTTTAATCTGTCTTTAATCCATGTACAGACTTTTCATAAAAGACAAGCGGAGACGACGAGGGTGCGGGGAAAGTGAGCTGGACGACGGCCGTTTCGCACAATTAGTGCTTCCACGGGTCCATGTCAAGTTTTAGGGTTTGTGCACCCGTCAGGATTTCTTGCAGAAATTTTCCTGAGAAAAACCGGACATTTCTGCCAGAAATCCGCATGCGTGTTTACCACGATTTTACCGCGTTTTCCACGCGTTTTTGACGCGTTTTTATGCGTTTTTTTCCCAAATGCATAGAATAGCAGGAAAAACACAGAAAATCCGCAAAATTAATGAACATGCTGCTTTTTCTACCGCGATGCATTTTTTTCGTGGAAAAAAATGCATCATGTGCACAAAACAAGCAGAATGCATTCTAAATGATAGGATGCATAATGTATGCGTTTTTAATGAGTTTTTATAGCGTTTTTACCTAAAAAAAAAACGCGAGAAAACCTGAACGTGTGCACATAGCCTTACTTTTTGGTTTTCGACTATAAACTTTGTCCTTGAGTACTCCACAAAAGAAAAAATATATTGGGGTCAAGTCTGGTGAATGTGCCGGCAAATCAAGTGGGTCTCTTCGGCCAATCCATTTATTAGGAAATGTTTCATCCAGATACTCGCGGACTACTCTTAAATAATGTGGAGGAGCCCCATCTTGTTGGAAATAAAGGTCATTTGAATTAGGCTGTTGCTGTAACTGGGGAACAACTTGATTCATTAGAATTTCGAGATACTCATCTCCTGTGACTGTTCCATAAAAAATAAAAAAAAGATCCAACAACACCAAAACTTGAAATACCACCCCAAACATTGACCCCAGGCTCATTTCGTTGTTGCTCTAATGTTAAATGCATGTTCTCATTATACCAGTAAATACAATTCTGTCTGTTAATATGGCCAGATAATCACTCCACATAATGTTATCTAAAATTACTGGATTTTCTTCAATTTCGTTAAGCATTATCTCACTAAATTGCAGCCGCCTGTTTGGATCATCCTCCAATAAACCATGAATTAGATGTGGACGCTTTTCACCCAATAGATTTCAGGATTCGCATGATGGAAGCTCGTGAAATTCCCAATTCTAAATAGACTCTTCTGGTGGATTTTTTGGACTCTGAACAAATGTTTCACCAACAAGTTGTTTATTATTTTCTGTACAGGCTGTTTTGGGTCAACAAGTATTTGAAGCATTAAGGATTGGGCCAGTGGCATTGAATTTGTCACAAATGCGTTGAATAGTTTGTCTCTTTGGGGCTTGAGTACCAAATGTTTCGACCGAATTTGCTCTGTTTAAGCATTTTGAGATTTCCAATACTCTTTTAAAATCCATTTTCTTTTATCTGTATTTAAATTATTTGCCAATATGGGTTATCGGAATTATCTGAAAAGAAAACAGATTTGGGGGAGATTTATCTGTGAAAACTGGATCTGTGAAACTGACTCAGTTGTCCTTAGCAACCAATCAGATTTCACCTTTCATTTTCCAAAGAGTCTAAGAAGAATGAAAAGTGGAATCTGATTGGTTGCTAAGGGCATCTGAGTCAGTTTCACTTTACACCATATTTGATAAATCTCCCCCTTTATAACCCTACTACACATACTGTCCACCTACTTTTGGACCACCCTGTACATATATGACATATGAGCAGAAAGAGATACGGCAGCACTCACCAATCTTCTGTGCAGGTTACTTTATTAATACATCAACTTCACGGCACGGGGGTGTGTGTCCAAGGTAATGTGAAGGCTGAACGACGGCCGTTTCGCACCTATCCGGCGCTTCAACGGGTTCAATGTGTGGACGGACATGACGCCTTAAGAGGAGTGCTCGAACCCCACACCCTCCTCCGGCTTCACTCCGCCCACTCACAGTCCAAACTATTAATATTACAATAAAACGTACAATTAAAAACAAATGATAGTACAGCAAAGTACACATTAGCAAACAATTGTGTATATGTCGGCCACTAAAAAATAGCGAAGAATATTCCATATCTTTGTACCTTCTATCTGCATGAGTCAACCTTAAGATGTAACAGACAACCAACTGAAAATCCCTGTATCGCAGAGAGAATATTTAGGTGGGATATATGTGTCTAATTGGTTAGAACCTCTCTATCCACCTGTAGTGCAAAGGGGCATAAGGGGCATGACCTGTCTACGTCCGTGTGTCAGTGCCAAATAGGACCTAGGTGCTCAGATGTATGAACCTAACTTATTATGCATTACGTATACAACTATGAAGGGCCGAATTGTTTCTTGACAGGACTCCATAAATCTACGGTACAGTGAAGTCTTAATCCTTCCATCTTCTATATCAATGGCCACATCTAAAAAGTCCACATGCAGGCCTCCAAAGACTGAGGTAAAAAGAGGAGGCGACCATCATAACCTATTACTTAGGCGAGAAACAGAATGGATCATGCGGACAGGAGCAATGGGTCCCGCAGGACTTAACGAAAAAGTAGACATGTCTATTTTTTTATGAGATTTATGGAGTCCTGTCAAGAAACAATTCGGCCCTTCATAGTTGTATACGGGGTTCGAGCACTCCTCTTAAGGCGTCACGTCCGTCCACACATTGAACCCGTTGAGGCGCCGGATAGGTGCGAAACGGCCGTCGTTCAGCCCTCACATTACCTTGGACACACACCCCCGTGCCGTGAAGTTGATGTATTAATAAAGTAACCTGCACAGAAGATTGGTGAGTGCTGCCGTATCTCTTTCTGCTCATATGCACGTTCAAAGGCTTTCTCGGCTACAGCACCCGATATCTAGCAGACCAGCATAGGTTCATCTACTGGACCGTTCACAGTGAGTTTTACTTTAGTGGTGCGGATCGCTGTTTTCTTTGCCTCATTATATATATGACATAATTTGCTTTACTATGTAATGTACCCAAAGAAAGGAAAAAAATCCAAGTGGGTTGGAATTGAAAAAAGACGCCAATTGGCCCCTATCCTATAAGAATGTCTCCCATCCTGTCAGACATCTTGTAATAATGTCCCCTATCCTGGCCCCTATGCTATAGCAATGTCCCCTATCCTGTAATAATGTCCCCTATCCCGGCCCTCATCCTGTAGCAATGGCCTCCATCCTGTAATAATGTCCCTCATTCTGGCCCCCATTCTGTAGTAATGGCCTCTATCCTGTAATAATATCTCCTGTCCTGGCTTCCATCCTGTAATAATGTCCCTCATTCTGGCCCTCATCCTGTAGTAATGGCCCCTATCCTGTAATAATGTCGCCTGTCCTGGCCCTCATCCTATAATAATGTCTCCTGTCCTGGCCCCCATCCTGTAATAATGTCCCTTATTCTGGTCCCATACTGTAGTAATTGCCACCATCCTTTAATAATGTCTCTCATTCTGGCTCCCTTCCAGTAGTAATTGCCTCTATCCTGTAATATCGTCTCCCATGCTGGCCCCATCCAGTTGTAATGTCTCCTCTTCTGGCCCCCATCCTGTAATAATGTCCCCTATGTCGGCCCCCATCCTGTCATAATGGCTCCTATCCTGTAATAATGTTTACCGTCCTTTCCCCCATTCTGCAATAATGTCCCTCATTCTGGCCCACATCCTGTAGTAATGTCCTTTGTCATGACCTCATCCTGTAATAATATAATCTGTCCTGACCCCCATCCTACACAAATGTCCCCCAACCTATAATAATGTCCACATAATGGCCCCTATCCTGCAATGATGTCTACCATCCTTTCCCCCATCCTGCAATAATGTCCCTCATTCTGGCCCCCATCCTGTAATAATATCCTCTGTCATGACCTCATCCTGTAATAATGTCACCTGTCCTGGCCCCCATCCTGCAATAATATCCTCCATCCTATAATAATGTCTACATATTGGCCCTTCACGACACGCCCGCTACTAGTAAGGCGCTTGTCATGTCTCCCCCTTTGATGTCGGCTCCGGCGCTGAGCCCACATCAAAGTGGCGAGATGTCAGCTGTTATGTACAGCTGACATGTGCGCGCAATGGGTCCCGCAGGACTTAACGAAAAAGTAGACATGTCTATTTTTTTATGAGATTTATGGAGTCCTGTCAAGAAACAATTCGGCCCTTCATAGTTGTATACGGGGTTCGAGCACTCCTCTTAAGGCGTCACGTCCGTCCACACATTGAACCCGTTGAGGCGCCGGATAGGTGCGAAACGGCCGTCGTTCAGCCCTCACATTACCTTGGACACACACCCCCGTGCCGTGAAGTTGATGTATTAATAAAGTAACCTGCACAGAAGATTGGTGAGTGCTGCCGTATCTCTTTCTGCTCATATGCACGTTCAAAGGCTTTCTCGGCTACAGCACCCGATATCTAGCAGACCAGCATAGGTTCATCTACTGGACCGTTCACAGTGAGTTTTACTTTAGTGGTGCGGATCGCTGTTTTCTTTGCCTCATTATATATATGACATAATTTGCTAAACTATGTAATGTACCCAAAGAAAGGAAAAAAATCCAAGTGGGTTGGAATTGAAAAAAGACGCCAATTGGCCCCTATCCTATAAGAATGTCTCCCATCCTGTCAGACATCTTGTAATAATGTCCCCTATCCTGGCCCCTATGCTATAGCAATGTCCCCTATCCTGTAATAATGTCCCCTATCCCGGCCCTCATCCTGTAGCAATGGCCTCCATCCTGTAATAATGTCCCTCATTCTGGCCCCCATTCTGTAGTAATGGCCTCTATCCTGTAATAATATCTCCTGTCCTGGCTTCCATCCTGTAATAATGTCCCTCATTCTGGCCCTCATCCTGTAGTAATGGCCCCTATCCTGTAATAATGTCGCCTGTCCTGGCCCTCATCCTATAATAATGTCTCCTGTCCTGGCCCCCATCCTGTAATAATGTCCCTTATTCTGGTCCCATACTGTAGTAATTGCCACCATCCTTTAATAATGTCTCTCATTCTGGCTCCCTTCCAGTAGTAATTGCCTCTATCCTGTAATATCGTCTCCCATGCTGGCCCCATCCAGTTGTAATGTCTCCTCTTCTGGCCCCCATCCTGTAATAATGTCCCCTATGTCGGCCCCCATCCTGTCATAATGGCTCCTATCCTGTAATAATGTTTACCGTCCTTTCCCCCATTCTGCAATAATGTCCCTCATTCTGGCCCACATCCTGTAGTAATGTCCTTTGTCATGACCTCATCCTGTAATAATATAATCTGTCCTGACCCCCATCCTACACAAATGTCCCCCAACCTATAATAATGTCCACATAATGGCCCCTATCCTGCAATGATGTCTACCATCCTTTCCCCCATCCTGCAATAATGTCCCTCATTCTGGCCCCCATCCTGTAATAATATCCTCTGTCATGACCTCATCCTGTAATAATGTCACCTGTCCTGGCCCCCATCCTGCAATAATATCCTCCATCCTATAATAATGTCTACATATTGGCCCTTCACGACACGCCCGCTACTAGTAAGGCGCTTGTCATGTCTCCCCCTTTGATGTCGGCTCCGGCGCTGAGCCCACATCAAAGTGGCGAGATGTCAGCTGTTATGTACAGCTGACATGTGCGCGCAATAGCGGCAGGTAGAATCGTGATCCACCTGCTGCTATTAACCTGATAAATGCCGCTGTCAAACGCTGACAGCGGCATTTAACTGGCACTTCCAGCCGCACGTCCGGAAATTAGCGCATCGCTGACCCCGTCACATGATCGGGGGTCAGCGATGCGTCAGGATGGTAACCATAGAGGTCCTTGAGACCTCTATGGTTACTGATGCCTGCCTGCTGTGAGCGCCACCATATGGTCGGCGTTCAAAGCAAGCCTGTAATTCAGCTACATACGAGCGATCTGATGATCGCTGCTATGTAGCAGAGCTGATCGAGTTGTGCCAGCTTCTAGCCTCCCATGGAGGCTATTGAAGCATGGCAAAAGTTTAAAAAAATGTTTTTAAAAATATGAAAGAAATAAAAAAATATATAAAAGTTTAAATCACCCCCCCTTTCGCCCCATCCAAAATAAAACAATACAAAAAAAAAAAATCAAACCTACACATATTTGGTATCGCTGCATTCAGAATCGCCCGATCTATCAATAAAAAAAAGCATTAACCTGATCGTTAAACAGCATAGCGAGAAAAAAATTAGAAGCGCCAGAATTACGTTTTTTTGGTCGCTGTGACATTGCATTAAAATGCAATAACGGGCGATCAAAAGAACGTATCTGCCCTGAAATGCTATCATTAAAAACGTCAGCTCGGCACACAAAAACTAAGCCTTCACCCGACCCCAGATCATGACAAATGGAGACACTACGGGTATCGGAAAATGGCACAATTTTTTTAGCAAAGTTTTGAATTTTTTTTCACTACTTAGATAAAAAATAACCTAGTCATGTTAGGTGTCTATGGACTCATAATGACCTGGAGAATCATAATGGCCGGTCAGATTTAGCATTTAGCGAACCTAGCAAAAAAGCCAAACAAAAAACAAGTGTGGGATTGCACTTTTTTTGCAATTTCACCACACTTGGATTTTTTTCCCCATTTTTTTATACAAGACATGGTAAAACCAATGGTGTCGTTGAAAAGTACAACTCGTCCCCGCAAGAAAAAAAAACCCTCACACGGCCATATTGACGGAAAAATAAAAAAGTCATGGCTCTGGAAAGGAGGGGAGCGGAAAAAAGGAAAACGCCGAAGCGAAAAAGGGCCGCGGCGTGAAGGGGTTAACCTGTAACAATGTCCCCCATTGTATAATAATGTCCTTTGTTTAATAATGTCCCCGTCCTGTAATAAAGTCCAGTTGTGGTGCACCCTCTGTGACCGTAAAAATGGCTATACCCCTGAATGTAAGTCCTCCTGTATTATTTTTATTATGTGTTTACTCCACGCATTGTATGGCACGGGCATAACTCCTGAGCCTGCTCATCATATCCCATAGTGAATGTCACTCAGGGGTTAAGACAATCTCCTGCTCATCTTAGCTGTAGACTACAAGGGCATGATGGGGTTGCAGATTCTTGACTGCTGCCCTACAGAGTGAAATAAATGCCATATAGATTCAGCAACCTAAATTTCTAAATGAAATTCTTGAGTCCTTACAAGGGTTAATAAAAAAAATAAGCCCTACAAGCTCTGACAATAAGTCTGATTGATCCAGCCACACATAGACAGCCAGCATAATCCAGCCGACATGGAAAGGAAAATGTTTAATTTTCTCTCCCTGTACTTTCAATTAGAGGGCTCTTTTAATCTCTGTGAAGTCGTTTTTTTTTTTTTTAACTGTATAAAACAAATTAAAAATAATGAAGATAGAAAAAATTGTGCAGACATGTAGCAAGCACCTGTCCAATTCCATAGCAATAACCTATTATAGAGTGAGAAAAGAGGCAGGAGACTAATAAGCCAGATAGGAGTCAAAAATGTACGAGGGCATAAAACCTTATTTAAAGCCATCATTAGCGTGGACAACATTGGAGTTTAAAAATGAAAAATTCTTGAAGTTAAAATCTGTGACTTTTTTTTTTTTAACTTGTTGAAAACTCCTTTGCGAAGAAGACTGAAATGAGAAAATTGTGACCACCTGCAGCCGCCACTAGAGGGAGATGGTGAGCTTACCGTTCATACTCTAGACGCTATATTAAAACAGTATTCAGTGAGCTCCCTCTGGTGGTGACTTTGGGCCAGCAATTATATCATTTGGATGAATGTTCATGAAACAGTTTTGGAACTTTGTACTATCAAAGGTTTGATTCAAATATGTTTATTGCGGCCCAGTTAGAGAAACAAGGGTTATTTTATGCATCCATGAAAGAAATACCATTTACTACAATCTTTAAATGACTGACATAAAAAAATTATTTATGGTGTAATGTGTCTTCCATTTTCTTTTTCTTTAGATGAAAACTTTATTTAAATAGTTCTCCAAGGCTGTGTGTTTACTAGCCCAGTTTCAGTCCTTCTGAGCCCTTATCCACACACACGTCACTTGACAAAAGGTAAGGTTTTAATATTAGAGGTTGGGACCATCCGAATAGGGTCACCATGACGTGGTGGAATGGCTTTTTACATTTGTTTAATCAAAATTATGTTAAATAAGCACCCTATGGGCAGCACGGTGGCGCAGTGGTTAGCACTACAGCCTTGCAGCGCTGGAGTCCTGGGTTCAAATCCCACCAAGGACAACATCTGCAAAGAGTTTGTATGTTCTCTCCGTGTTTGCGTGGGTTTCCTCTGGGCACTCCGGTTTCCTCCCACGTTCCAAAGACATACTGATAGGGAATTTAGATTGTGAGCCTCATTGGGGACAGTGATGATAATGTCTGTAAAGCGCTGCGTAATATGTTAGCGCTATATAAAAATAAAGATTATTATTATTATTTATTTATTTTCATAAGGGTGCTTGCTGTTTATTTATTTACTGTAGAGCATTTGCTTATTATGTTTTCATCTTGTTTTTTGGTAAATAAGTAGATAATGGCCCAAGAACCAGATAAGATACATGTTTTTTCCTATTCCGAAGAAGAGAGATCCTACTGATTTTGAAAACTATCGGACTATTGCGCTCATACTTCATTCCAGCAAAATAGTACTGAAGATCCTACCAAGATGGTTACAGCCTTACTTTGACAAAGAGCTGAGGAATCAGCAGGAACAAGAGATGTGATTAGAAATGAGCGAACTTGTTTGGAAAATTTTTGTCTCAAATTCGGAATGAATGTAGCAGATTCAGATTCATGTTCACATTCCAGAGCATTTTCCTCAAAATTTGGTCAAAGTTCGGTGAATGATTGAGTTTCCACTAATGGCTTTGTTAAGACTTTGGCTATGACAGTGGTGCTGTATAATGAGCTGTGGGGATGTGTTTGTTAGATGAGGGGAAGGAGTGGGGAGTAGAGATGAGCGAACTTGTTCAGAAAACGTTCAGTAATTCTCAATTTTTGTTAGGCCACATTTCCTAATCAAAATCGCTAGGGCTAATAATGTTGTGCAGGCTCCAGGCCACATTTCCTAATAAAAATTATTTGGGCTAATAATGTTGTGCAGGCACCAGGCCACATTTCCTAATCAAAATCGTTTGGGCTAATATTGTTGTGCAGGCATCAGGCCACATTTAGTAATCAAAATCATTTAGGGTAATATTGTTGTGCAGGCACCAGGCTACATTTCCTAATAAAAATCATTTGGGATAATATTGTTGTGCAGGCACCAGGCCACATTTCCTAAGCAAAATCATTTGGGCTAATATTGTCGTGCACATACCAGACCACATTTCCTAATCGAAATCGTTTGGGCTAATATTGTTGTGTAGGCACCAGGCCACATTTCCTAATCAAAATTGTTTGTCCTAATATTGTTGTGCAGGCATCAGGCCACATTTAGTAATCAAAATTATTTAGGCTAATATTGCTGTGCAGGCACCAGGCTACATTTCCTAATCAAAATCATTTGGGATAATATTGTTGTGCACATACCAGACCACATTTCCTTATCAAAATCGTTTGGGCTAATAATGTTGTGCAGGCACCAGGCCACATTTACTAATCAAAATTGTTTGTCCTAATATTGTTGTGCAGGCATCAGGCCACATTTAGTAATCAAAATCATTTAGGCTAATATTGCTGTGCACGTAGCAGGCCACATTTTCGAATCAAAATAGTTTGGGCTAATATTGTTGTGCAGGCACTCGGCAACATTTCCTAATAAAAATCATGTGGGCTTATCTTGTTGTGCACAGGGGCGGATTATCAGAGGGTCAATATGGGCGGTAGCCCAGGGCCCAGTGGTCTGGGGGGGGCCCTGGGCTACCGCACAGATTGACCCTCCACTAATTGTCTGAATGCCCGCCGGCATTTGTGTGCCCCCGGGCCCGGTGGGCAGAGAGAGGGGGCCCGCATTGGTTGGGAGGTGCGTGTATCAGCCGGTCAGCTGAGAGCTCCGAGTCCCTGCACCAGGCCTGCACAGCAGCACACCACATAATGGCTGCTCTGTGCACAGGACCTGTGATGAGGTCACAGGATGGGAGGAGTCAGGGGTCACATGATCGGGAGGAGGACCTCCGTGTACAGGACTTTGCTGGTTGCCATGACGCCGGAGGAGGGTAAGGCAGCGTATGTGTGAGGTCAGGAGGTGTTTACAGGGTGGATGTAGCAGAGCCGTGTGTGTACGAGGTGTATATATCAGAGCAGCGTGTGAAAGGTGTATGGAGCGGAGTCGTGTGTGTACGATGTGTACGGAGCCGTGTGCATGAGGTGTACGGAGCGCAGCCGCGTGTGTACGAGGTGTACGGAGCGCAGCCGCGTGTGTACGAGGTGTACGGAGCGGAGTTGTGTGTACGAGGTGTACGGAGCACAGCCGCGTGCGTTAGAGGTGTACGGAGCGCAGCCGCGTGTGTACGAGGTGTACGGAGCGGAGTCGTGTGTACAAGGTGTACGGAGCACAGCCGCATGTGTACAAGGTGTACGGAGCGGAGTTGTGTGTAAGAGGTGTACGGAGCCATGTGTACGAGGTGTACGGAGCACAGCCGCGTGTGTACGAGGTGTATGGAGCACAGCCGCGTGTGTACGAGGTGTACGGAGCGGAGCAGCATGTGAAAGGTGTACGGAGTGGAGTCGTGTGTACGAGGTGTACGGAGCACAGCCGCGTGTGTACGAGGTGTACGGAGCACAGCCGCGTGTGTACGAGGTGTACGGAGCACAGCCGCGTGTGTACGAGGTGCACGGAGCGGAGCAGCATGTGAAAGGTGTACGGAGTGGAGTCGTGTGTACGAGGTGTACGGAGCACAGCCGCGTGTGTACGAGGTGTACGGAGCACAGCCGCGTGTGTACGAGGTGTACGGAGCGGAGCAGCATGTGAAAGGTGTACGGAGTGGAGTCGTGTGTACGAGGTGTACGGAGCACAGCCGCGTGTGTACGAGGTGTACGGAGCACAGCCGCGTGTGTACGAGGTGTACGAAGCAGAGCAGCATGTGAAAGGTGTACGGAGTGGAGTCGTGTGTACGAGGTGTACGGAGCACAGCCGCGTGTGTACGAGGTGTACGGAGCGCAGCCGCGTGTGTACGAGGTGTACGGAGCCATGTGTACAAGGTGTACGGAGCACAGCCGTGTGTGTACGGAGCGGAGTCATGTGTAAGAGGTGTACGGAGCACAGCCGCATGTGTACAAGGTGTACGGAGCGGAGTCATGTGTAAGAGGTGTACGGAGCCATGTGTACGAGGTGTACGGAGCACAGCCGCGTGTGTACGAGGTGTACGGAGCGGAGCCGTGTGTACGAGGTGTACGGAGCACTGCCGCGTGTGTACGAGGTGTACGGTGCACTGCCGCGTGTGTACGAGGTGTACGGAGCACTGCCGCGTGTGTACGAGGTGTACGGAGCACTGCCGCGTGTGTACGAGGTGTACGGAGCACTGCCGCGTGTGTACGAGGTGTACGGAGCACTGCCGCGTGTGTACGAGGTGTACGGAGCACTGCCGCGTGTGTAAGAGGTGTACGGAGCACTGCCGCGTGTGTACGAGGTGTACGGAGCACTGCCGCGTGTGTACGAGGTGTACGGAGCACTGCCGCGTGTGTACAAGGTGTACGGAGCACTGCCGCGTGTGTACGAGTTGTACGGAGCACAGCCACGTGTGTACGAGTTGTACGGAGCACAGCCACGTGTGTATGAGGTGTACGGAGTAGTGCCGTGTGTGTACGAGATGTATGGAGAGGAGCCGTATGTGTATGAGGTGTACGCAGCGGAGCTGTGTGTGTGCAAGGTATGCGGAGCAGTGTGTGCAATGTGTATGGAGCGGAGCGGTGTGTGTATGAGGTGTACGGAGTAGTGCCGTGTGTACGAGATGTATGGAGCGGAGCCGTGTGTGTATGAGGTGTATGGAGCGGAGCCGTGTATGAGGTGTATGGAGCAGAGTCGTGTGTGTATGAGGTGTATGGAGCAGAGCCGTGTATGAGGTGTATGGAGCGGACCTGAATGTGAACGGAGCGGAGCCGTGTGTGTATGAGATGTATGGAGTGGAGCCGTGTGTACGGAGCGGAGCCGTGTATGCAAAGTTTACGGAGCGCAGCCGCGTGTGTAGGAGTAGCTATGTGTGGCCATTATCATGTGCGGCCAATATACTGTATAGAGCATCATGTGTGGCCATTATACAGTATGGAGCATCATGTGCGGTCATTATACAGTATTATTGAGCATCATGTGCGGTCATTATACAGTATGGAGAATCATGTGTGGCCATTATACAGTATGGAGCATCATGTGCGGTCATTATACAGTATGGAGCATCATGTGGGGTCATTATACAGTATGGAGCATCATGTGCGGTCATACAGTATGGAGCATCATGTGCGGTCATTATACAGTATGGAGCATCATGTGCGGCCATTATACAGTATAGAGCATCATGTGCGGTCATTATACAGTATGGAGCATCATGTGTGGCCATTATACAGTATGGAGCATCATGTGCTTTCATTATACAGTATGGAGCATCATGTGCTGTCATTATACAGTATGGAGCATCATGTGCAGTCATTATACAGTATGGAGCATCATGTGTGGCCATTATACAGTATGGAGCATCATGTGCAGTCATTATACAGTATGGAGCATCATGTGTGGCCATTATACAGTATGGAGCATCATGTGTGGCCATTATACAGTATGGAGCATCATGTGTGGCCATTATACAGTATTGAGCATCATGTGGGGTCATTATACAGTATTGAGCATCATGTGGGGCCATTATACAGTATTGAGCATCATGTGGGGTCATTATACAGTATTGAGCATCATGTGTGGCCATTATACAGTATTGAGCATCACGTGGGGTCATTATACAGTATTGAGCATCATGTGGGGTCATTATACAGTATTGAGCATCACGTGGGGCCATTATACAGTATTGAGCATCACGTGGGGTCATTATACAGTATTGAGCATCATGTGGGGCCATTATACAGTATGGAGCATCATGTGTGGCCATTATACAGTATGGAGCATCATGTGTGGCCATTATACAGTATTGAGCATCATGTGGGGTCATTATACAGTATTGAACATCATGTGTGGCCATTATACAGTATTGAGCATCATGTGGGGTCATTATACAGTATGGAGCACTGTGTGGCCATTATACAGTATCAAGCACTGTGTGGCCATATTTTTTTTTTCATAATTATTCTTTATTAGTGTTGAGCATTCCGATACCGCAAGTATCGGGTATCGGCCGATACTTGCGGTATCGGAATTCCGATACCGAGATCCGATATTTTTGTGATATCGGGTATCGGTATCGGAAGTGTAAAATAAAGAATTAAAATAAAAAATATTGTTATATTCACCTCTCCGGCGGCCCCTGGACATCAGCGGGAGGATCCGGCGTCCGGCACGGCTTCTTTCTTCAAAATGCGCGCCTTCAGGACCTGTGGAATGACGTCCCGGCTTCTGATTGGTCGCGTGCCGCCCATGTGACCGCCACGCGACCAATCAGAAGCCGCGACGTCATTCCTCAGCTAAAGTCCTAGAATGAGCGCCTTCTAGGACCTGAGGAATGACGTCGCGGCTTCTGATTGGTCGCGTGGCGGTCACATGGGCGGCACGCGACCAATCAGAAGCCGGGACGTCATTCCACAGGTCCTGAAGGCGCGCATTTTGAAGAAAGAAGCCGTGCCGGACGCCGGATCCTCCCGCTGATGTCCAGGGGCCGCCGGAGAGGTGAATATAACAATATTTTTTATTTTAATTCTTTATTTTACACTTTAATATGGATCCCAGGGCCTGAAGGAGAGTTTCCTCTCCTTCAGACCCTGGGATCCATGAGGATACATTCCGATACTTGATGTCCCATTGACTTGTATTGGTATCGGATATCGGTATCGGCGATATCCGATATTTTTCGGGTATCGGCCGATACTATCCGATACCGATACTTTCAAGTATCGGACGGTATCGCTCAACACTATTCTTTATGAACAGTGTGATCAGTAGTGCTAAATGGGTGTGGTTGAGACATGGATATGGGTGTGACTAGTGAATGTGTGTGGTCAGAGGTGTGGCCTAAAATTTGCTGCGGCGCGCAACTTTGTCCCTCTTTCCCAACTTCAAAAGTTGGGAGGTATGGTAATATGTGGTCTGGAAATGGTGCGGTGGTATTTGTCCCTTGTATGTGATATTATTGGTCAATATATACCTAAATTGTATTGCAGATTTTAACAAATATTTCCTAGGTTACAGTAGAGTAGGGCCCGGCCCTTTTTCTGGAATAATCTGGTTCGGGTATATCATGACCCCCCGTCACATGACCCCCTTCACATGACCCCCGTCACATGACCCCCGTCACATGACCGGGGGGGCCCACAGTGTGTGAACAGCCCGGGCCCTGGCTACCCTTAATCCACCCCTGGTTGTGCAGGTACCAGGCCACATTTCCTAATCAAAATCATTTGGGCTAATGTTGTGTATGCACCAGGCCACATTTCCTATTCAAAATTGTTTGGGCTAATACTGTGTTGCAGTCTGGAGGCCACATTTCCTAATCAAAATCGTTTGAGCTAATTTTGTTGTGCAGACAACATGCCACATTTCCTAATCAAAATCATTTGGGCTAATATTGTGTATGCACCAGGCCACATTTCCTAATCAAAATCATTTGGGCTAATATTGTCGTGAACATACCAGACCACATTTCCTAATCAAAATAGTTTGGGCTAATATTGTTGTGCAGGCACCCGGCCACATTTCCTAATCAAAATCATGTGGGCTTATATTGTTGTGCAGGTACCAGGTCACATTTCCTAATCAAAATCATTTGGGCTAATGTGTATGCACCATGCCTCATTTCCTATTCAAAATTGTTTGGGCTAATACTGTGTTGCAGTCTGGAGGCCACATTTCCTAATCAAAATCGTTTGGGCTAATTTTGTTGTGCAGACACCATGCCACATTTCCTAATCAAAATCATTTGGGCTAATATTGTGGTGCAGGCACATGGCCTAATTTCCTTATCTAAATCTTTTAGGCTAATATTGTTTTCCAGGCACCAAGGCACATTTCCTAATCATTTGGGCTAATACTGTGCTGCAGTCAGTAGGTCAAATTTCCTATTCAAAATTATTTGAGCTAACATTGTTGTGCACACACCAGGCCACATTTCCTAATCAAAACCGTTTGGGTTATGGGTACAACCAACATGAGTGGGAAAAAGCAAGGTCATGGTAGAAGGGTGTGTGTTCAATGTGTATGTGGGTTAGGTGGCAATGTTACTGAAAGCTCTACTGAACAAACACTGTCTAGTCCTATCCAAAGACAACTGACAACTTCTGTTACTGGATGGACTACTTGACTACTTTTCTTTGGCAGCCACACAGTGGTACACTTTGTACATGAAAGCCAGAAAGAGCATATGCTCCACTGACTGGCAAGTGCTGCATCAAGTGGCCTCTCCTCCTCTTCTTCCACCTTAACATTACACACAATACATTCCTCAGAGGTGGCACCCCATTTACCCTTTTTTCACCTTATGTCACAAGTATGCAACCTCCCAACTGACTGTGAAGAACCAAAGATGGGCGAGTCTGCAGAGTTGTTCACACATTATTTTCCATGGGCATCAGAGGTCTTCTCCAAAGATTCACAGAATCAAGAGGAGGAAAGCATATTCACCGATGTCCAAAATTTTTTCCAGTTGGATCAAGGGCTGGATGAAATAGGGTCCTGGCAGAATCTAGACCCTCATCACTAGACATTAATCCCCAAAGAGTGGGGATTATCCTGATGAGACTCAGATATCTGAGGTGAAAGCACACTGTACTGTGCTGTCAGGGTAGGAAGAGGAGTATTGTGCCTATCAGGGCGGATAGTGGGAGTACAGAGAGGATGATGATAAGGTAGTAGATATCACTTGGTGTAAACCCGGAGTCACGTAGAGGAGCAGCTATTCAAAGGAGATGGAGAAGGAGGAAGAAGAACAGGAGTGATGCAACTACAGTTGTGTTTAAAAGTTAACATACCCCGGCAGAGTTTTTGCTTTCTTGGCCTTTTTTCAGATAATATGAATGATAACACCAAAACCTTGTCTACACTCATGGTAAGTGGTTGAGTGAAGCCATTTATTGTCAAACTACTGTGTTTTCTCTTTTTAAATTATAATGACAACCCAAAACATCCAAATGACCCTGATCAAAAGTTTACATACCCCATTTCTTAATACCGTGTATTGCCCCCTCTAACATCAAAGACAGCTTGAAGTCTTTTGTGGTAGTTGTGGATGAGGTTCTTTATTTTCTCAGATGGCAAAGCTGCCCACTCTACTTGGCAAAAAGCCTCCAGTTCCTGTAAATTCCTGGGCTGTCTAGCATAAACTACACACTTGAGATCTCCCCAGAGTGGCTTAATGACATTGAGGTCAGGTGAGATGGCCACTCCAGAACCTTCACTTGGTTCTGCTGTAGCCAATGACAGGTCGACTTGGCATTGTGTTTTGGATTGTTGTCATGTTGGAACGTCCAAGTACGTCCCATGCGCAGCTTCCGGGCTAATGATTGCAAATTTGCCTCCAGTATTTGCTGGTAATGTACTGCATTCATCTTTCCTTCACCTTTGACTAAGTTTCCAGTGCCTTTGTAGCTTACAGATCCCCAAAACATCAGCGATCCACCTCCATGCTTTACAGTAGGAATGGTGTTCTTTTCATCATAGGCCTTGTTGACCTTTCTCCAAATGTAACATTTATGGTTGTGGCCAAAAAGTTCAATTTTGATCATCACTCCAATTTACCTTGTTCCAGAAGTTTTGAGGCTTGTCTCTGTGCTGCTTTGCGTATAGTAGGCGAGTTGCTTTGTGGCATTTGCACATTTGCGATTTGACCATGCAGCTCATTTTTCTTCAAGTGCCTGCTTATTGTGAATCTTGAAACAGCCACACTGCTAGTTTTCAGAGTCCAGTATTTCAGCTGATGTTATCTGTGGGTTTTTCTTTGCTTCCAGAACCATTTTCCTGGCAGTTGTGGATGAAATTTTTTTGGTCTACCTGACCGTGGTTTTGTTTTTGCAGAGCCCCTGATTTTCTATTTGTTAATGATAGTTTGAATGTTGCTGACTGGCATTATCAATTCCTTGGATATCTTTTTGTATCCCTTTCCTGTTTTATAAAGTTCAACTACCTTTTCCCGTAGATCCATTGACAATTCTTTTGCTTACCCCATGACTCACAATTAGTGTTGAGCCACCCCCCTGTTCGAGTTCGGTTCGTCGAATTGGGGCGTGTTTGACGAATGTTCATCGAACGTTTGACAAACACCGTCAAACCCCATTGAAACCAATGGCAGGCAAAAAAAAACCCATACAAACACATATAAAACACATAGACAACACATAGAAAACACCTTAAAAGGTGTCCAAAAGCTGACAAACTGCTCAGAAGACACAACAAACACAAGGAAAAGACACAACTACATATAGTCATGTGAAAAGAAAAGAGGTGGAGGACTAAAAGGAGGAGGAGACACTGATATAGGCATGTCATGCCCTTTTAAAATCATAAAGAAGAAAAAGCTGTAGACCAAACAACAGGGGATCACCACAAAATAACTGAATAAATTTTATTGATACAAAACACAAACATACACACAATATAAGTTGTTGTCTGCCCTTTTAAAATCAAGAAAGGCTGGAGTAAAAATCTAAAATCACTGTACCAACACCCAGACGTCGTGACAAAAAAATTTAAAAAGGAAATATCTTTAGGTAGAATGGCGGCGGGTCCATTCAGAACACTTTCCTTAGAAGACGTAGTGGTATCCCCGTTGGGAGTCGTGCCAAAAAATGAACCCAATACATTCAGACTAATCCACCATTTGTCATATCCAAGGGGCAGGTCAGTAAACGACAACATCGACGCGGAACCAAGTACAGTACTATGTACTGTACCTCCTTTGACGAGGCAATCATGCGGGTCAAGAAGTTGGGAAGGGGCACCCTAATGGCCAAAACAGCAATTGAGGGGCGTTCCGGTTACTACCTGTGCCTCCGAATAGTGTCCTCCCATTGGGCTGCTTCTGTGAAGGGGCATACTACATACAGTTAGGGCCAGAAATATTTGGACAGTGACACAATTTTCGCGAGTTGGGCTCTGCATGCCACCACATTGGATTTGAAATGAAACCTCTACAACAGAATTCAAGTGCAGATTGTAACGTTTAATTTGAAGGGTTGAACAAAAATATCTGATAGAAAATGTAGGAATTGTACACATTTCTTTACAAACACTCCACATTTTAGGAGGTCAAAAGTAATTGGACAAATAAACATAACCCAAACAAAATATTTTTATTTTCAATATTTTGTTGCAAATCCTTTGGAGGCAATCACTGCCTTAAGTCTGGAACCCATGGACATCACCAAACGCTGGGTTTCCTCCTTCTTAATGCTTTGCCAGGCCTTTACAGCCGCAGCCTTCAGGTCTTGCTTGTTTGTGGGTCTTTCCGTCTTAAGTCTGGATTTGAGCAAGTGAAATGCATGCTCAATTGGGTTTAGATCTGGAGATTGACTTGGCCATTGCAGAATTTTCCACTTTTTGGCACTCATGAACTCCTGGGTAGCTTTGGCTGTATGCTTGGGGTCATTGTCCATCTGTACTATGAAGCGCCGTCCAATCAACTTTGCAGCATTTGGCTGAATATGGGCTGAAAGTATATCCCGATACACTTCAGAATTCATCCGGCTACTCTTGTCTGCTCTTATGTCATCAATAAACACAAGTGACCCAGTGCCATTGAAAGCCATGCATGCCCATGCCATCACGTTGCCTCCACCATGTTTTACAGAGGATGTGGTGTGCCTTGGATCATGTGCCGTTCCCTTTCTTCTCCAAACTTTTTTCTTCCCATCATTCTGGTACAGGTTGATCTTTGTCTCATCTGTCCATAGAATACTTTTCCAGAACTGAGCTGGCTTCTTGAGGTGTTTTTCTGCAAATTTAACTCTGGCCTGTCTATTTTTGGTATTGATGAATGGTTTGCATCTAGATGTGAACCCTTTGTATTTACTGTCATGGAGTCTTCTCTTTACTGTTGACTTAGAGACAGATACACCTACTTCACTGAGAGTGTTCTGGACTTCAGTTGATGTTGTGAACGGGTTCTTCTTCACCAAATTAAGTATGCGGCGATCATCCACCACTGTTGTCATCCGTGGACGCCCAGGCCTTTTTGAGTTCCCAAGCTCACCAGTCAATTCCTTTTTTCTCAGAATGTACCCAACTGTTGATTTTGCTACTCCAAGCATGTCTGCTATCTCTCTGATGGATTTTTTCTTTTTTTTCAGCCTCAGGATATTCTGCTTCACCTCAATTGAGAGTTCCTTTGACCGCATGTTGTCTGCTCACAGCAACAGCTTCCAAATGCAAAACCACACACCTGGAATCCACCCCTGACCTTTTAACTACTTCATTGATTACAGGTTAACGAGGGAGACGCCTTCAGAGTTAATTGCAGCCCTTAGAGTCCATTGTCCAATTACTTTTGGTCCCTTGAAAAAGAGGACGCTATGCATTACAGAGCTATGATTCCTAAACCCTTTCTCCGATTTGGATGTGGAAACTATCATATTGCAGCTGGGAGTGTGCACTTTCAGCCCATATTATATATATAATTGTATTTCTGAACATGTTTTTGTAAACAGCTAAAATAACAAAACTTGTGTCACTGTCCAAATATTTCTGGCCCTAACTGTAGATCGCTGTTTGCCCATGGGGTGCTCCATATCCTGCTCACTATTTGAGGCGTTCAGTTGCTTCCTCAAATGGGTCATCATGGACGTTTCTAAGGGGGCACATATTATCCATTACCTCGACGACTTCTTATGCCTGGGCCCAAAAGATTTGCCACAGTGTGAAAACACGCGGTAGTCCACCTGTGAGAAGGAGAGAGCTGGAGGGAGAGCGGACACCCCAGAGCTGTGGGGTAAGATTGAGAAAGGATGAAGGCGGTGTAGGCTTCATGGATGGGGTACTCTGCTGAGTTACAGAAATTGCTACTAGGCCCAAAGTATTGCCTGGGCTAGATGCAGTTAAAAATTAGTAATTAGGTAAACAGGTGGTGTAGCTTGCTTGATGGGTGTGTACTCTGCTGAGTAGCACAAAATGCTACTAGGCCCAAAAGGATTTCCTGGGCTAGATGCAGTTAAAAATTAGTAATTAGGTAAACAGGCGATTTTGCTTGCTTCATGGGTGGGGTACTCTGCTGAGTAGCACAACATGCTTCTAGGCCCAAAAGGATTTCCTGGGCTAGATGCAGTTAAAAATTAGTACTTAGATAAACAGGTGGTGTAGCTTGCTTCATGGGTGGGCTACTCTGCTGAATAGCAGACACTGAAGCTTTGGAGCAGACCTATGAATCCCAGGCCATAGTATGAATAAACAACTCTGCAGTGACCCCACCCACCTGGAATTGATGATGGTAATGTCATGTAAAACAAAGCAAGGGGACTCCAAAAAGAGTCTCCATTTTTCCAAAAATTCGGCCACAGACACCACTTAAGTGGCATCAATTTCGCCAGAGTTTTTTAAAATGGTTGGTGAGGTGATTTTCAAAAATCATCAAGCTTTTATTCTCCCTAGGATAACACAGGGGTAGAAAAGTCCTTACGGATCCAGGATTTGTTCATCTTGATGAACGTTAGTCTGTCTACATTGTCACTGGACAGCCGAGTTCGCTTATCTGTCAGCACACCACCAGCAGAGCTGAACACACGTTCAGAGAGAGCGCTGGCTGCGGGGCACGACAAGATCTCCAAGGCGTGAGTGGCGAGCTCAGGCCATTTTTCAAGATTGGAAGCCCAAAATGAGCATGGGTCAAGTTCCACAGTCATAGAAGGAAGAAACCTGGCACTCAACTTAATGCTTGTGTCAATTTAATGTAGTACTCAAAACATTTTGGTCCTTTGCCCGGACCTTCATCAGTTACGCACTTGTAGTGTAATCATGGATATTGGAGACAAAACAAGATGTCAGGATGCACACCATGGTCTGCGTCTGTCAATACGCAGTGGATTAGGTAATGGAAGGTGGACTTGGGTTACTCATAGCGCTTGTGTGTGCCAGTGTCCAGATGCGGTATCCCCCGCTGGAGACCACAAAGATTCTGGGCTTCAGTGCAGATCATTTTCTCATCTGGATTCACAGAAGCTCAGGAGCAGACCTCTGGTTCCCAGGCTATAGTATGAGTAAACAGCTCTGCAGACTCAACCATCTGTGTTACCCCATACTCAGACGGGCGTCTGGAGACTTGGAGCTGTGAGGAAGCAAGTGAGATTGGGGTGACACCTCTGAGGACTGGAGTAGTTGTGATGTTGAAGTTGACATGGAGTAGAGCCCACTTGAACGAGCACTTGATATCCGTTCAAGCACCTGCTGTTTTTGTGCCTCATCTAGAATTTGTAGCGATGCTCATAGCGAAAATCGTAAGAAAGGGATCATATCAGATTGTCCACGAAAATAAGTAGAGATCTTACTTTAGCTGGAAGATGGTCTTTCTTCTGCAGATGTTACTGTTGCTTTACCACCTACGCCATGGACGCAACCTTTTTTCCCTGTCCAACACGCCTATTCCCCTTTACACCAGGAGCAGACCTTTTGCCACTCATTTTGGTGCTTAACCTATTGGCAACTCTGTATCTGTAGTTGTTGGCACAAAAAATGATGTATGAAAATCGAGCAGAGTTGAGTGGCCAAACTGTGGTACTAGGTCAAAAAGGATTTACTGGGTTAGATGCAGTAAAAATTTAGATACACAGGCGGTGTAGTTAGTTTCACAGGCGGGCTACTGCGCTGACGTGCAGACACTGCTCCTAGGCCCAAAACAATTTACTGGGTTAGATGCAGTAAAAATTTAGATACACAGGCGGTGTAGTTAGCTTCACAGGCGGGCTACTCCGCTGACGTGCCGACACTGCTCACAGGCCCAAAACTATTTACTGGGTTAGATGCAGTAAAAATTTAGATGCACAGGCGGTGTAGCCAGCTTCACAGGCGGGCTACTCCGCTGACGTGCAGACACTGCTCCTAGGCCCAAAACTATTTACTGGGTTAGATGCAGTAAAAATTTAGATACACAGGCGGTGTAGTTAGCTTCATAGGCGGGCTACTGCGCTGACGTGCAGACACTGCTCCTAGGCCCAAAACAATTTACTGGGTTAGATGCAGTAAAAATTTAGATACACAGGCGGTGTAGTTAGCTTCACAGGCGGGCTACTCCGCTGACGTGCCGACACTGCTCACAGGCCCAAAACTATTTACTGGGTTAGACGCAGTAAAAATTTAGATGCACAGGCGGTGTAGCTAGCTTCACAGGCGGGCTACTCCGCTGACGTGCAGACAATGCTCCTAGGCCCAAAACAATTTACTGGGTTAGATGCAGTAAAAATTTAGATACACAGGCGGTGTAGTTAGCTTCACAGGCGGGCTACTCTGCTGACGTGCAGACACTGCTACTAAGCCCAAAAAGATTTACTGGGTTAGATGCAGTAAAAATTTAGATACACAGGCGGTGCAGCTAGCTTCACAGGCGGGCTACTCTGCTGACGGGCAGACACTGCTACTAGCCCAAAAGAATTGTCTGAGCTAGATTACACCAAATGCTATGAAAAACACTTGCACAGCACTGGCACAGACCTGCCTGGCAAAAAGTGCTATGAACTGCTGTAACCTACCCTGAAAAGGGCTGTTATTACAACTAGTCCTGACTCCCTAAACCTATCTCTCAGAAAATTTGCTCGCAAAAATAGGCTCTTTGACTGTATAGCACCCACAGCAGCAGTGGTGTCTAACACTAAGCGGCAGCTGTGAGGAAATGGTGGCGATGAGGAAAATGGCTGGTTCTTATAGGGCAAGGACATGTGACATACACAGCCAATGACACATGCCCTTGCTTATGTGCATCACATGCACATTGATTTTTGTGTGCACTGCTGATAGGCTGAGAGACTGCACCGCCCCACTGTAAATGCTGGAATGAAAAAAAAAATGGAGATCGGCATTATTTCAGCACAGATCTATCCCCCGCCCCCCCTTTGCCCACTATACACTGAAACAGTCTATTAACAATGATAAACAGTTTTAATGTTCAAATCAAGTTAGGCTTTTGGTGAACGAACAGTTATCGAACAGAAAGTCGAACAGCCGAATTTTAAGCAAATTGTTCGAGTTCGTCTAACGACTCGAACACCGCCCAAAACAGCTCGAATTTGAAATTATTATTATTATTTATTATTATTATTTATTGTTATAGCGCCATTTATTCCATGGCGCTTTACATGTGAGGAGGCGTATACATAATAAAAACAGGTACAATAATCATGAACAATACAAGTCACAACTGGTACAGGAGGAATGAGGACCCTGCCCGCGAAGGCTCACAATCTACAAGGGATGGGTGAGAATACAGTAGGTGAGGGTAGAGATGGTCATGCAGCGGTTTGGTCAATCGGTGGTTACTGCAGGTTGTAGGCTTGTCGGAAGGGGTAGGTCTTCAGGTTCTCTTTGAAGGTTTCGATGGTAGGCGAGAGTCTGATGTGTTGTGGTAGAGGGTTCCAGAGTAGGGGTGATGCTTGAGAGAAATCTTGTATGCGATTGTGAGAAGAGGAGATAAGAGGGAAGTAGAGAAGAAGATCTTGTGAGGATCAGAGGTTGCGTGCAGGAAAGTACTGGGAGACGAGGTCACAGATGTATGGAGGAGACAGGTTGTGGATGGCTTTGTATGTCATGGTTAGGCTTTTGTGCTGGAGTCTCTGGGTAATGGGGAGCCAGTGAAGGGATTGACAGAGGGGGAGGCCGGGGAATAGCGGGGGGGACAGGTGGATTAGTTGGGCAGCAGTGTTTATAATAGATTGGAGGGGTGCGAGAATGTTAGAGGGGAGGCCACAGAGCAGGAGGTTACAGTAGTCGAGGTGGGAGATGATGAGGGCAAACAGTTCGACTCGAACACCGCTCATCTCTACTCACAATCCAGAAACATTAGTGGCTGGATGAAAGATGCAAGAGTCTGTCTGGATCCCAGAAACTCACTCAGCTTTTATGCACACAAACTGATTACAAGCAAACAGATCACAGGTGAGGCTGTTACCTTTAGTAGCCATTCAAATCCATTTGTATCAACTTTTGTGCATGTTATCAGGCCAAAATCACCAGGGTATGTGAACTTTTGATCAGGGTCATTTGAATGTTTTGGGATGTCCTTATGATGTAAAAAGAGAAAACACAGTAGTTTGGCAATAAATGGCTTCACCCAACCACTAACCATGAGTGGAGATAAAGTTTTGGTGTTATAGTTCATATTCTCTGGAAAAAGGCCAAGAAAACAAAAATTCTGCTGGGGTATGTATACTTTTGAGCATAACTGTGTGACAAGCACTGCATCCCCAGAGACCACGGGTCCGCAGTTCGCAGGAGCAGCAAGGGTTGCCTAACCTGGGATTTTTTTGAGAGCCCAAAGGATGACCCAACTCACGTTATCTGCCAACTTTGCAAAAAATGACTCAGTAGAGGCAAAAATTGCAATAATTTGACTTCTACATACATGAACTGGCATATGAGCAATCAACATGCATTAGTCTGGGAATCTCACTTCACTAAAACGTGGACAAGCGGGCCTCGACAAGTTCTTTAATAATCTTAATTAAACCATACTTATGACCTTTCCCATTTCCCCGATGCCCTCGTCATCTGCAAATAAAAAAACCAAACAACAATATTCCTCTCCTTTCCGCAGAGATGCTTTTAATCCATTTGTCCCAGGATGGGTTCAGCTCGGCTACATCTAGATGGTAGGCTGCATGATGTGACCATGCAGCCTATCATCCAGTAGACACTGAGCACCGTGTGCTCAGTGTTGTGAATTCTGTGGCAGAGTTCACTCCTGTGGTCACAAGTGGTACTTCGGCTGATTCTCTCTGGGAGCTTCCGTTTGTGGAGGAAAGTGGTACTGCAGCTTCTGAGTTTCCTCCCTCAGGTGATCTGGTGAGGTCGTTAGCTGCTTCTCTACTTAACTCCACCTGATGCTTTGATCCATGCTTCCTGTCAATGTTCCAGTGTTGGACTTGTGTTTCTCTGGATCATTCCTGTGGCCTGCTGCTCTGCATAGCTAAGTGCTTCTTTGCTATTTGTTGCTATTTTTTCTGTCCAGCTTGTCTATTTGTTTTGCTGGAAGCTCTGGGACGCAAAGGGTGTACCTCCGTGCCGTTAGTTCGGTACGGAGGGTCTTTTTGCCCCCTTTGCGTGGTTTTCTTTAGGGTTTTGTGTAGACCGCAAAGTTATCTTTCCTATCCTCGTTCTGTCTAGAATATCGGGCCTCACTTTGCTGAATCTATTTCATCCCTACGTTTGTCTTTTCATCTTACTCACAGTCATTATATGTGGGGGGCTGCCTTTTCCTTTGGGGTATTTCTCTGAGGCAAGGTAGGCTTATTTTTCTATCTTCAGGCTAGTTAGTTTCTCAGGCTGTGCCGAGTTGCATAGGGAGCGTTAGGCGCAATCCACAGCTGCCTCTAGTTGTGTTTGGAGAGGATGAGGAATTGCGGTCTACAGAGTTTCCACGTCTCAGAGCTCGTTCTATTATTTTGGGTTATTGTCAGATCACTGTATGTGCTCTGATCGCTATTTACATTGTGTTACTGAATTGCCTACCATAACAGTACAGGAAGCCAAAAGTACTAATGATTCTCAATAGAGGGAAAAAAGAAGTTCTGAGACCATTTTTTTTCCTTTGCACTGTGATTTGTCTTTTTTTTCCCCTAGACATTTGGGTGGTTCAGGACACAGGTGTTACAATGGACATTAAAGGTCTGTCTTCAGGTGTAGATCAGCTCACGGCAAGAGTTCAAGATATTCAAAATTTTGTGGTTCAGAATTCTTTGTTAGAACCGAGAATTCCGATTCCAGATTTGTTTTTTGGAGATAGAACTAAATTTCTGAGTTTCAAGAATAATTGTAAACTGTTTCTGGCTTTGGAACCTCACTCCTCTGGTGACCCAGCGCAACAGGTTAGGATTGTCATTTCTTTTTTGCGTGGCGACCCTCAGGACTGGGCATTTTCTCTTACGTCAGGAGATCCTGCATTGAGTGATATCAATGCGTTTTTCCTGGCGCTTGGTGTTGTGAGTTCTGTTTTTGGGCTCCCTCTGGTGGTTACTGATGGTACTGGGTGACTTGTCTTTCCTGGGTCTCTGGGTTCCACCTGTTCCATCAGGATATGGGAGTTTCCTATTTAACCTGGCTTTGCTGGCATTTCCTCGCCGGTTATCAATGTATCCAGTGTGTCTTGTTACCTCTGCTCCCTGCTCCTAGAACCTTCTGGTCAAGCTAAGTTTGGATTTTCCTGTTTTGGTGTTTTGCTTTATTTGGTTTTTTTAGTCCAGCCTGCAGATATGTGTTTATTGCTGCTGGTTGCTCTAGTGGGCTGAAATTGCTCCTCATGTACCATGAGTTGGCACATGAGTTCAAGTAATTTCAGGATGGTTTTTTGAAGGGTTTTTCGCTGACCGCGCAGTTCACTTTTGTATCCTCTGCTATCTAGCTTTAGCGGGCCTCATTTTGCTGAAACTGTTTTCATACTGCGTATGTGCTTTCCTCTCATTTCACCGTCATTATATGTGGGGGGCTGCTATTTCTGTGGGGTATTTCTCTGGAGGCAAGAGAGGTCTGTGTTTCTTCTAATAGGGGAAGTTAGATCTTCGGCTGGAGCGAGACGTCTAGGATCATCGTAGGCACGTTCCCCGGCTACTTTTATTTGTGTGTTAGGTTCAGGGTCGCGGTCAGCTCAGGTTCCATCGCCCTAGAGCTTGTTTGTATCTGTGCTTGTCCTTTAGTGATCCCCTGCCATTGGGATCATGACAGTATAACCGGCCCACAAAGTGTTAATTGTATTGGCTGAAGTAGGAGGATAAGTAGTCTGAGGAAGTTTTTTTTTTTTTTTTTTTTTTCCCTCAGAGTTTGCTGCCTAGCCTTATTGCAGCCTGGCTACTTCCTCCTCCTCTTAATCTTTGAATGGCTCTGATCCCAGCTGTTTATCATGGACGTCCAGAGTTTGGCTTCCAGCCTGAATAATCTTGCCGCTAAGGTTCAAAATATACAGGATTTTGTTGTACATGCTCCTATGTCTGAACCTAGAATTCCTGTCCCAGAGTTTTTTTCTGGAGATAGATCTCGCTTTCTGAATTTTAGGAACAATTGCAAGTTGTTTCTTTCTTTGAAATCTCGCTCCTCTGGAGACCCTGCTCAGCAAGTCAAGATTATTATATCTTTCCTGCGGGGTGACCCTCAGGATTGGGCATTTGCATTGGCACCAGGGGACCCTGCATTGCTTAATGCGGATGCGTTTTTTCTGGCATTGGGTTTGCTCTATGAGGAACCTAACCAAGAGATTCAGGCTGAAAAAGCTTTGTTGGCCCTCTCTCAGGGGCAAGATGAAGCAGAAATTTATTGTCAAAAATTTCAGAAGTGGTCGGTGCTTACTCAGTGGAATGAGTGCGCCCTGGCTGCAAGGTTCAGAGATGGCCTTTCTGAGGCCATTAAAGATGTTATGGTGGGGTTCCCTGCGCCTACTGGTCTGAATGAGTCTATGACTATGGCTATTCAGATTGATCGGCGTTTACGGGAGCGCAAACCTGTGCACCATTTGGCGGTGTCGTCTGAACCGTCACCTGAAATAATGCAATGTGATAAAATTCAGTCCAGAAGTGAACGGCAAAATTATAGGCGGAAAAAAAGGTTGTGCTTTTATTGTGGTGATTCAGCTCATGTTATATCAGCATGCTCTAAACGCACAAAAAAGGTTGATAAGTCTGTTGCCATTAGTACTTTACAGTCTAAGTTCATTCTGTCTGTGACTCTGATTTGTTCATTATCATCCATTTCCGTCGATGCCTATGTGGATTCAGGCGCTGCCCTGAGTCTTATGGATTGGTCATTTGCCAATCGCTGTGGGTTTAGTCTGGAGCCTCTGGAAGTCCCTATTCCTTTGAAGGGAATTGACTCTACACCTTTGGCTATGAATAAACCTCAGTACTGGACACAAGTGACCATGCGTATGACTCCTGTTCATCAGGAGGTGATTCGCTTCCTGGTACTGTATAATTTGCATGATGTCCTAGTGCTTGGTCTGCCATGGTTACAAACTCATAATCCAGTCCTTGACTGGAAATCGATGTCTGTGTTAAGTTGGGGTTGTCAGGGGGTTCATGATGATGCACCTCCGATTTCTATCGCTTCATCTACTCCTTCTGAGATTCCTGTGTTTTTGTCTGACTATCGGGATGTTTTTGAGGAGCCTAAGCTCAGTTCGCTTCCTCCTCACAGGGATTGCGATTGTGCTATAAATTTAATTCGAGGCAGTAAATTTCCTAAAGGTCGTTTGTTCAATCTGTCAGTGCCAGAGCATACTGCTATGCGGGATTATGTTAAGGAGTCCTTGGAAAAGGGACATATCCGTCCATCTTTGTCCCCTTTGGGAGCAGGTTTTTTTTTCGTGGCCAAAAAAGATGGTTCCTTGAGGCCTTGTATAGATTATCGTCTTTTGAATAAGATTACCGTAAAATATCAGTATCCTTTGCTATTGTTGACTGATTTGTTTGCTCGCATTAAGGGGGCTAAATGGTTCACTAAGATTGATCTTCGGGGTGCGTATAATCTTATACGAATAAAGCAAGGTGATGAGTGGAAAACCGCATTTAATACGCCTGAGGGCCATTTTGAGTATTTGGTAATGCCTTTCGGACTTTCTAATGCTCCTTCAGTCTTCCAGTCCTTTATGCACGATATTTTCCGTGAATATCTGGATAAATTTATGATTGTGTATTTGGATGATATTTTGGTTTTTTCTGATGACTGGGAGTCTCATGTTCAGCAGGTCAGGAAGGTGTTTCAGGTCCTGCGGGCCAATTCCTTGTTTGTAAAAGGCTCAAAGTGTCTCTTTGGAGTCCAGAAGATTTCTTTCTTGGGGTATATTTTTTCCCCTTCTACTATTGAGATGGATCCCGTCAAGGTTCAGGCTATTTGTGACTGGACGCAGCCTACATCTCTTAAGAGTCTACAGAAGTTCTTGGGCTTTGCTAATTTCTATCGTCGTTTTATAACTAATTTTTCCAGTGTTGTTAAGCCTTTGACGGATTTGACTAAGAAGGGTGCTGATGTTGCTAATTGGTCTCCTGCGGCTGTGGAGGCCTTTCAGGAACTTAAGCGCCGGTTTTCTTCTGCTCCTGTGTTGCGTCAGCCAGATGTTTCGCTCCCTTTTCAGGTTGAGGTTGATGCTTCCGAGATTGGAGCGGGGGCGGTTTTGTCGCAGAGAAGCTCCGATGGCTCAGTGATGAAGCCATGCGCGTTTTTTTCTAGAAAGTTTTCGCCAGCTGAGCGGAATTATGATGTTGGTAATCGGGAACTTTTGGCCATGAAGTGGGCATTTGAGGAGTGGCGTCATTGGCTAGAGGGTGCTAGACATCGTGTGGTGGTCTTGACTGATCACAAAAATTTGATTTACCTTGAGTCTGCCAGGCGTCTGAATCCTAGACAGGCGCGTTGGTCACTGTTTTTCTCTCGTTTCAATTTTGTGGTTTCATACCTGCCAGGTTCAAAGAATGTGAAGGCGGATGCTCTTTCTAGGAGTTTTGTGCCTGACTCCCTTAGAAATTCTGAGCCCTCTGGTATCCTTAGGGATGGGGTGATTTTGTTTGCTGTCTCCCCAGACTTGCGACGTGCTTTGCAGGAGTTTCAGGCAGGTAAACCTGATCGTTGTCCGCCTGAGAGACTGTTTGTTCCGGATAATTGGACCAGTAGAGTCATCTCCGAGGTCCATTCTTCTGCGTTGGCAGGTCATCCTGGAATATTTGGTACTAGAGACTTGGTGGCCAGGTCTTTTTGGTGGCCTTCCTTGTCGAGGGATGTGCGTTCTTTTGTGCAGTCTTGTGAGGTTTGTGCTCGGGCTAAGCCTTGCTGTTCTCGGGCCAGTGGATTGTTGTCACCTTTGCCTATCCCGAAGAGGCCTTGGACGCACATTTCCATGGACTTTATTTTGGATCTCCCTGTCTCTCAAAAAATGTCCGTCATCTGGGTTGTGTGTGATCGCTTTTCTAAAATGGTTCATCTGGTACCCTTGCCTAAGTTACCTTCCTCCTCTGAGTTGGTCCCTCTGTTTTTTCAGAATGTGGTTCGTTTGCATGGGATTCCTGAGAACATCGTTTCTGACAGGGGATCCCAGTTTGTGTCTAGATTTTGGCGGACGTTCTGTGCTAAGATGGGCATTGATTTGTCCTTTTCGTCTGCATTCCATCCTCAGACGAATGGCCAGACTGAACGAACTAATCAGACCTTGGAAACTTATTTAAGGTGTTTTGTTTCTGCTGATCAGGATGACTGGGTTACCTTTTTGCCGCTGGCCGAATTTGCCCTTAATAATCGGGCTAGTTCTGCTACCTTGGTTTCTCCTTTCTTTTGTAATTCGGGGTTTCATCCTCGTTTTTCCTCTGGTCAGGTGGAACCTTCTGATTGTCCTGGAGTGGACATGGTGGTGGATAGGTTGCATCGGATTTGGAGTCATGTGGTGGACAATTTGAAGTTGTCCCAGGAGAAGGCTCAGCAGTTTGCTAATCGCCGTCGCCGCGTGGGTCCTCGACTTCTTGTTGGGGACTTGGTGTGGTTGTCTTCTCGTTTTGTTCCTATGAAGGTCTCTTCTCCTAAGTTCAAGCCTCGGTTCATCGGTCCTTATAGGATCTTGGAAATTCTTAACCCTGTGTCGTTTCGTTTGGATCTCCCGGCATCGTTTGCTATTCATAATGTGTTCCATCGGTCGTTGTTGCGGAAGTATGAGGTACCTGTTATTCCTTCGCTTGAGCCTCCTGCTCCAGTGCTGGTGGAGGGAGAATTGGAGTATGTTGTGGAGAAGATCTTGGATTCTCGTGTTTCCAGACGGAAACTCCAGTATTTGGTCAAGTGGAAGGGTTATGGTCAGGAGGATAATTCTTGGGTGGTTGCCTCGGATGTTCATGCTGATGATTTGGTTCGCGCTTTTCATAGGGCTCATCCTGGTCGCCCTGGTGGTTCTCGTGAGGGTTCGGTGACCCCTCCTCAAGGGGGGGTACTGTTGTGAGTTCTGTTTTTGGGCTCCCTCTGGTGGTTACTGATGGTACTGGGTGACTTGTCTTTCCTGGGTCTCTGGGTTCCACCTGTTCCATCAGGATATGGGAGTTTCCTATTTAACCTTGCTTTGCTGGCATTTCCTCGCCGGTTATCAATGTATCCAGTGTGTCTTGTTACCTCTGCTCCCTGCTCCTAGAACCTTCTGGTCAAGCTAAGTTTGGATTTTCCTGTTTTGGTGTTTTGCTTTATTTGGTTTTTTTAGTCCAGCCTGCAGATATGTGTTTATTGCTGCTGGTTGCTCTAGTGGGCTGAAATTGCTCCTCATGTACCATGAGTTGGCACATGAGTTCAAGTAATTTCAGGATGGTTTTTTGAAGGGTTTTTCGCTGACCGCGCAGTTCACTTTTGTATCCTCTGCTATCTAGCTTTAGCGGGCCTCATTTTGCTGAAACTGTTTTCATACTGCGTATGTGCTTTCCTCTCATTTCACCGTCATTATATGTGGGGGGCTGCTATTTCTGTGGGGTATTTCTCTGGAGGCAAGAGAGGTCTGTGTTTCTTCTAATAGGGGAAGTTAGATCTTCGGCTGGAGCGAGACGTCTAGGATCATCGTAGGCACGTTCCCCGGCTACTTTTATTTGTGTGTTAGGTTCAGGGTCGCGGTCAGCTCAGGTTCCATCGCCCTAGAGCTTGTTTGTATCTGTGCTTGTCCTTTAGTGATCCCCTGCCATTGGGATCATGACAGCTTGGATTGCTGTACGATGAGCCTAATTCAGTAGATCAGGCAGAAAAAAATTTGCTGGCTCTTTGTCAGGCTCAGGATGAGATAGAGCTATATTGCCAGAAATTTAGAAAATGGTCCGTGCTCACTCAATGGAATGAATCTGCGCTTGCAGCCATTTTCAGAAAGGGTCTCTCTGAAGCCATTAAGGATGTCATGGTGGGATTTCCTATGCCCGCTGGTTTGAATGAGTCTATGTCTTTGGCCATTCAGATCGGTCGACGCTTGCGTGAGCGTAAATCTGTGTACCATTTGGCGGTATTACCTGAGATTAAACCTGAGCCTATGCAGTGCGATAGGACTATGACCAGAGTTGAACGGCAAGAACACAGACGTCTGAATGGGCTGTGTTTCTACTGTGGTGATTCCACTCATGCTATCTCTGATTGTCCTAAGCGCACTAAGCGGTTCGCTAGGTCTGCCGCCATTGGTACTGTACAGTCAAAATTTCTTCTGTCCGTTACCTTGATATGCTCCTTGTCATAGTAACATAGTAACATAGTAACATAGTTAGTAAGGCCGAAAAAAGACATTTGTCCATCCAGTTCAGCCTATATTCCATCATAATAAATACCCAGATCTATGTCCTTCTACAGAACCTAATAATTGTATGATACAATATTGTTCTGCTCCAGGAAGACATCCAGGCCTCTCTTGAACCCCTCGACTGAGTTCGCCATCACCACCTCCTCAGGCAAGCAATTCCAGATTCTCACTGCCCTAACAGTAAAGAATCCTCTTCTATGTTGGTGGAAAAACCTTCTCTCCTCCAGACGCAAAGAATGCCCCCTTGTGCCCGTCACCTTCCTTGGTATAAACAGATCCTCAGCGAGATATTTGTATTGTCCCCTTATATACTTATACATGGTTATTAGATCGCCCCTCAGTCGTCTTTTTTCTAGAATAAATAATCCTAATTTCGCTAATCTATCTGGGTATTGTAGTTCTCCCATCCCCTTTATTAATTTTGTTGCCCTCCTTTGTACTCTCTCTAGTTCCATTATATCCTTCCTGAGCACCGGTGCCCAAAACTGGACACAGTACTCCATGTGCGGTCTAACTAGGGATTTGTACAGAGGCAGTATAATGCTCTCATCATGTGTATCCAGACCTCTTTTAATGCACCCCATGATCCTGTTTGCCTTGGCAGCTGCTGCCTGGCACTGGCTGCTCCAGGTAAGTTTATCATTAACTAGGATCCCCAAGTCCTTCTCCCTGTCAGATTTACCCAGTGGTTTCCCGTTCAGTGTGTAATGGTGATATTGATTCCCTCTTCCCATGTGTATAACCTTACATTTATCATTGTTAAACCTCATCTGCCACCTTTCAGCCCAAGTTTCCAACTTATCCAGATCCATCTGTAGCAGAATACTATCTTCTCTTGTATTAACTGCTTTACATAGTTTTGTATCATCTGCAAATATCGATATTTTACTGTGTAAACCTTCTACCAGATCATTAATGAATATGTTGAAGAGAACAGGTCCCAATACTGACCCCTGCGGTACCCCACTGGTCACAGCGACCCAGTTAGAGACTATACCATTTATAACCACCCTCTGCTTTCTATCACTAAGCCAGTTACTAACCCATTTACACACATTTTCCCCCAGACCAAGCATTCTCATTGTGTGTACCAACCTCTTGTGCGGCACGGTATCAAACGCTTTGGAAAAATCGAGATATACCACGTCCAATGACTCACCGTGGTCCAGTCTATAGCTTACCTCTTCATAAAAACTGATTAGATTGGTTTGACAGGAGCGATTTCTCATAAACCCATGCTGATATGGAGTTAAACAGTTATTCTCATTGAGATAATCCAGAATAACATCCCTCAGAAACCCTTCAAATATTTTACCAACAATAGAGGTTAGACTTACTGGCCTATAATTTCCAGGTTCACTTTTAGAGCCCTTTTTGAATATTGGCACCACATTTGCTATGCGCCAGTCCTGCGGAACAGACCCTGTCGCTATAGAGTCACTAAAAATAAGAAATAATGGTTTATCTATTACATTACTTAGTTCTCTTAGTACTCGTGGGTGTATGCCATCCGGACCCGGAGATTTATCTATTTTAATCTTATTTAGCCGGTTTCGCACCTCTTCTTGGGTTAGATTGGTGACCCTTAATATAGGGTTTTCATTGTTTCTTGGGATTTCACCTAGCATTTCATTTTCCACCGTGAATACCGTGGAGAAGAAGGTGTTTAATATGTTAGCTTTTTCCTCGTCATCTACAACCATTCTTTCCTCACTATTTTTTAAGGGGCCTACATTTTCAGTTTTTATTCTTTTACTATTGATATAGTTGAAGAACAGTTTGGGATTAGTTTTACTCTCCTTAGCAATGTGCTTCTCTGTTTCCTTTTTGGCAGCTTTAATTAGTTTTTTAGATAAAGTATTTTTCTCCCTATAGTTTTTTAGAGCTTCAATGGTGCCATCCTGCTTTAGTAGTGCAAATGCTTTCTTTTTACTGTTAATTGCCTGTCTTACTTCTTTGTTTAGCCACATTGGGTTTTTCCTATTTCTAGTCCTTTTATTCCCACAAGGTATAAACCGCTTACACTGCCTATTTAGGATGTTCTTAAACATTTCCCATTTATTATCTGTATTCTCATTTCTGAGGATATTGTCCCAGTCTACCAGATTAAGGGCATCTCTAAGCTGTTCAAACTTTGCCTTCCTAAAGTTCAATGTTTTTGTGACTCCCTGACAAGTCCCCCTAGTGAAAGACAGGTGAAACTGCACAATATTGTGGTCGCTATTTCCTAAATGCCCAACCACCTGCAGATTTGTTATTCTGTCAGGTCTATTAGATAGTATTAGGTCTAAAAGTGCTGCTCCTCTGGTTGGATTCTGCACCAATTGTGAAAGATAATTTTTCTTGGTTATTAGCAGAAACCTGTTGCCTTTATGGGTTTCACAGGTTTCTGTTTCCCAGTTAATATCCGGGTAGTTAAAGTCCCCCATAACCAGGACCTCATTGTCGTCGTATTCTGTCATGGCGTTTGTGGATTCAGGCGCTGCCCTGAATTTGATGGACTTGGATTATGCTAAACGTTGTGGGTTTTTATTGGAGCCCTTGCAGTGTCCTATTCCATTGAGAGGAATTGATGCTACACCTTTGGCCAAGAATAAGCCTCAATACTGGACCCAGCTGACCATGTGCATGGCTACTGCACATCAGGAGGTTATTCGCTTTCTGGTGTTGCATAATCTGCATGATGTGGTCGTGTTGGGGTTGCCATGGCTACAAGCCCATAATCCAGTATTGGATTGGAATTCCATGTTGGTGTCCAGCTGGGGTTGTCAGGGGGTACATGGTGATGTTCCATTTCTGTCAATTTCGTCATCCACCCCTTCTGAGGTTCTTAATCCTGTGTCTTTTCGTCTGACCCTTCCAGATTCTTTTTCCATACATAACGTATTCCATAGGTCATTGTTGCGGAGATACGTGGCACCTATGGTCCCATCTGTTGAGCCTCCTGCCCCGGTTTTGGTTGAGGGGGAATTGGAGTATATTGTGGAGAAGATTTTGGATTCTCGTGTTTCAAGACGGAAACTCCAGTATCTGGTTAAATGGAAGGGTTATGCTCAGGAAGATAATTCCTGGGTTTTTGCCTCTGATGTCCATGCTCCCGATCTTGTTCGTGCCTTTCATGTGGCTCATCCTGGTCGGCCTGGGGGCTCTGGTGAGGGTTCGGTGACCCCTCCTCAAGGGGGGGTACTGTTGTGAATTCTGTGGCAGAGTTCACTCCTGTGGTCACAAGTGGTACTTCGGCTGATTCTCTCTGGGAGCTTCCGTTTGTGGAGGAAAGTGGTACTGCAGCTTCTGAGTTTCCTCCCTCAGGTGATCTGGTGAGGTCGTTAGCTGCTTCTCTACTTAACTCCACCTGATGCTTTGATCCATGCTTCCTGTCAATGTTCCAGTGTCGGACTTGTGTTTCTCTGGATCATTCCTGTGGCCTGCTGCTCTGCATAGCTAAGTGCTTCTTTGCTATTTGTTGCTATTTTTTCTGTCCAGCTTGTCTATTTGTTTTGCTGGAAGCTCTGGGACGCAAAGGGTGTACCTCCGTGCCGTTAGTTCGGTACGGAGGGTCTTTTTGCCCCCTTTGCGTGGTTTTCTTTAGGGTTTTGTGTAGACCGCAAAGTTATCTTTCCTATCCTCGTTCTGTCTAGAATATCGGGCCTCACTTTGCTGAATCTATTTCATCCCTACATTTGTCTTTTCATCTTACTCACAGTCATTATATTTGGGGGGCTGCCTTTTCCTTTGGGGTATTTCTCTGAGGCAAGGTAGGCTTATTTTTCTATCTTCAGGCTAGTTAGTTTCTCAGGCTGTGCCGAGTTGCATAGGGAGCGTTAGGCGCAATCCACAGCTGCCTCTAGTTGTGTTTAGAGAGGATCAGGAATTGCGGTCTACAGAGTTTCCACGTCTCAGAGCTCGTTCTATTATTTTGGGTTATTGTCAGATCACTGTATGTGCTCTGATCGCTATGTACATTGTGTTACTGAATTGCCTACCATAACAGCTCAGTGTCTGCCTGTGAACTGCTATTCCCTGTCTGATGGCACCACGAGCACGTGCCACTCTTTCTGATGCCCCTAATTTGAGCTGTTTTGGCAGCTTTTGGGCCCCCCTGAAGGTATTGTCTATGTGTTTGCTTTTGCCTCCCATTGAATTCAATGGTGTTTGGCTAGGTTTGGTGAACTGTTCAGTGAACATGTTCGGTGATGATCGTGGCAGACAATTACAGGAGCCCTTGTATCTGGACATTGTGGATGGTTTCTGCACCCTGATTGGCTGCCGGAATCTCCACACATTAATAAAAAAGAATACAGCCCGCCGCTACTCTGACATCTTGCCAATCCCTCCCCTCATCAAACACTTTCCCCAGCTCATCATACAGCACCACTATCCTAGCCAAAGTCCTAACAAAAACATTTGTGGAAAACTCGATGATTTACCAAGTTTGGCCGAATTCTGCTGACTTTGAGGAAAAATGCTCATGAATCCAAACATGAATACGAATGTGCAATGTTCGTGCCGAATTTGAGATTGGCAATTGTTTGAAGGGGAAGGGGACTGATGGGTTGTATTAATAGAGGGTGACCCAACAAAAACATGACTGAATAGACTTAGCACACTGACCATTAGAGATGACCAAATTCAGTCAATGCAAATTGAATTCTTGTCAAAGTTTAGTAAAATCACTGAATTTGAACAATTTTTTATTCAATTTGTGGGAATCACCCAAAAAATGCCTGTCACCATTTTACACAAAACAGAAGATTGCATCAACCAGAGAGGGCTCACATGACCTTTGCTGCATCTGCATGGGCTATCCTATAATAATAATAGTAATAATAATAATAATGATAATAATAATAATTTTATTTATATAGCGCCAACATATTCCGCAGCGCTTTACAAATTATAAAGGGGATTTGTACAGACAATAGACATTACAGCATAACAAAAATCAGTTCAAAGAGGAGTAAGGGCCCTTCTCGCAAGCTTACAAACTATGAGGAAAAAGGGGAGCCACGAGAGGTGGATGGTAACAATTGCTTTCGTTGTTCGGACCAGCCATAGTGCCTTGCAGCTTTTCACATGACACGCATAGTAAAACCCATCAGGAGAGACTATAGCAGCCGTATAAAAGCAGAGACGGAATGCAGCAGTCATTTTGGGCTCAGCAATAGAGAAAAGGAGAGAAAGCAATACAACAATGAATAAAAAATACACACAGTAACAGAAAAGTAGTGAAGACCGGTCACCATTCGATTATCTATAGTTATATATAGTTATATATGTTAAGGTCACTTTGAAATTGCTAAGACTGTGTGTCACGCAGTGACAAAGGGCTATGAGTACCTACCCGATTCCTCAAACTAGGGGCACACTAGGCTATCCTGTATGAATTACACTGGATGGTGAAGATGCCGGGGTCTTGTACCTTGCTATGCTCCTATTTTACCCTTATGTGTTCACCACCCAGGGCGGTGTGAGGCCGAAATGCATAGGCAAACAATTACCTGACAGACAAGGGTAAATAGACAAAGATAAAAGAAAACTACAATCATAGAAATACACTAAAAAAAGGGAAACGGGAGGAATAAGAAGAAAATAAACCAAATTGAAGAGGACAAGAATAAGCATGAAGAATGAACAAGCACTAAAATGCTAGTGTGCTCATTACATAGTAACATAGTAACATAGTAACATAGTAACATAGTTAGTAAGGCCGAAAAAAGACATTTGTCCATCCAGTTCAGCCTATATTCCATCATAATAAATCCCCAGATCTACGTTCTTCTACAGAACCTAATACCGTATATACTCGAGTATAAGCCGACCCGAGTATAAGCCGACCCCCCTAATTTTGCCACAAAAAACTGAGAAAACTTATTGACTCGAGTATAAGCCTAGGGTGGAAATGCAGCATTTACTGGTGAATTTCAAAAATAAAAATAGATCATTATTTCCCCATAGCTGTGCCATATAGTGCCCTGCACCGTTCATTATTTCCCCATAGCTGTGCCCCATATAGTGCTCTGCACCGTTCATTGTGCCCCATTGCTGTGCCCATATACGGTGCTCTGCACCGTTCATTGTGCCCCATTGCTGTGCCATATACGGTGCTCTGCACCGTTCATTGTGCCCCATTGCTGTGCCATATACGGTGCTCTGCACCGTTCATTGTGCCCCATTGCTGTGCCATATACAGTGCCATATGCTCCCTGCATGTCCCACATATATACACAGCTCTGCCGCCTGCATGTCTCACATATATACACAGCTCTGCCACCTGCATGTCCCTCATATATACACAGCTCTGCTCCCTGCATATCCCACATATATACACAGCTCTGCTCCCTGCATGTCCCACATATATACACAGCTCTGCTCCCTGCATGTCCCACATATATACACAGCTCTGCTCCCTGCATGTCCCACATATATACACAGCTCTGCTCCCTGCATGTCCCACGTATATACACAGCTCTGCTCCCTGCATGTCCCACATATATACACAGCTCTGCTCCCTGCATGTCCCACATATATACACAGCTCTGCCGCCTGCATGTCCCACATATATACACAGCTCTGCTCCCTGCACCGTTCATTGTGCCCCATAGAAATCTCTGCCGCCGCCGCCGCAATAAAAAAAAAAAACACATACTCACCTCCCTTGATTGCAGCTCCCGGCGTCTCGTTCCGGCGCCTCCATCTTCCCGGCGTCTCTGCTCTGACTGATCAGGCAGAGGGCGCTGCGCACACTATATGCGTCATCGCGCCCTCTGCCTGAACAGTCAGAGCGCAGACGTCGGGAAGATGGAGGCGCCGGCCGGGAAGATGGAGCGACGCCCGGCGGCTGGAACGAGGACAGGTGAATATGACATACTCACCTAGTCCTGGCGATCCTCGCGCTGTCCCTCTGCCTGGTCTTCGGTGCCGCAGCTCTTCCTGTCAGCGGTCACCGGCACCGCCGATTAGAGGAATGAATAGGCGGCTCCGCCCCTATGGGAGGTGGAGCCGCTTATTCATATCTCTAATGAGCGGTCCCACGTGACCGCTGAAGAGAGGAAGAAGCTGTAGCACAGAAGACGGGGAGGAAGGCAGGGACAGCGCGAGGATCGCTGGGACTAGGTAAGTATACCTCAGCGCCCTCACCCCCTCACCCGCCGACCCTGCCACCCACATTGACTCGAGTATAAGCCGAGAGGGGCACTTTCAGCCCAAAAATTTGGGCTGAAAATCTCAGCTTATACTCGAGTATATACGGTAATTGTATGATACAATATTGTTCTGCTCCAGGAAGACATCCAGGCCTCTCTTGAACCCCTCGACTGAGTTCGCCATCACCACCTCCTCAGGCAAGCAATTCCAGATTCTCACTGCCCTAATAGTAAAGAATCCTCTTCTATGTTGGTGGAAAAACCTTCTCTCCTCCAGACGCAAAGAATGCCCCCTTGTGCCCGTCACCTTCCTTGGAATAAACAAATCCTCAGCGAGATATTTGTATTGTCCCCTTATATACTTATACATGGTTATTAGATCGCCCCTCAGTCGTCTTTTTTCTAGACTAAATAATCCTAATTTCGCTAATCTATCTAGGTATTGTAGTTCTCCCATCCCCTTTATTAATTTTGTTGCCCTCCTTTGTACTCTCTCTAGTTCCATTATATCCTTCCTGAGCACCGGTGCCCAAAACTGGACACAGTACTCCATGTGCGGTCTAACTAGGGATTTGTACAGAGGCAGTATAATGCTCTCATCATGTGTATCCAGACCTCTTTTAATGCACCCCATGATCCTGTTTGCCTTGGCAGCTGCTGCCTGGCACTGGCTGCTCCAGGTAAGTTTATCATTAACTAGGATCCCCAAGTCCTTCTCCCTGTCAGATTTACCCAGTGGTTTCCCGTTCAGTGTGTAATGGTGATATTGATTCCTTCTTCCCATGTGTATAACCTTACATTTATCATTGTTAAACCTCATCTGCCACCTTTCAGCCCAAGTTTCTAACCTATCCAGATCCATCTGTAGCAGAATACTATCTTCTCTTGTATTAACTGCTTTACATGGTTTTCAATCATCTGCAAATATCGATATTTTACTGTGTAAACCTTCTACCAGATCATTAATGAATATGTTGAAGAGAACAGGTCCCAATATCGACCCCACTGGTCACAGCGGCCCAGTTAGAGACTATACCATTTATAACCACCCTCTGCTTTCTATCACTAAGCCAGTTACTAACCCATTTACACACATTTTCCCCCAGGCCAAGCATTCTCATTTTGTGTACCAACCTCTTGTGCGGCACGGTATCAAACGCTTTGGAAAAATCGAGATATACCACGTCCAATGACTCACCGTTGTCCAGCCTATAGCTTACCTCTTCATAAAAACTGATTAGATTGGTTTGACAGGAGCGATTTCTCATAAACCCATGCTGATATGGAGTTAAACAGTTATTCTCATTGAGATAATCCAGAATAACATCCCTCAGAAACCCTTCAAATATTTTACCAACAATAGAGGTTAGACTTACTGGCCTATAATTTCCAGGTTCACTTTTAGAGCCCTTTTTGAATATTGGCACCACATTTGCTATGCGCCAGTCCTGTGGAACAGACCCCGTCGCTATAGAGTCCCTAAAAATAAGAAATAATGGTTTATCTATTACATTACTTAGTTCTCTTAGTACTCGTGGGTGTATGCCATCCGGACCCGGAGATTTATCTATTTTGATCTTATTTAGCCGGTTTCGCACCTCTTCTTGGGTTAGATTGGTGACCCTTAATATAGGGTTTTCATTGTTTCTTGGGATTTCACCTAGCATTTCATTTTCCACCGTGAATACCGTGGAGAAGAAGGTGTTTAATATGTTAGCTTTTTCCTCGTCATCTACAACCATTCTTTCCTCACTATTTTTTAAGGGGCCTACATTTTCAGTTTTTATTCTTTTACTATTGATATAGTTGAAGAACAGTTTGGGATTAGTTTTACTCACCTTAGCAATGTGCTTCTCTGTTTCCTTTTTGGCAGCTTTAATTAGTTTTTTAGATAAAGTATTTTTCTCCCTATAGTTTTTTAGAGCTTCAATGGTGCCATCCTGCTTTAGTAGTGCAAATGCTACCCTTTCTTATTATTTGATTGAGGCACTATAGTTGGTGCCGTCAAGGATGTATGGTTGACCCTGCTTGTAATGTTTTCGCAGGCTTTGCACTGTCTGCCACAACTACACTTTTTTTTTACAATATTTGAATGAGGCACTACAGTTGATGCCTTAAAGGGTGCATGGATCACACTGCTTGTAATTTTTGGCAGGCTTTGCACTTAGTGCATAGCATTTATGTGTCTGAGAGTACCACTGCCTGACAATTTGAACATAATATTTAGGAGGTCATTCTTTATGTATAATACATGGTGTATCTGAGTCCCTCTTCCATGACATTTTTGGCAGTTCTTGCTTCATTCATAAATTGCACTGACATTTCCAATGTTTTAATAAAAAAATTCAAGTTTGTTTTACTGAAATGATTTATTTTTTTAAATCCTTTTTAAATTTTGCCTTATATACAAGTCATTATACAGGAAAGAAGGTTAATACTTTTTTTCTTGCTAACTCCAACTTCTCTTTGATTTTGATTGTTTTATTGTCAGTCTTAACATCGAGTAATAGTGTAATTAAAACTTACTGACAGAGGGACCCTGAACGCCCACCAAGACATGCGTTTCGGCATTGGCCTTCGTCAGCAAGTTCCTCTATCAGTAAGTACTAATTACACAATAGTTTTATCCCCTACTCTGTATCTACTTTATGTATACAATTGAGTGACACATAATGTCACAGTCTTACCTTATAGAGTGCATGTGTGCTGCACTCATTTTTGACTGCCCAATGCAGTATACATTGACAACAATTACGAATTCAATTATTTTGTCCATTCCATGCAGCATATATAAATATGTATTTATGAGATGTATTTGTCATGATATCCTTCTATTTTATGATTTAAAATAATGTTTTATTTCGTGATAACATTTTGTACATGCCCCTGCCTTGTTGTATGTTTGTTATCTTCCTAATCCGCAGTAAAACATATTTTTAATTTTATAATCTGGTTCTAGATTTTCTGGTTGGTTTTTTCTTTTGCTCTTCTTTCTCACTCATTCAAATATTTAAGATTAAAAACACTTTAAATGCTGTTGTCATCTGGTGGTGTGGAAAAATCGGAGCAAATCCAGGCTTTGTTCATTTTTATCAGAGTGAGCCTGTCAGTAGTTTCTGCTGACAGGGGAAAGCGCCTGCCTGTTATGACCCCCTGGTGGCACTAAAAACCCGCTCAGACTAGATGCTAGCGGCAGGGTAGCACAGCACCTCCAAGGCATAAAGGGACAGCTTATGCCAGGTGACCAGATTTGAGACCCAATAGCTGAAGTCCGCAGAGGAATAAGAGAGTATGCTGGTTTTGTCGGCCAGGTATTTCTTGACCATCTTTAAAAACTTTTCTCAAAAATACCTGGTAAACAGGGCCTGGACATTGAGAGGGGGTCATAAAATTGGCCTAGGCCTTTGACAGTGTAACCCTGCATCTGCTGTATTTGGTGTGTGTCTCCCTTGCCTCTCCTCCTTGTTTGGGCAAGGAAGCTTGCCACCTGCCACTAGTGTTGTCTGATGGGATTTTTTTCAACTTATTTTCCACAATGGCCTTCTGTTATAGCACCACTTTAGTAGACCTCTCCACCTCAGGAAGGAGTGATGCAAGGTTCTCCTTGTAGCGTGGGTTTAGCAGGGTGAACAACCAGTACTTTTTTTGGCCAAGATGAATGCAATGTGAGGGTCACAGTAAAGGCAGCGGTCCATAAAGTCGACAAGCTTTCTACAGTCAACATTTCTCAGTCTTCAAAATGAAGATGACTCTCCATGTCCTCCTCCTCCATCTCTTCCTCCTCATTCCCCTCCTCAGACCATCCACATGGAAAGGACGAGACAAAGCTTGTGTGGGTACTAGCCTCTGTTGCACAAGCAATCAGTTCCTATCTCTTCTCCTGGGCCTCCACCTCCTCATCGTTAACGAATCCATGCTGAGCAGATGAAATGAGGCTTGGCAGGGTAGAATCTCCCTATCTTAAAGGTACCGTCACACTAAGCGACGCTGCAGCGATACCGACAACGATCCGGATCACTGCAACGTCGCTGTTTGGTCGCTGGAGAGCTGTCACACGGACCGCTCTCCAGCGACCAACGATCCCGAAGTCCCCGGTAACCAGGGTAAACATCGGGTTACTAAGCGCAGGGCCGCGCTTAGTAACCCGATGTTTACCCTGGTTACCATCGTTAAAGTAAAAAAAACAACCACTACATACTTACCTACCGCTGTCTGTCCTCGGCGCTCTGCTTCTCTGCGCTGGCTGTGAGCGCCGGGCAGCCAGAAAGCAGAGTGGTGACGTCACTGCTGTGCTTTCCGGCCGCTGTGCTCACAGCCAGAGCAGAGAAGCACAGCGCCGGGGACAGACAGCGGTAGGTAAGTATGTAGTGGTTGTTTTTTTTACTTTAACGATGGTAACCAGGGTAAACAACGGGTTACTAAGCGCGGCCCTGCGCTTAGTAACCCGATGTTTACCCTGGTTACCAGCGAAGACATCGCTGAATCGGCGTCACACACGCCGATTCAGCGATGTCAGCGGGAGATCCAGCGACGAAACAAAGTTCTGGACTTTCTTCCCCGACCAGCGATATCACAGCAGGGGCCTGATCGCTGCTGCCTGTCACACTGGACGATATCGCTAGCCAGGACGCTGCAACGTCACGGATCGCTAGCGATATCGTCTAGTGTGACGGTACCTTAAGTCTTCTTCCATCTCCACCTGGTCCATATGCAAAGATTCAGCTTTAATTGTGAGCAGAGACTGTTTTGGTAGGCACAAAAGTGGGATCGTTGGGCTGACTATAGTGTCATCACTGCTCACCATGTTTTTGGAGTCCCCAAAGTCTTGGATAACAGCAGAATGTCAAAGATCTATGAACACTCTGTTAGGCACCGGGATTCTCCTGCTGCACAGGCTAGATCCCAAGCATTGCCTGCATCTGCAGTCTCCCATCCAGCTTTGGCCACTGCGGGTGCTGCTGAGCATACATATTGGTCCCAGCGTCTTGCCCAGGCTCTTGCTATTCGTCTAGTTACTGTTGGCTCTTCAGCCAAGCCTATGGTAATCAGAAAAAGGCAGAATCGAGCGAACGCTCTGGAGACTAAGTCTAGAGATCACCCTTCTGAGCATGCTCATGATGTGGCGACATCTCATTGGTGGTTGGTCATCAGCTGCTCTGGTGATGTGGCAGCTCCGGATTGGACCACGGGCAAGGTCCTGTCTGACTGGACTTGAGCTTTACATGTGAAAGGCTCTCAGAGGCACATGCCGGTGTGCTAGTATCAACCTCTTTCCATGTCCTTGTCAACATGTGCTCAGGGTCAGCGGTAAGCTGTTAGAATTCTGGCACCTCCACAGAGAAGTTTGTCTGTATGGATTCAGGGCTGGTATCTAGCCATTAGAATTTCGGCACCTCGGGAGAGGAGTTGGTTGAGTGCTGTTGCTGACTGTGTGACCACTAGGGTTGAGCGAAACGGGTCGAACATTTTCAAAAGTCGCCGACTTTTGGCAAAGTCGGGTTTCATGAAACCCGATCCGACCCCTGTGCGGGGTCGGCCATGCGGTACGCGACTTTCGCGCCAAAGTCGCGTTTCAATGACGCAAAAAGCGCCATTTCTCAGCCAATGAAGGTAAACGCAGAGTTTGGGCAGCGTGATGACATAGGTCCTGGTCCCCACCATCTTAGAGAAGGGCATTGCAGTGATTGGCTTGCTGTCTGCGGCGTCACAGGGGCTATAAAGGGGCGTTCCCGCTGACCGCCATGTTACTGCTGCTGATCTGAGCTTAGGGAGAGGTTGCTGCCGCTTCGTCAGAAGCAGGGATAGCGTTAGGCAGGGTCCATTAACCACCAAACCGCTTGTGCTGTAGCGATTTCCACTGCCCAACACCACCTTCGGTGTGCAGGGACAGTGGAAGCTACATTTTTCTTTTTTTTTCCCTCAGCGCTGTAGCTCATTGGGCTGCCCTAGAAGGCTCCCTGATAGCTGCATTGCTGTGTGTACGCCGCTGTGCAAAGCAACTGCTTTTTTCAAAGCACAAATCCTCTTGTTCCTTCCTTTCTGCACAGCTATCTTGTTTGTTTGTCCACACTTTTTATTAAATTTGTGCATCAGTCCACTCCTTATTGCTGCCTGCCATACCTGGCTGAGATTACTGCAGGGAGATAGTAATTGAAGGACAGTTCCTTTTTTTTTTTTTTTTTTTGTGGGAGATTAAGATTGGCATTTCTGCTAGAGTGCCATCCCTGTCTGTGTCATCTCTCACTCAGTGGGCCATAGAAAGCCTATTAATTTTTTTGCTTGATTTGGGTTCCAAAATCTACCTGAAAAAATCAATAATTCAATCAGTGGGAGATTAATTTTGGCCTTTGGGCTTGTGTGCCAGTCCTAAGCGTGCCATCTCTCTCTCTCAGATAGTGGGCCATAGAAATCTTATTTATTATTTTTTTTATTGGGTTTATAAATTTTCCCTGGAAAAAAAAAAAAAAGTGGGAGATTAATATTGGCCTCTGGGCTTGTGTGCCAGTCCTGAGCGTGCCATCTCTCTCACAAATAGTGGGCCATAGAAAGCCTATTTATTTTTTTGGTTGATTTGGGTTCTAAATTCTACCTGAAAAAATCAATAAATCAATCAGTGGGAGATAAATATTGGCCTCTGGGCTTGTGTGCCACTCCTGACTCCTGTGTGCGTCCTCTCTCACTCAGTGGGCCCTAGAAAGCCTATTTTTTGTTTTATTTGTTTTCTAAATTCTCCCTGAAAAAATCATTTTATTTTATTTGGTTTCTAAATTATTCCTGAAAAAATCATTTTTTTTTTTTTTTTCTAAAGTCTCCCTGAAAAAAACAAACAAAAACAAAACAGTGGGAGATAAATATTGCCCTTTCTGCTTGTGTGCCAGTCTTGACTCCTGGGTGTGCCATCTCTCTCTCTCCAATTGTGGGCCATAGAAAGCCTATTAATTTTTTTGCTTGATTTGGGTTCCAAAATCTACCTGAAAAAATCACTAAATCAATCAGTGGGAGATAAATATTGGCCTCTGGGCTTGTGTGCCACTCCTGACTCCTGTGTGCGTCCTCTCTCACTCAGTGGGCCCTACAAAGCCTATTTTTTGTTTTATTTGTTTTCTAAATTCTCCCTGAAAAAATCATTTTATTTGGTTTCTAAATTATTCCTGAAAAAAATCATTTTTTTTGTATTTTTTTTTTCTAAAGTCTCCCTGAAAAAAAAAAAAAAAACAAATCAGTGGGAGAATAATATTGCCCTTTCTGCTTGTGTGCCAGTCTTGACTCCTGGGTGTGCCATCTCTCTCTCTCCAATTGTGGGCCATAGAAAGCCTATTAATTTTTTTGCTTGATTTGGGTTCCAAAATCTACCTGAAAAAATCACTAAATCAATCAGTGGGAGATAAATATTGGCCTCTGGGCTTGTGTGCCACTCCTGACTCCTGTGTGCGTCCTCTCTCACTCAGTGGGCCCTACAAAGCCTATTTTTTGTTTTATTTGTTTTCTAAATTCTCCCTGAAAAAATCATTTTATTTTATTTGGTTTCTAAATTATTCCTGAAAAAAATCATTTTTTTTGTATTTTTTTTTTCTAAAGTCTCCCTGAAAAAAAACAAAAACAAATCAGTGGGAGAATAATATTGCCCTTTCTGCTTGTGTGCCAGTCTTGACTCCTGGGTGTGCCATCTCTCTCTCTCCAATTGTGGGCCATAGAAAGCCTATTAATTTTTTTGCTTGATTTGGGTTCCAAAATCTACCTGAAAAAATCACTAAATCAATCAGTGGGAGATAAATATTGGCCTCTGGGCTTGTGTGCCACTCCTGACTCCTGTGTGCGTCCTCTCTCACTCAGTGGGCCCTACAAAGCCTATTTTTTGTTTTATTTGTTTTCTAAATTCTCCCTGAAAAAATCATTTTATTTTATTTGGTTTCTAAATTATTCCTGAAAAAAAATCATTTTTTTTGTATTTTTTTTTTCTAAAGTCTCCCTGAAAAAAAACAAAAAAAACAAATCAGTGGGAGAATAATATTGCCCTTTCTGCTTGTGTGCCAGTCTTGACTCCTGGGTGTGCCATCTCTCTCTCTCCAATTGTGGGCCATAGAAAGCCTATTTATTTTTTTGCTTGATTTGGGTTCCAAAATCTAGCTGAAAAAATCAATAAATCAATCAGTGGGAGATTAATATTGGCCTTTGGGCTTGTGTGCCAGTCCTAAGCGTGCCATCTCTCTCTCTCAGATAGTGGGCCATAGAAAGCCTATTTATTATTTTTTTTATTGGGTTTATAAATTTTCCCTGGAAAAAAAAAAAAAAAGTGGGAGATTAATATTGGCCTCTGGGCTTGTGTGCCAGTCCTGAGCGTGCCATCTCTCTCACAAATAGTGGGCCATAGAAAGCCTATTTATTTTTTTGGTTGATTTGGGTTCTAAATTCTACCTGAAAAAATCAATAAATCATTCAGTGGGAGATTAATATTGGCCTTTGGGCTTGTGTGCCAGTCCTAAGCGTGCCATCTCTCTCTCTCAGATAGTGGGCCATAGAAAGCCTATTTATTATTTTTTTTATTGGGTTTATAAATTTTCCCTGGAAAAAAAAAAAAAAAGTGGGAGATTAATATTGGCCTCTGGGCTTGTGTGCCAGTCCTGAGCGTGCCATCTCTCTCACAAATAGTGGGCCATAGAAAGCCTAATTATTTTTTTGGTTGATTTGGGTTCTAAATTCTACCTGAAAAAATCAATAAATCAATCAGTGGGAGATAAATATTGGCCTCTGGGCTCGTGTGCCACTCCTGACTCCTGTGTGCGTCCTCTCTCACTCAGTGGGCCCTAGAAAGCCTATTTTTTGTTTTATTTGTTTTCTAAATTCTCCCAGAAAAAATCATTTTATTTTATTTGGTTTCTAAATTATTCCTGAAAAAAATCTTTTTTTTTTTTTTTTCTAAAGTCTCCCTGAAAAAAAAAATCAAATCAGTGGGAGATTAATATTGCCCTTTCTGCTTGTGTGCCAGTCTTGACTCCTGGGTGTGCCATCTCTCTCTCTCCAATTGTGGGCCATAGAAAGCCTATTAATTTTTTTGCTTGATTTGGGTTCCAAAATCTACCTGAAAAAATCACTAAATCAATCAGTGGGAGATAAATATTGGCCTCTGGGCTTGTGTGCCACTCCTGACTCATGTGTGCGTCCTCTCTCACTCAGTGGGCCCTAGAAAGCCTATTTTTTGTTTTATTTGTTTTCTAAATTCTCCCTGAAAAAATAATTTTATTTTATTTGGTTTCTAAATTATTCCTGAAAAAAATCATTTTTTTTGCATTTTTTTTTTCTAAAGTCTCCCTGAAAAAAAAAAAAAAAAAAAAAAAACAGTGGGAGATTAATATTGCCCTTTCTGCTTGTGTGCCAGTCTTGACTCCTGGGTGTGCCATCTCTCTCTCTCCAATTGTGGGCCATAGAAAGCCTATTAATTTTTTTGCTTGATTTGGGTTCCAAAATCTACCTGAAAAAATCACTAAATCAATCAGTGGGAGATAAATATTGGCCTCTGGGCTTGTGTGCCACTCCTGACTCCTGTGTGCGTCCTCTCTCTCACTGGGCCCTAGAAAGGCTATTTTATGTTTTATTTGTTTTCTAAATTCTCCCTGAAAAAATCATTTCATTTTATTTGGTTTATAAATTCTTCCTTAAAAAAATCATTTTTTTTTTTTTTCTAAAGTCTCCTTTTTTAAAAAAAAAAACACAAATCAGTGGGAGATTAATATTTACATTTGCGCTTCAGTGACAGTCCTGCGTGTGTGGCATCTCTCTCATTTGTTGCCACCAACAACAGAGTGTGTAACATTGTGCCTGATTTTCGTTGTGGTCTCACCCACCTGTAAAGGGGTAGCTAAATCATACTGAAGTTATAGCTCACCGTGTAAGTTGTGTGACAGCAACAAATACCGTTAGTTTGGTAACGTTTTTAAAACAATGAGGAAGTCTGGTGGAAGAGGTCGTGGCCGGGGGCGTTCATTGTCAGCTGGTAATGAGTGTAGTGGTAGTGGTGGAGCATCAGGTGGTCGTGGGAAAAAAAATATTGCACCTAAGTCTGGAGCTGTGGAGCCAGGTTCGTCGTCTGGCTACACAAGGCCTCGAACGCTCCCTTTTCTGGGAGGAGTAGGAAAACCGCTTTTAAAGCCGTAGCAGCAAGAGCAAGTTTTGGCTTATCTTGCTGACTCAGCCTCTAGCTCTTTTGCCTCCTCTCGTGAAACTGGTAAAAGTAAAAGCAGCGCGTCGTTAGTGGATGTTCACGGTCAGAGACAAGTCGCTTCCTTGTCCTCTTCAGCAAAAACAACAACAGAGAAGAATGCAGCAGGCGACACAACGGGTTACTCCATGGAGCTCTTTACACATACCGTCCCTGGCTTAGAAAGTGAAGCAGTTAACAGTCCATGCCCATTACAAGTTGAATCTGACATGGAGTGCACTGATGCACAGCCACAGCCAGACTACTATGCTGGTCCTTTGACTCAGACCACAACATTGCCCTCGCAGGGTGCTGATCAAGAATCAGACCCTGATGAGACTATGTTGCCCCATCACGAACGCTATACCACCGACCGACAAGGTGACACTGACGAAGTTGCATACGAGCTACAAGAAGAGGTAATAGATGACCCAGTTCTTGACCCCGATTGGCAGCCATTGGGGGAACAGGGTGCAGGCGGCAGCAGTTCTGAAGCGGAGGAGGAGGGGCCGCAGCAGGCATCAACATCGCAACAGGTTCCATCTGCCGGGCCCGTATCTTGCCCAAAACGCGTGGCAAAGTCAAAACCTGTTGGAGGACAGCGTGGCCATCCGGTTAAAGCTCAGTCTGCAATGCCTGAAAAGGTATCCGATGCTAGAAAGAGTGCAGTCTGGCATTTTTTTAAACAACATCCAATTGATCAGCGCAAAGTCATCTGTCAAAAATGTTCAACTACCTTAAGCAGAGGGCAGAATCTGAAAAGTCTCAATACAAGTTGCATGCATAGACATTTAACCACCATGCATTTGCAAGCTTGGACTAACTACCAAACGTCCCTTAAGGTTGTAGCACCCTCGGCCAATGAAGCTAGTCATCAACGCAACATCCCTTCTGGCAGTGTAGGGCCACCATTTTCTGCACCACCTGCAGTATCTGTGCAGGTTTCTTTGCCAGGCCAAAGAAGTCAGGGTCAGGGAGTCACCAGTTTCGTAGTAGGAAACACTGCATCTAGGGCACCGGCGGCAACAATACCATCTCCCACCGTCTCTCAGTCTGCCATGTCCACCGGCACCCCCGCTAGTTCCACGATCTCCATCTCTCCAGTCCAGCTCACCCTACATGAGACTATGGTTAGAAAAAGGAAGTACTTAGCCTCGCATCCGCGTACACAGGGTTTGAACGCCCACATAGCTAGACTAATCTCGTTAGAGATGATGCCCTACCGGTTAGTTGAAAGCGAAGCTTTCAAAGCCCTGATGGACTACGCTGTACCATGCTACGAGCTACCCAGTCGACACTTTTTTTCCAGAAAAGCCATCCCAGCCCTCCACCAGCATGTTAAAGAGCGCATCGTCCATGCACTCAGGCAATCTGTGAGCACAAAGGTGCACCTGACAACAGATGCATGGACCAGTAGGCATGGCCAGGGACGTTACGTGTCCATCACGGCACACTGGGTAAATGTGGTGGATGCAGGGTCCACAGGGGACAGCAAGTTTGGGACAGTTCTGCCTAGCCCACGGTCTAGGAAACAGTTGGCTGTAGCCATTCGCACCCCCTCCTCCTCCTCCTCGTCCTCCTGCAGAAGCGAGACCTCGTCCACAGACCGCAGTCGCACAACCACTCCATCCGCAGCTGCCACTGTTGCACACCAGGTCTCCCATTATGGGGCAGCTACTGGCAAACGTCAGCAGGCTGTATTGGCTATGAAGTGTTTGGGCGACAACAGACACACCGCTGAAGTTCTGTCCGAGTTCTTGCAGAAAGAAACGCAGTCGTGGCTGGGCACTGTAGATCTTGAGGCAGGCAAGGTAGTGAGTGATAACGGAAGGAATTTCATGGCTGCCATCTCCATTTCCCAACTGAAACACATTCCTTGCCTGGCTCACACCTTAAACCTGGTGGTGCAGTGCTTCCTGAAAAGTTATCCGGGGTTATCCGACCTGCTCCTCAAAGTGCGTGGACTTTGCTCACATATCCGCCGTTCGCCCGTACACTCCAGCCGTATGCAGACCTATCAGCGTTCTTTGAACCTTCCCCAGCATCGCCTAATCATAGACGTTGCAACAAGGTGGAACTCAACACTGCACATGCTTCAGAGACTGTGTGAACAGAGGCGGGCTGTTATGTTTTTGTGGGAGGATACACATACACGGGCAGGCAGTAGGATGGCAGACATGGAGTTGTCAGGTGTGCAGTGGTCGAAGATTCAAGACATGTGTCAAGTCCTTCAGTGTTTTGAGGAATGCACACGGCTGGTTAGTGCAGACAACGCCATAATAAGCATGAGCATCCCCCTAATGCGTCTGCTGATGCAAAGTTTGACGCACATAAAGGATCAGGCGTCTGCAGCTGAGGAAGAGGAAAGCCTTGATGACAGTCAGCCATTGTCTGGCCAGGGCAGTGTACAGGACGAGGTAGCGGGCGAAGAGGAGGAGGAGGACGAGGAGGATGATGGGGATGATTATATTTTTAATGAGGAAGCTTTTCCGGGGCCAGTGGAAATTGTTGGCGCGGCAAGGCCGGGTTCTGGTTTTTGGAGGGACACAAGTGACGTGGATTTGCCTGAAACTGCCCCTCAACCAAGCACAACCACAGATTTGAGAACTGGAACTTTGGCCCACATGGCGGATTATGCCTTACGTATCCTCAAAAGGGACACACGCATAACAAAAATGATGAACGATGACGATTACTGGTTGGCCTGCCTCCTTGATCCTCGCTATAAAGGCAAATTGCAAAATATAATGCCACATGAGAACTTGGAACTAATATTAGCAACCAAACAATCAACTCTTGTTGACCGTTTGCTTCTGGCATTCCCTGCACACAGCGCCCGTGATCGTTCTAACACGAGCTGCAGGGGCCAGCAGACCAGAGGTGTTAGAGGGGCAGAAATCAGAAGTGTCGTTGGCCAGAGGGGTTTTCTGACCAGGTTGTGGAGTGATTTTGCTATGACCGCAGACAGGACAGGTACTGCAGCATCAATTCAAAGTGACAGGAGACAACATTTGTCCAGTATGGTTACTAACTATTTTTCATCCCTTATCGACGTTCTCCCTCAACCGTCATTCCCATTTGATTACTGGGCATCAAAATTAGACCCCTGGCCAGAATTGGTAGAATATGCATTGCAGGAGCTTGCTTGCCCGGCAGCTAGTGTCCTATCAGAAAGAGTATTCAGTGCTGCAGGTTCAATACTAACAGAAAAAAGGACTCGTCTGGCTACCCAAAATGTAGATGATCTAACCTTCATTAAAATGAACCACAACTGGATTTCGAAATCTTTTGCCCCACCTTGCCCGGCTGACACCTAGCTTTCCTATGTAAAGGTCTTGCCTGTGGACTATTCTGAACGACTTTTCCAATCTCGTAATTTGCAGCACATGATTGTCCAGCATCCGACATGTTAACACCTCCCTAAATGGCCAAAGTCCCCACACGGGGCCGTGGTATCGCCACTTGGCGCCAGCACCCGTGAGAGTACTGTTTGTCTGAAGAGGTGGGTGTGCCCGCTTTTGGTCGACGGCACTGCCACTAGGTCCCTCATAGTACAATAAAGTGTCTGGCGGTGGTGGTGCGCACCCAACGTCAGACACACCGTTGTAATATGAGGGGCCCTGGGCCTGTACCGCCGGCCACAAGACAGTTCCCCCCCCCCAGGTCAAACAGTGCTCTACCACTTGCAAAATTTTCTCTCACAGCTCCACCAATGTTTAGTCTATGCGCTGACATCCTTCAATGCCTGGCACTGTCAATACCATTGTATTGACATTTTTCTTATGTTAGGCCTTCGAAGCCTGTCTGCGGTCACTCCTTCCACTAGGCCTCCACTGACCTGTCTACTGCTGCCCGGGTTCCCCTGGAACCAATTTTAAATTGCCTACAGCCAGCCCAATTTATTATGTTAGGGCTTCGAAGCCTGTCTGCGGTCCCTCCTTCCACTAGGCCTCCACTGACCTGTCTACTGCTGCCCGGGTTCCCCTGGAACCAATTTTAAATTGCCTACAGCCAGCCCAATTTATTATGTTAGGGCTTCGAAGCCTGTCTGCGGTCCCTCCTTCCACTAGGCCTCCACTGACCTGTCTACTGCTGCCCGTGTTCCCCTGGAACCAATTTTAAATTGCCTACAGCCAGCCCAATTTATTATGTTAGGGCTTCGAAGCCTGTCTGCGGTCCCTCCTTCCACTAGGCCTCCACTGACCTGTCTACTGCCGCCCGTGTTCCCCTGGAACCAATTGTAAATTGCCTACAGCCAGGCCAATTTATTATGTTAGGGCTTCGAAGCCTGTCTGCGGTTCCTCCTTCCACTAGGCCTCCACTGACCTGTCTACTGCCGCCCGGGTTCCCCTGGAACCAATTGTAAATTGCCTACAGCCAGGCCAATTTATTATGTTAGGGCTTCGAAGCCTGTCTGCGGTCCCTCCTTCCACTAGGCCTCCACTGACCTGTCTACTGCTGCCCGTGTTCCCCTGGAACCAATTTTAAATTGCCTACAGCCAGCCCAATTTATTATGTTAGGGCTTCGAAGCCTGTCTGCGGTCCCTCCTTCCACTAGGCCTCCACTGACCTGTCTACTGCTGCCCGGGTTCCCCTGGAACCAATTTTAAATTGCCTACAGCCAGCCCAATTTATTATGTTAGGGCTTCGAAGCCTGTCTGCGGTCCCTCCTTCCACTAGGCCTCCACTGACCTGTCTACTGCTGCCCGGGTTCCCCTGGAACCAATTTTACATTGCCTACAGCCAGCCCAATTTATTATGTTAGGGCTTCGAAGCCTGTCTGCGGTCCCTCCTTCCACTAGGCCTCCACTGACCTGTCTACTGCCGCCCGTGTTCCCCTGGAACCAATTGTAAATTGCCTACAGCCAGGCCAATTTATTATGTTAGGGCTTCGAAGCCTGTCTGCGGTCCCTCCTTCCACTAGGCCTCCACTGACCTGTCTACTGCCGCCCGGGTTCCTCTGGAACCAATTGTAAATCGCCTACAGCCAGGCCAATTTATTATGTTAGGGCTTCGAAGCCTGTCTGCGGTCCCTCCTTCCACTAGGCCTCCACTGACCTGTCTACTGCTGCCCGGGTTCCCCTGGAACCAATTTTACATTGCCTACAGCCAGCCCAATTTATTATGTTAGGGCTTCGAAGCCTGTCTGCGGTCCCTCCTTCCACTAGGCCTCCACTGACCTGTCTACTGCCGCCCGTGTTCCCCTGGAACCAATTGTAAATTGCCTACAGCCAGGCCAATTTATTATGTTAGGGCTTCGAAGCCTGTCTGCGGTTCCTCCTTCCACTAGGCCTCCACTGACCTGTCTACTGCTGCCCGTGTTCCCCTGGAACCAATTGTAAATTGCCTACAGCCAGCCCAATTTATTATGTTAGGGCTTCGAAGCCTGTCTGCGGTCCCTCCTTCCACTAGGCCTCCACTGACCTGTCTACTGCCGCCCGGGTTCCCCTGGAACCAATTGTAAATTGCCTACAGCCAGGCCAATTTATTATGTTAGGGCTTCGAAGCCTGTCTGCGGTCCCTCCTTCCACTAGGCCTCCACTGACCTGTCTACTGCTGCCCGGGTTCCCCTGGAACCAATTTTAAATTGCCTACAGCCAGCCCAATTTATTATGTTAGGGCTTCGAAGCCTGTCTGCGGTCCCTCCTTCCACTAGGCCTCCACTGACCTGTCTACTGCCGCCCGTGTTCCCCTGGAACCAATTGTAAATTGCCTACAGCCAGGCCAATTTATTATGTTAGGGCTTCGAAGCCTGTCTGCGGTTCCTCCTTCCACTAGGCCTCCACTGACCTGTCTACTGCTGCCCGTGTTCCCCTGGAACCAATTTTAAATTGCCTACAGCCAGCCCAATTTATTATGTTAGGGCTTCGAAGCCTGTCTGCGGTCCCTCCTTCCACTAGGCCTCCACTGACCTGTCTACTGCTGCCCGGGTTCCCCTGGAACCAATTTTAAATTGCCTACAGCCAGCCCAATTTATTATGTTAGGGCTTCGAAGCCTGTCTGCGGTCCCTCCTTCCACTAGGCCTCCACTGACCTGTCTACTGCTGCCCGGGTTCCCCTGGAACCAATTTTAAATTGCCTACAGCCAGCCCAATTTATTATGTTAGGGCTTCGAAGCCTGTCTGCGGTCCCTCCTTCCACTAGGCCTCCACTGACCTGTCTACTGCCGCCCGTGTTCCCCTGGAACCAATTGTAAATTGCCTACAGCCAGGCCAATTTATTATGTTAGGGCTTCGAATCCTGTCTGCGGTCCCTCCTTCCTCTAGGCCTCCACTGACCTGTCTACTGCTGCCCGGGTTCCCCTGGAACCAATTTTACATTGCCTACAGCCAGCCCAATTTATTATGTTAGGGCTTCGAAGCCTGTCTGCGGTTCCTCCTTCCACTAGGCCTCCACTGACCTGTCTACTGCTGCCCGTGTTCACCTGGAACCAATTTTACATTGCCTACAGCCAGCCCAATTTATTATGTTAGGGCTTCGAAGCCTGTCTGCGGTCCCTCCTTCCACTAGGCCTCCACTGACCTGTCTACTGCCGCCCGTGTTCCCCTGGAACCAATTGTAAATTGCCTACAGCCAGGCCAATTTATTATGTTAGGGCTTCGAAGCCTTTCTGCGGTCCCTCCTTCCACTAGGCCTCCACTGACCTGTCTACTGCTGCCCGTGTTCCCCTGGAACCAATTTTAAATTGCCTACAGCCAGCCCAATTTATTATGTTAGGGCTTCGAAGCCTGTCTGCGGTCCCTCCTTCCACTAGGCCTCCACTGACCTGTCTACTGCTGCCCGGGTTCCCCTGGAACCAATTTTAAATTGCCTACAGCCAGCCCAATTTATTATGTTAGGGCTTCGAAGCCTGTCTGCGGTCCCTCCTTCCACTAGGCCTCCACTGACCTGTCTACTGCTGCCCGGGTTCCCCTGGAACCAATTTAAAATTGCCTACAGCCAGGCCAATTTATTATGTTAGGGCTTCGAAGCCTGTCTGCGGTCCCTCCTTCCACTAGGCCTCCACTGACCTGTCTACTGCCGCCCGTGTTCCCCTGGAACCAATTGTAAATTGCCTACAGCCAGGCCAATTTATTATGTTAGGGCTTCGAAGCCTGTCTGCGGTCCCTCCTTCCACTAGGCCTCCACTGACCTGTCTACTGCCGCCCGGGTTCTCCTGGAACCAATTGTAAATTGCCTACAGCCAGGCCAATTTATTATGTTAGGGCTTCGAAGCCTGTCTGCGGTCCCTCCTTCCACTAGGCCTCCACTGACCTGTCTACTGCTGCCCGGGTTCCCCTGGAACCAATTTTAAATTGCCTACAGCCAGCCCAATTTATTATGTTAGGGCTTCGAAGCCTGTCTGCGGTCCCTCCTTCCACTAGGCCTCCACTGACCTGTCTACTGCTGCCCGGGTTCCCCTGGAACCAATTTTAAATTGCCTACAGCCAACCGAATTTTTTATGTTAGGGCTTCGAAGCCTGTCTGCGGTCCCTCCTTCCACTAGGCCTCCACTGACCTGTCTACTGCTGCCCGTGTTCCCCTGGAACCAATTTTAAATTGCCTACAGCCAGCCCAATTTATTATGTTAGGGCTTCGAAGCCTGTCTGCGGTCCCTCCTTCCACTAGGCCTCCACTGACCTGTCTACTGCCGCCCGGGTTCCCATGGAACCAATTGTAAATTGCCTACAGCCAGGCCAATTTATTATGTTAGGGCTTCGAAGCCTGTCTGCGGTCCCTCCTTCCACTAGGCCTCCACTGACCTGTCTACTGCTGCCCGGGTTCCCCTGGAACCAATTTTAAATTGCCTACAGCCAGGCCAATTTATTATGTTAGGGCTTCGAAGCCTGTCTGCGGTCCCTCCTTCCACTAGGCCTCCACTGACCTGTCTACTGCTGCCCGGGTTCCCCTGGAACCAATTTTAAATTGCCTACAGCCAGCCCAATTTATTATGTTAGGGCTTCGAAGCCTGTCTGCGGTCCCTCCTTCCACTAGGCTTCCACTGACCTGTCTACTGCTGCCCGTGTTCCCCTGGAACCAATTTTAAATTGCCTACAGCCAGCCCAATTTATTATGTTAGGGCTTCGAAGCCTGTCTGCGGTCCCTCCTTCCACTAGGCCTCCACTGACCTGTCTACTGCCGCCCGTGTTCCCCTGGAACCAATTGTAAATTGCCTACAGCCAGGCCAATTTATTGTGTTAGGGCTTCGAAGCCTGTCTGCGGTCCCTCCTTCCACTAGGCCTCCACTGACCTGTCTACTGCTGCCCGGGTTCCCCTGGAACCAATTTTACATTGCCTACAGCCAGCCCAATTTATTATGTTAGGGCTTCGAAGCCTGTCTGCGGTCCCTCCTTCCACTAGGCCTCCACTGACCTGTCTACTGCCGCCCGTGTTCCCCTGGAACCAATTGTAAATTGCCTACAGCCAGGCCAATTTATTATGTTAGGGCTTCGAAGCCTGTCTGCGGTCCCTCCTTCCACTAGGCCTCCACTGACCTGTCTACTGCTGCCCGTGTTCCCCTGGAACCAATTTTAAATTGCCTACAGCCAGCCCAATTTATTATGTTAGGGCTTCGAAGCCTGTCTGCGGTCCCTCCTTCCACTAGGCCTCCACTGACCTGTCTACTGCTGCCCGGGTTCCCCTGGAACCAATTTTAAATTGCCTACAGCCAGCCCAATTTATTATGTTAGGGCTTCGAAGCCTGTCTGCGGTCCCTCCTTCCACTAGGCCTCCACTGACCTGTCTACTGCTGCCCGGGTTCCCCTGGAACCAATTTTAAATTGCCTACAGCCAGCCCAATTTATTATGTTAGGGCTTCGAAGCCTGTCTGCGGTCCCTCCTTCCACTAGGCCTCCACTGACCTGTCTACTGCCGCCCGTGTTCCCCTGGAACCAATTGTAAATTGCCTACAGCCAGGCCAATTTATTATGTTAGGGCTTCGAAGCCTGTCTGCGGTCCCTCCTTCCACTAGGCCTCCACTGACCTGTCTACTGCTGCCCGTGTACCCCTTGAACCAACATCAGAAAATATAAAAATAAGTATTTTGCTTATAAAAAAGAAAATACTGGAGAGATATCAAATGCAGACATTTTAATATTAAAAACAAACACATACAACAAAAATCTGGTACAGTACTAAAAATGGCCACCAGCTACAATAACTTTCTCCTGCAAGTAGTTAACTGAAAGTTTTTTTCAATTTAAAACACAGATATGGCATCCACCGAGTGTTGTCCTGTCGCGTCTTCTTTATATTATTGCCAAGAAGATGCAAAACAATGAAAATAATAAAATCATTATTTACCAAAAAAAATAGAGTAAGTCAAAACCACATTGCAAATAAACATTCATTACAAATAAAGAAGCAGGGCGCGTCCGAGGGTGAGTATATACCTAATAAGAATATAATCACCCTCGGACGCGCCCTGCTTCTTTCCGACAGCCTTCCTTCCTAAGAATCAGCCCTTCCGTGGTGTAGAGAGAGGGTGTGTTACACTCCAAGGTGTTCCCCAGGTTGCCTTTCCTGAGCTTCGATCTTCATGCTCTCGTTTAGTAGTTGTCGGAAAGTAGGCTGCATTAGGCCTACAAAATGGGTATGGGGTGGAGAGAGATGGTGTGTTCCACTCCAAGGTGTTCCCCAGGTTGCCTTGCCATTGCTTCGGTCTTCCGACTCTCGTTTAGTAGTTGTAGAAAACTACACTGCATTAGGCCTACAAAATGGGTATGGGGTGGAGAGAGATGGTGTGTTCCACTCCAAGGTGTTCCCCAGGTTGCCTTGCCATTGCTTCGGTCTTCCGACTCTCGTTTAGTAGTTGTAGAAAACTACACTGCATTAGGCCTACAAAATGGGTATGGGGTGGAGAGAGATGGTGTGTTCCACTCCAAGGTGTTCTCCAGGTTGCCTTTCCTGAGCTTCGATCTTCATGCTCTCCTTTAGTAGTTGTCGGAAAGTAGGCTGCATTAGGCCTACAAAATGGGTATGGGGTGGAGAGAGATGGTGTGTTACACTCCAAGGTGTTCCCCAGATTGCCTTGCCATTGCTTCGGTCTTTCGACTCTCGTTTAGTAGTTGTAGAAAACTACACTGCATTAGGCCTACAAAATGGGTATCGGGTGGAGAGAGATGGTGTGTTCCACTCCAAGGTGTTCCCCAGGTTGCCTTGCCATTGCTTCGGTCTTCTGACTCTCGTTTAGTAGTTGTAGAAAACTACACAGCATTAGGCCTACAAAATGGGTATGGGGTGGAGAGAGATGGTGTGTTCCACTCCAAGGTGTTCCCCAGGTTGCCTTGCCATTGCTTCGGTCTTCCGACTCTCGTTTAGTAGTTGTAGAAAACTACACTGCATTAGGCCTACAAAATGGGTATTGGGTGGAGAGAGATGGTGTGTTACACTCCAAGGTGTTCCCCAGGTTGCCTTGCCATTGCTTCGGTCTTCCGACTCTCGTTTAGTAGTTGTAGAAAACTACACAGCATTAGGCCTACAAAATGGGTATCGGGTGGAGAGAGATGGTGTGTTACACTCCAAGGTGTTCCCCAGGTTGCCTTGCCATTGCTTCGGTCTTCCGACTCTCGTTTAGTAGTTGTAGAAAACTACACAGCATTAGGCCTACAAAATGGGTATGGGGTGGAGAGAGATGGTGTGTTCCACTCCAAGGTGTTCTCCAGGTTGCCTTTCCTGAGCTTCTATCTTCAGGCTCTCGTTAAATTGTGGTTAAATGGAACAACTGCATTTGGCGTACTAGTTGGTTTGGGGCCTACTAACAGTGTCTGCCGCTCCTTGCTGTTCTCCTGGTTTCCTGTCCTGAAATTCCGTTTTCAGGCGCTCGTTAAGTAGTTGTTAATGTTAGACTGCATTTGGCCTACTAGTTGGGTTGGGGCCTACTATCGGTGTCTGCCACTCCTTGCTGTTCTCCTCCACTGAACAAAGCTGTGCCGCCTGTTTACTACGGTTGCCAATTTTGAACTGCATTTCGACTACTTACTGATTTGGGCCTACTCTCTGTGTCAGCCTCTCATTCCAGTTGTCCTCCACTGCAATGCCCCCTGGTTATTCCTGTGTTACCAATTTTGAACTGCATTTAGCCCACTTTCTTCTTTGGGCCTATATCTGTGTTTCCACTTCATCGTGCCCATTGCCCAGCCAGTGATAGATGAGTCTGCTGGTACATTGACCCATAACGCAACATTCCCCGTGCACGCTACACAACAACATTGTGACCCTGCTGAAAGTCAGGTTGCTCTTCCCGCATACCATACCACCTTACACGGGGACAAAGAGGAAGGTGCAGATGAAAGTGCAGGTTCCTTCATCAGGTGGGGGGAGGAATACTAGTTGGTGACGTCACTGGCACAGGGCCTCTCATAGTACGCAAAAGTGTCGCTGCCGGTGGGAGGCGCCCCCGCCATGCAAACACACCGCTGTACTTTGAGGGGCCCTGTGCCAGTGCCAATGCCAACGAGTGGGCCCCCCCTGCTTGCTCAGGTTCACAGCACTTGCAAAGTTGAAATACTTACCTCTCCCTGCTCCACTGCCGTGACGTGGTCCAGATTTCCTGGGCCCACTAATTACTTGAACCAGCCCTACCCACCACAACTTTAGCCAAATGACCCCCAATTTCAAATGCCTTCCAATTATTATAAGGTAAATTACGCTTGACAAGCTTCATTAAGAAGAATGGATGGTTTTGACATTAAAATGGGCACTCTAGGTGTTTTCCTGGCCCCCAAGCACTGCCGACTATGCTGCCCCATTGACTTGCATTGGGTTTCGTGTTTCGGTCGATCCCGACTTTACGTCATAATCGGCCGATTTCACTCGACCCGACTTTTGAGATAGTCGGGTTTCGCGAAACCCGGCTCGACTCTAAAAAGGTCAAGGTCGCTCAACTCTAGTGACCACTGTTTGCTACTTACCCCGTTAGTGGGCAGCAATCCCCTGTGAGGTTAACAGGGATCGTTTCTAGCCTCATATCTACTTCGTTACTATGTGCGAGTGACACAGGTCGATTGCAAAGCATTTATTTCGTTACTGTGTGCGAGTGACACGGCTCTATAGCAGATCACCTATTCTGTTTCTGTGTGTGAGTGACACAGCTTCGTGAGCTCTTCACTGAGTGACATGTAACTCAGTGCGAGCTAGCAATCGCTCGCTGTGTGTTCTGCCATTGTTCACTTTAGCTGCAGTTTTACATCTCTGCATGGTGGACTCCGGGTTGCGATTGCACTTCTTTATTAAATTTATTTAGTGCAATCCGCCAACCCTAACACTCTCTTCAGGTGTTATGTGCAGAGTCGGACCAGAATACTGATGGGCGTGTTGACGCTGATATTCAACAACTGGCATCTGCTGCTCAGAAAGTCTTGCAAGCATGTGCAGTAGGGAGTTCCAGTGCGTGGTCATGTTGCACTCCTGTTTGAAAGCACTGCCAGAGTGGCGGCAGCTGTAGCCGACTTCTGCAAATGGGTGTTCATGTCGTGTAACTTCACAAGAAGCTCTGACAAATCTGGGTAACTTTTTATAGAAACCGCTGAGCCACTAAGTTGACCACGTCGGCCAAGCATCGTACATATGTGAACTTGCCAAGCTTCACAACTGCCATGAGGTTATGGCCATTATCACACATGACACCAAAACCTTATTGTAAAATAGTAGGGTCTTAATCTAACTTAGACACCAAAAAGAAACCATAGACCCCTAAAATTTATTCTTTAAAAGTAATAAATAAAAAAAGCAAAATCAAAACAATCTTTTTGGTTGTCATATAAGGGTGCAAAAGGAAAAAGTGAAACACAAAAAAACAGGGAAGGATAATAACTAGTGTTGAGCATTCCGATACTGCAAATATCGGGTATCGGCCGATATTTGCTGTATTGGAATTCCAATACCGAGTTCCAATATTTTTGCGATATCGGAAATCGGAATCGGAAGTGTTCCCAGTCATCTTCGGCGTGTGCGGTGCGTATGGTTCCCAGGGTCTGAAGGAGAGGAAACTCTCCTTCAGGCCCTGGGATCCATATTCATGTAAAAAATAATGAATACAAAAAAATATGGATATACTCACCCCTCCGACGAACCCTGGCTCTCAGCGGTGCAACCGGCAGCCTCCGTTCCTAAGAATGCAGTGAGTGAAGGACCTTCGATGACGTCGCGGTCACGTGAGCGGTCAGGTGACCGGTCACCTGACTGCGACATCATCGAAGTTCCTTCACTCTCTGCATTCTTAGGAACGGAGGCAGACACTTGCAGCGGTGACAGCCAGGGTTCGTCGGAGGGGTGAGTATATCCATATTTTTTATTTTTATTCCTTATTTTTTACATGAATATGGATCCCAGGGCCTGAAGGAGAGTTTCCTCCCCTGCAGACCCTGGGAACCATCCAGGATCACTTCCGATATTTGTGTCCCATTGACTTGCATTGGTATCGGGTATCAGTATCGGCGATATCCGATATTTTTTGGATATCGGCCGATCCCATCCGATACCGATACTTTCAAATATCGGAAGGTATCGCTCAACACTAATAATAACTTAACTAGGCTAATCTCTCCCTAAGTTAGCCCTAGATTCACCCTTCCTACCAGCGGAGGTTGGCACACTAGTTGTTGACGTAGTGGCACCCCCGCTCAACGTCGGTAGCCCTGAAAGCCCTAGTGCACCCTGAAAAAAACCTTAACACTAAATTATGCACAAAAAACACAATTATCTTGTAATAGAATACTTGGAGGGAATACACACAAAATCACATAAATACCCTGTTTAGATTCTGGGGTTAAAATCTATAATCGCATAAATGATCGACTTTTGGGCTGCAGTCCAGATAGCAATGTACCCAGATCAACATACATATTGCACATTGCCCATATAAATTTGTGACAAACACATCCTTAATCCAGTGATAAATGCCACTAATATATACATAACCAAAATATGCCACATAATAGGGATCAATATCCCATTGCATAATGCCCAAAAAGTGCAAATAGTAGCATGTACTGTATATCAATAACACATGACCAAAAATGGCACAAAAAAAAGACAGATACCAGGGTACTATGAAACTGAACATAATTCAGATCTCCCACATATAAATAAGTGGTCTCAGTTATCAGACAGACCAACACATCAAAGGGTATACAGTCAAATGATTCAAAAAAGTTTCCACATAACCGTGGTACTTATCAGCCATTGTTCAGCTCCCTCTAATCCCAACGCATTTTCCCCTTAAGTGTAAGGGTTCATAAGGGGAATCGGGGTTGTGGGCTTCAGTGTCCCCTCTGGCCGTAATCAGTGCTGTGTGCGGCTGAATGCCGTGCTGGGAAAAGTTTTTGGAAGGGCCTGATGATGGTGCCTCAAAATGTGCAAGGACAGTTGCAGGACAGGCGGCATTTCTCTTAGTGGTCAGGCCCTTGCTGATCTTGGCATGGCAAAGTTTGCAAATTACCTTTCTTGTCACAAAACTCAGTTTAAGCAAGTCCCAGACTGCGGAACACCTAACTTTTTGACAGTGAAAATCAAGAGTGTTGGTTCTCTGTGGAAGAGTTGCCCGCCTTCTCCCTCTGGTCATCCCACTGCCTCTTCCTGCCTATTTCGGTGCTGCCGATCACTCCCTATAAACACTGGTGGCCTCACTCTGCATGCCACCTTCCCAGGTTGAGTCAATGACTTAGTCATCCACCACCTTGTTTTCCACCACCGTACCCTGGTCCTCTTGACTTGGTGACTTAATAAGAACCTAACTTATCCACAACTGTGTCTCATCAACATCTACCCTTAGTCATAATTTACCTTTCCTCACCATCATCTTCTTATGACTTTGGCTGTTCTAAATTTTGTGCTTCACTAAACAGCATCTCCTCCTGTCCTTCTTAGACCATGCAGGGTGAGAGGCCACAATCAAAAAATTACATTGTAAAGAGCTCCTCGGAGTGTCCTAGTGTGATATCACTGGTCACCTGGGACTCAACATGATATGAGAATCAGGGTGAGGATTAAGTGACCCAGACTGTTGGCTGGTGAGGTGGACCATGTGGAAGACTCGGTGGTGTAGGCAAGCTTGCTGGAAGCATTATCTGCTATCCAACCGACCACGTGTTCACATTGGTGTGGCTTCAGAAGTGGTGTCCAGGGCCTCTATGCAAAGTCGGATGAAAAGATATGTGATGTGGTTGGGCATGTTTCTTGTGCTTCAGCAATAGGTGTAGTCGCAGCTGCCCCACTCCCATTTTGTACCAAACCGCTGTAGGACCAGAGCAACGAGTTTCCCCCCCCAATTGAATGCATTCCTCAGTGGACTCAGGCCTAGTTTTGATAGACACATGACTCCCCAAAAATTAAGGTGTCACCTATTGTCTTTGAGATGGTGGTCCACAGCCACATGGATAGATAGAGACATGGCGGTCTCCAGGAAAACCGGGATCTCATAAAGAGCAAAGGCATCCTTTACCCTCTCAGAAAGCCCCTGACAAAACTGACTACGGAGCATGGGGTCATTCCATCTAGTATCCATAGACCACCTATGGAACACGAAGCAATACTTCTCCACTGGCAGGTCTTCTTGTTGGAACTGCCATAGTTTAGACTCAATCAGGGTCATTATAGATAAGACCCAGAGCCTGAAAAAATTCCTTGACCATTTAAAGTGACTGTGAATCAGATAGGAGAGAAAATGCCCATGCTTGAGAAGAGATATTATGATCCCCACGTGTTCCTACTTGGTACCCAAGGAGTAAGGATGTAACCTAAAATAAAGTTTCCAGACCTCCCTAAAAAAGAACATATTTATCCCAACCCCCAGAGAACCTATCCAGCAAAATGATGTTGGGCTCCACCAGAGGTTTCCTGGGAGCTGCGAGCCCTAAGCCTGGAGTCAATGGGTGCTGCAAAGCAACTGAGTGCAAGTCTGCCACCTACAGCTGAGTTGCTGTAGTTTGCCTGCCGAGCAGCCACAGGATCCATACTGAATCCAAAAATGTATGGCCAGTGATAATGTCATGTACTGACAAGGGACTGTGGGCACCCACCCGATCACTTGAACCAGGGGCTATCCCTGTCCCCCAGATTAACCTCGATGATGGAGATGTTGGGGTCATACATTGCTATGCTCCAGTCTTACCCTTATCTGAAACAGAGGAGGTGTAGGAAGGAAAAAAACCTAATAAGAGAGGATATGGATAGACATTCAAATAAACTCCATCAGCAATCTCCTGAAAAACTCCCCAACTGTCTGCTCCAAACACTGAACTTCTCCTTCAACTCCAAACCAGGTAGTGATAACTATCACTGGCAAGGTCAAAAGTAAAAATGAGGGTTCTTAAACCTGCTGGCAGTAACAAACTCAGAACAACTGATACAACCCAAGACAGAGAACTCAAGGAGCCCAGCTAAGCAGTTTAATCCTTTTCGCACCAGAGCAAAGAAGGCCAGAACTGCTAATAGGACTGTGAAGCCGTTCTAACTATCGCAAGTGTATGTGTTACCAGATGCTGCTATCATCTGATTGCTGTGACACTGTGTTTGAATGAAGAGCATGGAATGAGTTGGCTACAGTCCTTAGAGGGATTCTCATGTCTTTTCAGGGCAATTAAAGGATTCACAAACTCACTGCAAATTGATTAGTGGGAAATAGAATTTTTTGAAAAATTCAAAAAAGTTGACTTACCCAAGCAGTAAGCGATCAGCAGATTATATGAGTATGACTAAAAGGAATAGTTAAATAAGAGAGTTCAACTAAGGAAAAGGCCCTCACAAAAAACAAACTTTTTCCACAAAAATAGGTTACATTTTGCCAAAGTTTACAAAAATAATTATTGCCCAATTCAGCACATTATTTAAAATATTCAACAGCAAAAAAAAATTTAAATGGTCCACAAAATGGGTCTAATAAAAATAATCATACGTGATCTATAGAGACTTTGAAAGTATAAAGAAAGTCTGCAATTCAATATATATGTTATACCTTGTATGCTTCACTTATGGCATTTGCTCATGATGGATCGTTTAGACACACTGACACCTTTTTATGCCAATTTGGAAAATAATCCTTTAATTTCCTACTTGTCATCAAGTGTCTACAGTTTGTGTGGGAGGCAGCACCATGCAGTGCTCTCACAGCCGGATAGTGCATTGCTGTTAATTTTAGGTTCTATTTTTGCTAAATTTCAAGATTTACTTTAATTTGAGAGTTTAGTAATTAAAAGTTTAGTTAAAAACAAGTAAAACTTGCTACATTAAACAGGATAATTACACAGATCGTATCATAGCCGATTATACCAATTTCAATTTGTAAATTTGTAACTTAGTTTTTCTTTCCAATTTTCCATTTTAGAGTTCTTTATTTTTTCTGTAATTGAGAATTATAACTTTTTATAGTATAAAAAAAGAAAAAGTGGGAAATGAGCCGAGAAACGCAAATCCTAAATGTGAGAATTACCTGGGTAATGTACGATGTGGTCAGCTATAAAAGAGGAAAGTGAATGGGAGAGTTAAATTATCAAATAGGAATAGCAGAGATAAATTTTCAAAGTCAAAGAGAGAAATTTGTTAAGATTGCCGTACTTTACATCGGGGGGAGGTGTTAATTAAAAGTTGCATTCGTAAAACTCCGATCAATCAAAACATAACATTAATTAACGTGATCATTAAAAAAACAAAATCTAAACTACAGAATTAATTTTTTTTCAGCTGCTGTAACATATGACAAAAACATTGTATCTACCCAAAACAGTGTCAATAAAAGCATCAGCTCAGGGTGCAAAAAATGAGCCCTCACCCGGCCAAATCAACCTAAAATTAAAAACTTGATATTTCTCGGAAAAAGTAACACAAATTAAATTTTTTTCTATCAAATTTCAGATTTTTTTTCAACAATGAAATAAAAAAAAAAACTATAGATATTTGGTATCTGCATAATCGTACTTACACGTAGGAGCATACTGTCAGATCAGTTTTACCGTATAGTGAACATGGTAAATAAAAAAAACAATTGCGTAATTGTGCTTTTTTCGCTATCTCGCCACACTCTGATTTCTTTTTGGTTGCATTTTCCAGGACATCACATGATAAAATGAATGGCGTTATTCAAAAGTACAACTCGTTCCATAAAAAATCAAGCTCTCAAATGGCTATGTGGACATAACAATAAAAAAAGTTATGGATCTTAGAAAAAGGGGAGGAACAAACAAAACTCAACTTTTGTACTTGACATGTATTGTCCGGTGCTGGACTCCGAATGCAGACTTTTACTGGGAGTCTGTTTTAGTTTTCTTCAGAGAGAGATATTACATACTTTCCTCTCTCATTATGTATATTGCCTCCCCTTATTACATAGTGCCCTCTCTTGTTAGATGAATAATAATAAAAGAAAAAAACGGCATAATTAAGTATGGCAGTATTTATAAAAGAGTGTACGCTATATACTGTACGTGCAATACATTTTTAAGTGCAATACTTTTATTAAGTGTATTCTGCAGTTATACATGGCAGTTGGACAGGGCAGGAGACAGGTAAGCTGCACCAGACATTCTAACAAACATGCTTCTTGGGCAGTTGTATTGCATTATTATTATTATTATTATTATTATTACATTCTGTACACTCTCTCCATATCGGCACCTCCCTTCTTCATTCTTCCATGTATAACTCTGAGGCTCTACTAACATTTCTTACCCACTTCAAACCATCCACTACCACTATACAGCACTCAAAATGTTCCTACAAATCATCACTTCATCACCTACTCTTTCTATTTTTTCTCCTTCTAGTTGCTGGCAACATCTCCCCAACACCAAGCCTCCCTTCACTAGTATACATAACTCTCTTCCAGCTGTATATAAAACACTGCTATTCTTTTTAATATTTGGGGCATGCCCTCTCCTATCTCTTTTAATTGTGTCCTCTGGAACGCAAGGTCAGCATGTAACAAACTAACTTACATTCATTATTTTTTCCTTTCTAATTCCCTTAAAAGGAACCTGTCAGCAGGATTATGCCCAGTAACTACAGTGTCAGGTCATCACCATTATACTCATTACAATGATACCCGGTGATGAAATCCATCTTATGGTTGTTGTTTAATCTTTATTTTCAATTTTTGAGCTAATGATATGCTTGTGCTCCGTCGCGGCCTGTGGGTGGATCTTCATGTGATGTTCTGATTAGGTATTCACCCATATGGCTTCTGACAGGTCACTGATCCCTCATTGTCCTGCCCCCTAGTTTACATAATTAATATTATATTTATTTTTTTTAAATCCCCTTCTGCAGGCAGGTGCCTGCGCCACAGCATGATCGCATCTATAATGTGTATAATCTATATTTAATTATTGTTTTTGATGGTATACATAAATTTTTAAAAAAATCAGGCTGAAAATGGCACTGGCCGTACAAGCACAGTAGCATCTATCAGCGATCCAATAGCTGCTACAGCGCAGGCGCTGGCGGCTCCATCTTGCTAGAGAAAAATAAAATTGGCTCCTCCAAGATGGTGTCGCTGGTGCCTGCACAGTAGCATCTATTGGATTGCTGATAGATGCTAGGCAGGTGCCATCTTAGTTGAGACAATTTTTTTTTTTCTCTAGCAAGATGGCTCCGCCAGCGCCTGCACAATAGCAGCTATCTGCGATTCGATAGATGCTACTGCATAGGTGCTGGCGGCGCCATCTTGGAGGAGTCTTTTTTTATCTAGCAAGATGGAGCCGCCAGCGCCAGTACAGTAGCATATATCTGCGATCCAATAGCTGCCACAGCGCAGGTGCGAAGGCACCATTTTCAAATTGATTTTTTTTAATGAATTTAAGGATACAATCAAAGAAAATAATTAAATACACATTATAGATGCGATCATGCTGCAACGCAGGCACTACCTGCAAAAGGGATTTTTTTTCAATATATATATAATATTCATTATGTAAAATAGGGTGCAGGTCAGTAAGAGTTTAGTGGCCATACTGATAAATAACTAATCAGAGCACCACATGAAGACCCCCACGACAGGCCGCCCCGAAGCATGAGCATATCATTAACTCAAAACTGAAAATAAAGACTAATCAACAACCACAAGACGGATTTCATCACCAGGTATTATTTTGATCAGTATAGTGGCGCTAACCTGGCAGTGTCTGTAGGTTTCTGAGCATGATCCTGCTGACAGGTTCCCCTTAAGTAACTTTGCCGCGGTGTATCCTAGACAAATATGCTTCAGCAGAGCCTGTTGACACTTTTCTTAGGCAGTGATGCAGAGGTTACAGGTTCTGGCTGATGTGGACAACTTGCTCTGAGATAGCACATCGGAAATGAAGGATGAGAAGGAATAGGAGGGCATGATAGGAACTGCTGTAGGAAGTGGAGGAAATTGTAATAGAAGTAGGGTCAGCAATCCTCAGCATTGGGAGCACATGCAAAGTCCCAGATTAGTGTCAGGGAAATGTACTGTAGCATCCGTGGCCACAAGCGATTGGCCACCTGTCAATCGTTAAGTGGACACTGTCAGTAAGTGCATTGGTAAGGGTACAGGTGATGTTCTTGGACACGTGCTGGTACAAAGTGGTGACACTACACCGGAAAAAAAGTGTCTGCTGGGGGCCAAGTAGCGAGGAATGGCTGCCACCATGAGCTGGCAGAAATCCTGTGTCTACCAGCCTAAATGGCAACATTTCCACTGCAAGTAGTCTGGAAATGTGCCCATTTAGCATTTGGGCCTGTGGGTCAGTATTAACACAACCGTCCTCTGATTGGTTATACTGTGCGCACACAGGCCTAGGCAAGCAATTAGTGCGCCGACCCGGTTGACGATTGTCCTTTTATAATCCCTGATGATGCCAGCCAATCACAGTAATGCCACAACCAAGATGGCTATGGCATCACAGTGACTCACAGGCAATCCCCGCATGCTTATTGGCCCTGTAACTGGCACCAAAGATGTGGAGTGTGGATTATAATTTGAACTCGAGCCCAGTCCATTGCTCGCTGAGTAAAGAGCACATCCGAGCACTGTGAAAGTCAAGTGGTAACCGACTATCACTGAGCACATTCTCTCATCCCAACCTCTGAGATAACACATCGTAGATGGAGGATAAGGAGGAGGAGGAGGTGAAGAAGCAGATGTATGATGGCCGAGAAATGGAAGCCTACAACATTTTTAAAAAGTTTTTATTAGTTTTAAAGATCACAGAAATGTTCACAGACCACATAACACTGTATGCATGAAGGGGCATTCATTGGACAGTGTGCCCCTTCCTGGGGCAATGTGCTCCTTTCTGGGCTTCTTCCTGGGGATAATGTGCCTTATCCTGAGCTCCTACCTAGGATAGAGTGTCTCATCCTGGGCCCTGTCCTGAGGTAGTCTGCCTCTTCTTGGGGTACTGTGCCCCTTTCTGCAACCCATAAAAAATGATTCTACTCACCTTCCCCCAGTTCCCACACCATGTGGCGTTTCTTCTTTACAGGGTGCAGGAACCAGCAGTTAACTTCAGCATGCATACCATGGCGCATGACGTCACTGCCCCAGTCTCGAGCATGCTGATGTCAGCTCCGGCCTTTTGATTGTCCGGCAGTGTGTATCGCAATGCAGTGAGTTGTAGGGTACCCTGCACTGCTATACATTTCACTTCAGCTGAATGTGTGTCCTCGGAAACAAATACATCTGAAATAGCCAATCTTGCTGGTTGTCCTCCGGTGCATATGGCCACTGGCGATATGTCCACTTCTGATCTAGTGGATAGGTGGAGCTTGGGGGAATTGGGGGACCTTTTTCAATTTTACAGTGCATTAAAAAGTTAAAAACAACAGTAACAATACTTAATTAAGAACAAAATACATAAAAATAATCCACGAAACATTTCATATTATTTTTTGTTTTATTTGTTATTAAAATTTGACTATCCTACCGGCTTCTGTATTCCTCTCGAAAATCGAGCTCATGTCTCTTACCCTAATAACGATGAAAATGAAAAGATATGTGATAAAGGCTATCTGGCAAATCGGCCAAAATGTGCAGAACATGAGGATTGCGAGCTTATAAACAGAAATAAGGAGCCGAGAGGAAAAGTAATCAGTTTATAGTCCTTATCAAAAAGTCTCAGCAGATAACGTGATGATACCGCATCTTTGCCTAAGGACAAAAATATGGCAATTTTATTTTTTTCATTTTAGGATTCTGCTGGGTTTTTTTTTTAACGCGTGTTTACTTGTTAGTTACTGACATAGTTATAACCACAACCAGTTGTGAAGTACTACAGAAAATGAACCCAGCCAAATGTCACCATTTTCCTAAATTGCAGTGAGAAAAATGGTGAAAAATAAAAAAGAAATACTTCACTGCTTACCTGCACAGCTACCGCATCCCGCTCTGTCTGGTTCTTTGCGCTTAATCTCGCTTCTTCTTCCACAGTCTTCACATCCCGCAAGGTTTCTGGTGTTCAGTAGATCATAGAAATGACAACGAAGTGGAGGCGCTAGAAGCTCGACAGAGAGTGAAGATTGCGAAAGAAGAGCTACGGTGGCCATGATAGAATAGAGGTCAGATTAATATATAATTTTCATCATATAATTATTATGCTCTAGTTTATAAAGAGACCACAGACAATAAAAAAGCAAATTTGCTTCTCATCGAATAACTTCTATACAATGCAACTGGTCAAAATCGAAAAGACTGCCAAATCTCAGCAGATTCTCTGATCTATAAATATGACTCTTTAAGGAGGAAATGTGGGAATTTTGGAACATCTTCCTGCTGGGTATATTGTCAGCTGGTTCCTAGAAAAGAATGAGAGGTGACATTTAAAGTAGTATAACCATTTCTTTGTAAAAGCACTCAACGTGCCACCATATGGTGCTTCTTCAAGGCATGTTCTGCCATTTGGTGCTCCCTCAAGGCATGTGCCTTCATTTGTTGCTTCCTCAAAGCATGTGCCACCATTTGGTGCTCCTCAAGGAATGTTCCACCATTTCGTGGTTCCTCTAAGCATGTTTCACCATTTGGTGATTTCCCAAGATATTTGTCCCAATTTGGTGCTCTCTCAAGGTATGTATTGTCATATGATCCTTCTGCACAGAATCAAAATATGGCCGAAAGTGTTGGTATTCTTGAAATTGAATCATTTTTCCCAGAAAATTATTGCGATAACACATTTTTCGCTATACACATATCTATTTCCTTTGTGCATATTGGAACAACACAAAAAACAACATAATAAAATTGGACATAATTTCACACAAGTCCCCAAAAATGACAAGGACAAAATTGTTGATACCTTTCCAAAATTGTGGGTAATAGTGTTGAGCATATATAAATGACCAGGGTCACCCGCACACAATATCAGCTGGTGCTTAGGAGGAAAAAAATAGTACAATGTAATAGAACAACCTCCAGCACTCTTATAAGAAAAAAGTAAAGAAGTCTTGTATCCAATGATGAATTCTTTATTATTATAATTATTTGTTCTGGGAGTTCACAGCCATGACAACAGGATATAACAGAAAATGTTCCCAACGTTTCGACCATAAAATGGTCTTTGTCAAGGGTACAGTCACTGCTCTGGGACTGCTGTCTGGAATCTTGTTTTCTTATACAGATTGTACCCTTGACAAAGACCATTTTATGGTCGAAACGTTGGGAAAATTTTCTGTTATATCCTGTTGTCATGGCTGTGAACTCCCAGAACAAATAATTATAATAATAAGGAATTCATCATTGGATACAAGACTTCTTTACTTTTTTCTTATAAGAGTGCTGGAGGTTGTTCTATTACATAATAGTGTTGAGCGATACCTTCCGATATTTGAAAGTATCGGTATCGGATTGTATCGGCCGATATCCGAAAAATATCGGATATCGCCGATACCGATACCCGATACCAATACAAGTCAATGGGACACAAATATCGGAATGAATCCTGGAATGGTTCCCAGGGTCTGAAGGAGAGGAAACTCTCCTTCAGGCCCTGGGATCCATATTCATGTGAAAAATAAAGAATAAAAAAAAAAATATGGATATACTCACCCCTCTGGCGGACCCTGGACCTTAGCGGTGTAACCGGCAGCCTCCGTTCCTAAGAATGAGCGGGTGAAGGACCTTCGATGACGTCGCGGCTTGTGATTGGTCACGTGACTGCTTATGTGACCACTCACGAGACCAATCACAAGCCGCGACGTCATCGCAGGTCCTTCACTCGCTCATTCTTAGGAATGGAGACTGCCGGTTGCAGCGGTTACAACCAGGGCGCGTCCGAGGGTGAGTATATTCATATTTTTTATTTTTATTCTTTATTTTACACATAAATATTCATCCCGATCCCGATTCCCGATATCGCAAAAATATCGGAACTCGGGATCGGAATTCCGATACCGCAAATATCGGCCGATACCTGATACTTGCGGTATCGGAATGCTCAACACTAGTGGGTAAACAACTTTGTTTAAAGTATGTGATGCTCGTTCAAACTCACCTGTGGCAAGTAACAGGTGTGGGCAATATGAAAATCACACCTGAAACCAGATAAAAAAGGGGAGAGATTGACTCAATCTTCGCATTGTGTTTCTGTGTGTTGTACGATAAGCATGGAGAACAGAAAGAGAAGAGAACTGTCTGAGGACTTGAGAATCAAGAATGTTGAAAGATAATAACAATTTCAAAGTTACAAGTCCATCTTCAGAGATCTTGATGTTTCTTTGTCAACAGTGCACAACATAATCAAGAAGGTTACAACCCATGGTACTGTAGCTAATCTCCCTGGACGTGGAAGGCGATGGCAGAGAAAAATTGTGAAAGGTTACAAATACAATGCAGGTTGGTTCAGATGGTGGAGAAGAAACCCCAATCAAGGTCCAAACAAATTCGATAATGCAATTTAGAATCTAAAAGTTTCTTTGTACCCATAAAATAACTTAAAATGTAGAAAAAAAAGTCAATAAAATCTGCATCCAATAAATAATATATACATTCTTGGCTTTGAGAATATCATTTTCATATTTTTCATTTCATCTAGATTAATTGCACTTTGATGTTGCTATCACTCACATTACAGCTTTATTCTTGCTAATTTTGGATTTTATGTTATTCTTTTGCATCTTTTATTAGCCGGGTCCCTTGGGTTGACTGCCTTTTTTTTATAGACTATTGAATTGTTTTAAATGGACCGCTAAGCAGGAAACAATCACATTACTCGAGCTGAACAATAATTATCCCCACATGTTACCGCCACTAACAGACAACGAGACTGCGGAGAACAGCATCGAAAACCCACATTATAGAGACAGACCGGAGCACGGTACTAAAAAAAAAATTCAAAGGGTCCGTGGCATCTGTACGCATTCTTGTCATTGTACTGATGTAAAAGTGATATATTAATATATACTTCAATTTGTATATTTGGAAAGTATTTCACATTTTTTTTCTTGTAGATTTCTATTCCATTTTCAGAGCAAAAAAATGTACTTATTGCCCTTATATACTTTTTCTTACAGGCTGTGCCTGGTTTTTTTTTGTCTGTTATTTATTATACCTATCCAAAATATAGACTTTTTTATCCTTATAAAATAAACAAAGCAGATACAGAAGGAAAAGAAATGTAACCAGGTGACCAAGGACATTGCAGGATGTTGCAATTTACGTTTTTTTGTATTTGATAATAGAGACAAGCAAATCTTTTTAAGTTTAAATTCACAGTTTTTCACCGCTGAGCTGTTACACACTCTCTGTAATGTTTATTCAGTGCTTTAAGACTTTTTCTCCCTGTCTCTATCCCTGAGCTGTGAGTGTCCCCTCACTATCCAGATTCATCACACAATGCCTGCTGCATTCCCTGCTTCAGCTTTTATATTGGATATGATAGTGCCTCCCGATTGGCTGTTCATTACCATATGATGTGATTGCTGCAGGGCATTATCAGAAATTTAGAGCAACGACGGCTGGGGTCATATGAGCCTTCAATGGCTGTTGCAATCTTCTGTTTTGTATAAACTGGCCCCGGCATTTTTTATGTGTGACTTGTACAAATTGAATCACAAATTGGATAAATTCACTGGGTCCAGCAAATCTCTTAACCCCTTCACAACATGCCCCGTACTAGTACGGCACATGTCGTGTCTCCCCCTTTGATACGGGCTCCGGCGGTGAGCCCACATCAAAGTCGCGACATGTCAGCTGTTTTGTACAGCTGATATGTGTGCGCAATAGCGGCGGGTGAAATCGCTATTCACCTGCCGCTATTAACCTGTTAAATGCCGCTGTCAAACGCAGACAGCGGCATTTAACCGGCGCTTCCGGCCGGGCGGCCGGAAATGATGTCATCGCCGACCCCGGTCACATGATCGGGGGTCGGCGATGCATCAGGAAGGTAACCATAGAGGTCTTTGAGAACTCTATGGTTACTGATGCCGGCCTGCTGTGAGCACCCCCCTGTGGTCGGCGCTCACAGCACACCTGCATTTCAGCTACATAGCAGCGACCTGATGATCACTGCTATGTAGCAGAGCTGATCAGGCTATGCCAGCTTCTATTGAAGCATGGCACAAGTAAAAAAAAAATGTTTTTAAAAATATGAAAAAAATATAAAAAATATAAAAATATAAAAGTTTAATTCACCCCAATTTCGCCCCATCCTAAATAAAACAAACAAACAAAAAAACCTACATGTATTTGGTATCGCCGGGTTCAGAATCGCCCGATCTATCAATAAAAAAAAGCATTAACCTGATCGCTAAACAGTGTAGCAAGAAAAAAATCCGAAACGCCAGAATTACGTTTTTTTGGTCGCCGTGACATTGCATTAAAATGAAATAACGGGCGATCAAAAGAACATATCTGCACCGAAATGGTATAATTAAAAATGTCATCTCGGCATGCAAAAAATAAGCCCTCACCCGACCCCAGATCACGAAAAATGGAGACGCTTCGGGTATCGGATAAATGGCACTTTTTTTTTTTTTTATAAGCAAAGTTTTGAATTTTTTTTCACCACTTGGATAAAAAATAACTTAGACAAGTTAGGTGTCTATGAACTCGTAATGATCTATAGAATCACGCAAAAAAGCCAAACAAAAAACAAGTGTGGGATTGCACTATTTTTGCAATTTCACCGCACTTGGAATTTTTTTCCCGTTTTCTAGTAAAAGACATGGTAAAACCAATGGTGTTGTTCAAAAGTACAACTCGTCCCGCTAAAAAATAAGCCCTCACATGACCATATTGACGGAAAAATAAAAAAGTTATGGCTCTGGGAAGGAGGGAAGTGAAAAATGAAAACGCAAAAACGAAAAAGGGCCGCGACTTGAAGGGGTTAAACATCATCCTAATTCAATTCACATCACTAGCTAATAAGTTTACTTTGCCATAATAGTTTTAAATTTTCAAATAAGTCAATAATGAAGCCTTAAGAAAAATCAAACTGTGACCAGGTCATACAAACATAGTACTATACCTTACTGCAAGAACACCTTTTATAGTTAATACCCAGACACCCTCGAATCTGTGAATGAAACATCTAACCATTACCAATTTTTTCTTAGAGCTCTGCTTATGTATATTTTTTTGTAATTCTCACAAATTAAATTGCAATCGCTCGAACTGTGATGTTTTCTTGAAATTTCGCTCAAAGTATATTCTACTGCCATGATTATTAAAGTTTGCACTTCTTTAAATCACAACTTAAGGGTACAGTATAATAAGACAATATTAGAACATTCTGTATGTCACGGCTAACAGCTGTGGGGGTCACGCAGATCCCACCGCTGCCACCAATATAGTAACATAGTAACATAGTAACATAGTTAGTAAGGCCGAAAAAAGACATTTGTCCATCCAGTTCAGCCTATATTCCATCATAATAAATCCCCAGATTTACGTCCTTCTACAGAACCTAATAATTGTATGATACAATATTGTTCTGCTCCAGGAAGACATCCAGGCCTCTCTTGAACCCCTCGACTGAGTTCGCCATCACCACCTCCTCAGGCAAGCAATTCCAGATTCTCACTGCCCTAACAGTAAAGAATCCTCTTCTATGTTGGTGGAAAAACCTTCTCTCCTCCAGACGCAAAGAATGCCCCCTTGTGCCCGTCACCATCCTTGGTATAAACAGATCCTCAGCGAGATATTTGTATTTTCCCCTTATATACTTATACATGGTTATTAGATCGTCCCTCAGTCGTCTTTTTTCTAGACTAAATAATCCTAATTTCGCTAATCTATCTGGGTATTGTAGATCTCCCATCCCCTTTATTAATTTTGTTGCCCTCCTTTGTACTCTCTCTATTTCCATTATATCCTTCCTGAGCACCGGTGCCCAAAACTGGACACAGTACTCCATGTGCGGTCTAACTAGGGATTTGTACAGAGGCAGTATAATGCTCTCATCATGTGTATCCAGACCTCTTTTAATGCACCCCATGATCCTGTTTGCCTTGGCAGCTGCTGCCTGGCACTTGCTGCTCCAGGTAAGTTTATCATTAACTAGGATCCCCAAGTCCTTCTCCCTGTCAGATTTACCCAGTGGTTTCCCGTTCAGTGTGTAATGGTGATATTGATTCCTTCTTCCCATGTGTATAACCTTACGTTTATCATTGTTAAACCGCATCTGCCACCTTTCAGCCCAAGTTTCCAACTTATCCAGATCCATCTGTAGCAGAATACTATCTTCTCTTGTATTAACTGCTTTACATAGTTTTGTATCATCTGCAAATATCGATATTTTACTGTGTAAACCTTCTACCAGATCATTAATGAATATGTTGAAGAGAACAGGTCCCAATACCGACCTGTTATCATCCGGTGACCTAGGAGCTGCATGAGAACTTTCACTGGAGAAGGTGTCCACTATACTGACCGCAATCCTGAACTTAACACGGCAACTAGAAGTAGCCGTGGAGTGTACTTAACACACCTAGACACCTCGTCACAGCCGGAGGACTAAATACCCCTAAAGATGGAAATAGGAATACTATCTTGCCTCAGAGAAAATCCCCAAAGGATAGACAGCCCCCCACAAATATTGGCGGTGAGTCGGAGAGGAAAAAACATACACAGGCAGAAAAACAGGATTTAGCACAGGAGGCCACTCTAGCTAGATAGGACCGGATAGGACAGAGTTCTGTGCGGTCAGTATTAAAACCCTTCAAAACATACACAGCAGAATATACAAAAAAACTTCCTACATCTACTAAAAGATGTAGGAGCGTAAATCTGCAACTCCAGTGAATCCTACAATCAGAGCAGGAATAAAACTGAAACAAGCACACAGCAGTGTGCCACAGATACAAAAACCAAACACTTATCTTTGCTGAATTTGGCAGCAACAGGAGAAGCCAGAAAGTGATCCAACACTTCACAAGTAACATTGACAACTGGCAAGGGCTAAAGGATCCTGCACACCTAAATATTCCAGTCAGAATTGTAATCATCCAATACACCTGGCCAGGACTGCGAGTCAGAGACAACTGCATTCCCACCAACAACCACTGGAGGGAACCCAAGAGCAAAATTCACAACAGTACCCCCCCTTGAGGACGGGTCACCGAAACCTCACCGGGGCCCCCAGGACGATCAGGACGAGCCAGATGAAAAGCACGGACCAAATCAGCAGCATGGACATCAGAGGCAAAAACCCAAGAATTATCCTCCTGGCCATAACCCTTCCATTTGACCAGGTACTGAAGCTTGCGCCTTGAAAAACGGGAATCCAAAATCTTCTCAACAACATATTCCAACTCCCCATCAACCAACACAGGGGCCGGAGGATCAACAGAGGGAACAACGGGCTCCACATATTTCCGCAACAAAGATCTATGGAAGACATTATGGATAGCAAAAGAGGCCGGAAGCACCAGTCGAAAAGACACCGGATTAATAATCTCAGAAATCCTATAAGGACCAATAAACCGAGGCTTAAACTTAGGAGAAGAAACCTTCATAGGAACATGACGGGAAGACAACCAGACCAGATCCCCAACCTGAAGCCGGGAACCAACACACCGACGACGATTAGCAAAACGTTGAGCCTCCTCTTGAGACAACACCAACTTGTCCACCACATGAGCCCAAATCTGCTGCAACCTGTCCACCACAGAATCCACACCAGGACAGTCAGAAGGCTCAACCTGCCCAGAAGAAAAACGAGGATGAAAACCAAAATTACAAAAGAAAGGCGAAACCAAGTTAGCAGAACTAGCCCGATTATTTAGGGCAAACTCGGCCAATGGAAAGAAGGCCACCCAATCATCCTGATCAGGAGACACAAAGCATCTCAAATAAGTCTCCAAGGTCTGATTAGTTCGCCTGGTTTGGCCATTTGTCTGAGGATGAAATGCAGAAGAAAAAGACAAATCAATGCCCAGCCTAGCACAAAAGGCCCGCCAAAACCTAGAAACAAACTGGGAACCTCTGTCGGACACAATATTCTCCGGAATACCATGCAAACGAACCACATGCTGAAAGAACAACGGAACCAAATCAGAAGAGGAAGGCAATTTAGGTAAGGGCACCAAATGAACCATCTTAGAGAACCGGTCACAGACAACCCAGATAACAGACATCTTCTGGGAGACCGGAAGATCAGAAATAAAATCCATCGAAATATGCGTCCAGGGCCTCTCAGGGACTGGCAATGGCAAAAGCAACCCACTAGCACGGGAACAACAAGGCTTGGCCTGCGCACAAGTCCCACAGGACTGCACAAAAGAACACACATCACGTGACAATGAAGGCCACCAAAAGGACCTACCAACCAAGTCTCTGGTACCAAAAATGCCAGGATGACCGGCCAACACGGAACAGTGAACCTCAGAAATCACTCTACTAGTCCATCTGTCAGGAACAAACAATTTCCCCACAGGACATCGGTCAGGTTTGTCAGCCTGAAATTCCTGAAGAACCCGTCGTAAATCAGGGAAAATGGCAGAAAGGACCACCCCCTCTTTCAGAATACCGACCGGTTCTAAGACCTCAGGAGAATCAGGCAAAAAGCTCCTAGAGAGGGCATCAGCCTTAATATTCTTAGAACCCAGAAGGTACGAGACCACGAAATCAAAACGGGAAAAAAACAAGGACCATCGAGCCTGTCTAGGATTCAGCCGTTTAGCAGACTCGAGGTAAATCAAATTCTTATGATCGGTCAAGACCACAATACGGTGCTTAGCTCCCTCAAGCCAATGTCGCCACTCCTCAAATGCCCACTTCATAGCCAACAACTCCCGATTGCCGACATCATAATTGCGTTCAGCAGGCAAAAACTTACGGGAAAAGAAGGCACACGGTTTCATTAAGGAACCAACAGGATCCCTCTAAGACAAAACGGCCCCTGCCCCAATCTCAGAAGCGTCAACTTCAACCTGAAACGGAAGAGAAACATCCGGTTGGTGCAACACAGGAGCAGAAGTAAATCGACGTTTAAGCTCCTGAAAGGTAGAGACAGCTGCAGAGGACCAATTCGCCACATCAGCACCTTTCTTCGTCAAATCGGTCAAGGGTTTAACCACGCTGGAAAAATTAGCAATGAAACAGCGATAAAAATTTGCAAAACCCCAAAATTTCTGAAGGCTCTTCACAGATGTGGGCTGAATCCAATCATGAATGGCCTGAACCTTAACCGGATCCATCTCTATAGACGAGGGAGAAAAAATGAAGCCCAAAAAAGAAACCTTCTGCACCCCAAAGAGACACTCAGACCCTTTGACAAACAGGGCATTGTCACGAAGGATCTGAAATACCATCCTGACCTGTTGCACATGAGACTCCCAATCATCGGAAAAAATCAAAATATCGTCCAAATATACAATCAAGAATTTATCAAGATAAGTCCGGAAGATATCATGCATGAAGGACTGAAAAACAGATGGAGCATTAGAGAGTCCGAATGGCATCACAAGGTATTCAAAATGGCCTTCGGGCGTATTAAACGCAGTTTTCCATTCATCACCCTGCTTAATACGAACAAGATTATATGCCCCCCCGAAGGTCAATCTTCGTAAACCAACTAGCTCCCTTAATCCTAGCAAACAAATCGGAAAGCAAAGGTAAAGGGTATTGAAACTTGACCGTGATTTTATTCAAGAGGCGATAATCAATACAGGGTCTCAAGGAACCATCTTTTTTAGCAACAAAAAAGAACCCCGCTCCCAACGGTGAAGAAGATGGCCGAATATGCCCTTTCTCCAAAGACTCCTTAATATAGCTCCGCATGGCGGTATGTTCAGGCACAGATAGATTAAAAAGTCGACCCTTAGGAAACTTACAGCCTGGAATCAAGTCAATAGCACAATCGCAGTCTCTGTGCGGTGGAAGGAAACTGGACTTGGGCTCATCGAATACATCCTGAAAATTAGACAAAAACTCTGGAATTTCAGAAGGTGAAGAAGAGGAGATTGACATCAAAGGAACATCATTATGAACCCCCTGACAACCCAAACTAGTCACAGACATGGACTTCCAGTCCAACACAGGATTATGTGCCTGCAACCATGGAAAACCCAGCACGATAGCATCATGCAAGTTATGCAACACCAGGAATCGACAATCTTCCTGATGGGCTGGCGCCATGCGCATGGTCACCTGTGTCCAAAACTGGGGCTTATTTTTAGCCAAGGGTGTATCATCAATGCCTCTTAAAGGAATAGGGTTCTGCAAAGGCTGCAAGGGAACACCACAACGCTTGGCAAACTCAAAATCCATTACATTCAAGGCGGCGCCTGAATCCACAAATGCCATGACAGAAAATGATGACAATGAGCAGATCAAGGACACAGATAACAGAAATTTAGGTTGTACAGTACTGATGGTAATTGAACTGGCGATCCTCTTTGTCCGCTTAGGGCAGACAGAAATGACATGAGAAGCGTCGCCACAATAATAACACAACCTATTTTGACGTCTGAAACCTTGTCGTTCCGTTCTAGACAGAATTCTATCACATAGCCTAGGCTCAGAAATTTGCTCTGAGGATAACGCCACAGCGCGCACAGTTCTGCGCTCCCGCAGGCGTCGGTCAATCTGAATGGCCAGAGACATAGAATCACTCAGACCGGAAGGAGTGGGAAACCCCACCATAACATCTTTAACGGATTCAGAAAGCCCCCTTCTGAAAATAGCCGCAAAAGCATCATTATTCCATTTAGTCAACACAGACCATTTTCTGAATTTCTGACAATACAATTCTGCCGCCTCTTGACCCTGAAACAGGGCCAACAAGGTTTTCTCAGCTTGATCCACAGAATTAGGTTCATCATATAATAGTCCTAAAGCCTGAAAAAAGGAGTCAATATTAAGCAAAGCCGGATTCCCAGATTCCAGGGAAAATGCCCAATCCTGCGGGTCACCACGCAGCAGGGAGATTACGATTTTTACCTGCTGAATGGAATCACCAGAGGATCGAGGTCTCAGGTCAAAAAACAGTTTACAGTTGTTTTTAAAACTCAAAAATTTAGACCTGTCACCAGAAAACAAATCAGGAATAGGAATCTTCGGTTCTAAAGCAGGAGTTTGAACAATATAATCAGAAATACCTTGCTCCCTAGCAGCAAGCTGGTCTACACGAGAAACTAATTCCTGAACATTCATGCTTGCACCAGGCTCCTCAGGCACCCAGAGATAAAGAGGGAGGAGAAGACAAAACAGACTGGAGAAAAAAAAATGGCTCAAGAGCTTCCTTCCCTTCTTCTGAGATGCATTTAACTCATTGTTGGCCAGTAGTACTGTTATGATCCGGTGACCTAGCACCTGCATGAGAACTTTCACTGGAGAAAGTGGCCACTGTACTGACCGCAATCCTGAACTTAACACCGCAACTAGAAGTAGCTGTGGAGTGTACCTAACACACCTAGACACCTCATCACAGCCGGAGAACTAAATACCCCTAAAGATGGAAATAGGAATACTATCTTGCCTCAGAGAAAATCCCCAAAGGATAGACAGCCCCCCACATATATTGGCGGTGAGTCGGAGAGGAAAAAACATACACAGGCAGAAAAACAGGATTAGCACAGGAGGCCACTCTAGCTAGATAGGACAGGATAGGACAGAGTTCTGTGCGGTCAGTATAAAAACCCTTCAAAACATCTACAGCAGAATATACAAAAAATTCCTACATCTTTACTAAAAGATGTAGGAGCGTAAATCTGCAACTCCAGTAAATTCTACAATCAGAGCAGGAATAAAACTGAAACAAGCACACTGGCATAGGGTTGAGCGAAACGAGTCGTTCATTTTCAAAAGTCGCCGACTTTTGGCAAAGTCGGGTTTCATGAAACCCGATCCGACCCCTGTGCGGGGTCGGCCATGCGGTACGTGACTTTCGCGCCAAAGTCGCTTTTCAATGACGCGAAAAGCGCCATTTCTCAGCCAATGAAGGTGAACGCAGAGTGTGGGCAGCGTGATGACATAGGTCCTGGTCCCCACCATCTTAGAGAAGGGCATTGCAGTGATTGGCTTGCTGTCTGCGGCGTCACAGGGGCTATAAAGGGCCGTTCCCGCCGACCGCCATCTTACTGCTGCTGATCTGAGCTTAGGGAGAGGTTGCTGCCGCTTCGTCAGAAGCAGAGATAGTGTTAGGCAGGGTCCATTAACCACCAAACCGCTTGTGCTGTAGCGATTTCCACTGTCCAACACCACCTTCGGTGTGCAAGGACAGTGGAAGGTACATTTTATTTTTTTTTCTCAGCGCTGTAGCTCATTGGGCTGCCCTAGAAGGCTCCCTGATAGCTGCATTGCTGTGTGTACGCCGCTGTGCAAACCAACTGCTTTTTTCAAAGCACAAATCCTCTTGTTCCTTCCTTTCTGCACAGCTATCTTGTTTGTTTGTCCACACTTTTTATTTAATTTGTGCATCAGTCCACTCCTTATTGCTGCCTGCCATACCTGGCTGAGATTACTGCAGGGAGATAGTAATTGTAGGACAGTCCCTGTTTTTCTTTTTTTTGTGGGAGATTAAGATTGGCATTTCTGCTAGAGTGCCATCCCTGTGTGTGCCATCTCTCACTCAGTGGGCCATAGAAAGGCTATTTAATTTTTTGCTTGATTTGGGTTCTAAAATCTACCTGAAAAAATCACTACATCAATCAGTGGGAGAAAAATATTGGCCTCAGGGCTTGTGTGCCACTCCTGACTCCTGTGTGTGCCATCTCTCACTCAGTGGGCCATAGAAAGCCTATTTATTTTTTTGCTTGATTTGGGTTCTAAAATCTACCTGAAAAAATCACTACATCAATCAGTGGGAGAAAAATATTGGCCTCAGGGCTTGTGTGCCACTCCTGACTCCTGTGTGTGCCATCTCTCACTCAGTGGGCCATAGAAAGCCTATTTATTTTTTTGCTTGATTTGGGTTCTAAATCCTACCTGAAAAAATCACTACATCAATCAGTGGGAGATAAATATTGGCCTCTGGGCTTGTGTGCCACTCCTGACTCCTGTGTGTGCCATCTCTCACTCAGTGGGCCATAGAAAGCCTATTTTTTTTTTTTTTGCTTGATTTGGGTTCTAAAATCTACCTGAAAAAATCACTACATAAATCAGTGGGAGATAAATATTGGCCTCTGGGCTTGTGTGCCACTCCTGACTCCTGTGTGTGCCATCTCTCACTCAGTGGGCCTTAGAAAGCCTATTTATTTTTTTGCTTGATTTGGGTTCTAAAATCTACCTGAAAAAATCACTACATCAATCAGTGGGAGATAAATATTGGCCTCTGGGCTTGTGTGCCACTCCTGACTCCTGTGTGTGCCATCTCTCACTCAGTGGGCCATAGAAAGCCTATTTTTTTTTTTTTTGCTTGATTTGGGTTCTAAAATCTACCTGAAAAAATCACTACATAAATCAGTGGGAGATAAATATTGGCCTCTGGGCTTGTGTGCCACTCCTGACTCCTGTGTGTGCCATCTCTCACTCAGTGGGCCTTAGAAAGCCTATTTATTTTTTTGCTTGATTTGGGTTCTAAAATCTACCTGAAAAAATCACTACATAAATCAGTGGGAGATAAATATTGGCCTCTGGGCTTGTGTGCCACTCCTGACTCCTGTGTGTGCCATCTCTCACTCAGTGGGCCATAGAAAGCCTATTTATTTTTTTGCTTGATTTGGGTTCTAAATCCTACCTGAAAAAATCACTACATAAATCAGTGGGAGATAAATATTGGCCTCTGGGCTTGTGTGCCACTCCTGACTCCTGTGTGTGCCATCTCTCACTCAGTGGGCCTTAGAAAGCCTATTTATTTTTTTGCTTGATTTGGGTTCTAAAATCTACCTGAAAAAATCACTACATAAATCAGTGGGAAAAAAATATTGGCCTCAGGGCTTGTGTGCCACTCCTGACTCCTGTGTGTGCCATCTCTCACTCAGTGGGCCATAGAAAGCCTTTTTTTTTTTTTTTATTTGGTTTCTAAATTGTCCTTGAAAAAATCATTTTATTTTATTTGGTTTCTAAATTCTTCCTGAAAAAATCATTTTATTTTATTTTGTTTCTAAAGTCTCCCTGAAAAAAAAAAAAATAAATAAAACAGTGGGAGATTAATATTGCCCTTTCTGCTTGTGTGCCAGTCTTGACTCCTGGGTGTGGCATCTCTCTCTCTCTCTCAAATTGTGGGCCATAGAAAGCCTATTTATTTTTTTGCTTGATTTGGGTTCCAAAATCTACCTGAAAAAATCACTACATCAATCAGTGGGAGAAAAATATTGGCCTCTGGGCTTGTGTGCCACTCCTGACTCCTGTGTGTGCCATCTCTCACTCAGTGGGGCATAGAAAGCCTTTTTTTTTTTTTAACCCCTTCATGACCCAGCCTATTTTGACCTTAAAGACCTTGCCGTTTTTTGCAATTCTGACCAGTGTCCCTTTATGAGGTAATAACTCAGGAACGCTTCAACGGATCCTAGCAGTTCTGAGATTGTTTTTTCGTGACATATTGGGCTTCATGTTAGTGGTAAATTTAGGTCAATAAATTCTGCGTTTATTTGTGATAAAAACAGAAATTTGGCGAAAATTTTGAAAATTTCGCAGTTTTCACATTTTGAATTTTTATTATGTTAAACCAGAGAGATATGTGACACAAAATAGTTAATAAATAACATTTCCCACATGTTTACTTTACATCAGCACAATTTTGGAAACAATTTTTTTTTTTGTTAGGAAGTTATAAGGGTTAAAATTTGACCAGCGATTTGTCATTTTTACAACGAAATTTCCAAAACCATTTTTTTTAGGGACCACCTCACATTTGAAGTCAGTTTGAGGGGTCTATATGGCTGAAAATACCCAAAAGGGACACCATTCTAAAAACTGCACCACTCAAGGTACTCAAAACCACATTCAAGAAGTTTATTAACCCTTCAGGTGCTTCACAGCAGCAGAAGCAACATGGAAGGAAAAAATGAACATTTAACTTTTTAGTCACAAAAATTATTTTTAGCAACAATTTTTTTATTTTCCCAATGGTAAAAGGAGAAAATGAACCACGAAAGTTGTTGTCCAATTTGTCCTGAGTACGCTGATACCTCATATGTGGGGGTAAACCACTGTTTGGGCGCACGGCAGGGCTTGGAAGGGAAGGAGCGCCATTTGACTTTTTGAATCAAAAATTGGCTCCACTCTTTAGCGGACACCATGTCACGTTTGGAGAGCCCCCGTGTGCCTAAAAATTGGAGCTCCCCCACAAGTGACCCCATTTTGGAAACTAGACGCCCCAAGGAACTTATCTAGATGCATAGTGAGCACTTTGAACCCCCAGGTGCTTCACAAATTGATCCGTAAAAATGAAAAAGTACTTTTTTTTCACAAAAAAATTATTTTAGCCTCAATTTTTTCATTTTCACATGGGCAACAGGATAAAATGGATCCTAAAATGTGTTGGGCAATTTCTCCTGACTACACCGATACCTCACATGTGGGGGTAAACCACTGTTTGGGCACATGGTAAGGCTCGGAAGGGAAGGAGCGCCATTTGACTTTTTGAATGAAAAATTATTTCCATCGTTAGCGGACACCATGTCGCGTTTGGATAGCTCCTGTGTGCCTAAACATTGGCGCTCCCCCACAAGTGACCCCATTTTGGAAACTAGACCCCCAAGGAACTTATTTAGATGCCTAGTGAGCACTTTAAACCCTCAGGTGCTTCACAAATTGATCTGTAAAAATGAAAAAGTACTTTTTTTTCACAAAAAAATTCTTTTCGCCTCAATTTTTTCATTTTCACATGGGCAGTAGGATAAAATGGATCATAAAATTTGTTGGGCAATTTCTCCCGAGTACGTCGATACCTCATATGTGGGGGTAAACCACTGTTTGGGCACTCGGCAGGGCTCGGAAGGGAAGGCGCGCCATTTGACTTTTTGAATGGAAAATTAGCTCCAATTGTTAGCGGACACCATGTCGCGTTTGGAGAGCCCCTGTGTGCCTAAACATTGGAGCTCCCCCACAAGTGACCCCATTTTGGAAACTAGACCCCCCAAGGAACCTATCTAGATGCATATTGAGCACTTTAAACCCCCAGGTGCTTCATAGAAGTTTATAACGCAGAGCCATGAAAATAAAAAATAATTTTTCTTTCCTCAAAAATGATATTTTAGCCTGGAATTTCCTATTTTGCCAAGGATAATAGGAGAAATTGGACCCCAAATATTGTTGTCCAGTTTGTCCTGAGTACGCTGATACCCCATATGTGGGGGTAAACCACTGTTTGGGCGCACGGCAGGGCTCGGAAGGGATGGCACGCCATTTGGCTTTTTAAATGGAAAATTAGCTCCAATCATTAGCGGACACCATGTCACGTTTCTAGAGCCCCTGTGTGCCTAAACATTGGAGATCCCCCAGAAATGACACCATTTTGGAAACTAGACCCCCAAAGGAACTAATCTAGATGTGTGGTGAGGACTTTGAACCCCCAAGTGCTTCACAGAAGTTTATAACGCAGAGCCATGAAAATAAAAAAAAAAAATTATTTTCTCAAAAGTGATTTTTAGCCTGCAATTTTTTATTTTCCCAAGGGTAACAGGAGAAATTTGACCCCAAAAGTTGTTGTCCAGTTTCTCCTGAGTACGCTGATACCCCATATGTGGGGGTAAATCACTGTTTGGGCACATGCAGGGGCTTGGAAGTGAAGTAGTGACGTTTTGAAATGCAGACTTTGATGGAATGCTCTGTGGGTGTCACGTTGCGTTTGCAGAGCCCCTGATGTGGCTTAACAGTAGAAACCCCCCACAAGTGACCCCATTTTGGAAACTAGACCCCCAAAGGAACTTATCTAGATGTGTGGTGAGCACTTTCAACCCCCAAGTGCTTCATAGAAGTTTATAATGCAGAGCCGTGAAAATAATAAATACGTTTTCTTTCCTCAAAAATAATTATTTAGCCCAGAATTTTTTAATTTTCCCAAGGGTAACAGGAGAAATTTGACCCCAATATTTGTTGTCCAGTTTCTCCTGAGTACGGTGATACCCCATATGTGGGGGTAAACTACTGTTTGGGCACATGCCGGGGCTTGGAATTGAAGTAGTGACGTTTTGAAATGCAGACTTTGATGGAATGCTCTGCGGGCGTCACGTTGCGTTTGCAGAGCCCCTGATGTGCCTAAACAGTAAAAACCCCCCACAATTGACCCCATTTTGGAAACTAGACCCCGAAAGGAACTTATCTAGATGTGTGGTGAGCACTTTGAACCCCCAAGTGCTTCATAGAAGTTTATAATGCAGAGCCGTGAAAATAATAAATACGTTTTCTTTCCTCAAAAATAATTATTTAGCCCAGAATTTTTTATTTTCCCAAGGGTTACAGGAGAAATTGGACCCCAAAAGTTGTTGTCCAGTTTCTCCTGAGTACGGTGACATCCCATGAGTGGGGGTAAACCACTGTTTGGGCACACGTCGGGGCTCAGAAGGGAAGTAGTGACTTTTGAAATGCAGACTTTGATGGAATGGTCTGCGGGTGTCACGTTGCGTTTGCAGAGCCCCTGGTGTGCCTAAACAGTAGAAACCCCCACAAGTGACCCCATTTTAGAAACTAGACCCCCCAAGGAACTTATCTAGATATGTGGTGAGCACTTTGAACCCCCAAGTGCTTCACAGACGTTTACAACGCAGAGCCGTGAAAATAAAAAATCATTTTTCTTTCCTCAAAAATTATGTTTTAGCAAGCATTTTTTTAGATTCACAAGGGTCAGGAGAAATTGGACCCCAGTAATTGTTGCGCAGTTTGTCCTGAGTATGCTGGTACCCCATATGTGGGGGTAAACCACTGTTTGGGCACACGTCAGGGCTCGGAAGTGAGGGAGCACCATTTGACTTTTTGAATACGAGATTGGCTGGAATCAATGGTGGCGCCATGTTGCGTTTGGAGACCCCTGATGTGCCTAAACAGTGGTAACCCCTCAATTCTACCTCCAACACTAACCCCAACACACCCCTAACCCTAATCCCAACTGTAGCCATAACCCTAATCACAACCCTAACCACAACCCTAATTCCAACCCTAACCCTAAGGCTATGTGCCCACGTTGCGGATTCGTGTGAGATATTTCCGCACCATTTTTGAAAAATCCGCGGGTAAAAGGCACTGCGTTTTACCTGCGGATTTTCCGCGGATTTCCAGTGTTTTTTGTGCGGATTTCACCTGCGGATTCCTATTGAGGAACAGGTGTAAAACGCTGCGGAATCCGCACAAAGAATTGACATGCTGCGGAAAATACAACGCAGCGTTTCCGCGCGGTATTTTCTGCACCATGGGCACAGCGGATTTGGTTTTTCATATGTTTACATGGTACTGTAAACCTGATGGAACACTGCTGCGAATCCGCAGCGGCCAATCCGCAGCCAAATCCGCACCGTGTGCACATAGCCTAATTCTAAAGGTATGTGCACACGCTGCGGAAAACGCTGCGGATCCGCAGCAGTTTCCCATGAGTTTACAGTTCAATGTAAACCTACGGGAAACAAAAATCGCTGTACACATGCTGCGGAAAAACTGCACGGAAACGCAGCGGTTTACATTCCGCAGCATGTCACTTCTTTGTGCGGATTCCGCAGCGGTTTTACAACTGCTCCAATAGAAAATCGCAGTTGTAAAACCGCAGTGAAATGCGCAGAAAAAAACGCGGTAAATCCGCGATAAATCCGCAGCGGTTTAGCACTGCGGATTTATCAAATCCGCAGCGGAAAAATCCGCAGAGGACCAGAATACGTGTGCACATACCGAAATCCTAACCCTAGCCCTAACCCTACCCCTAGCCCTAACCCTACCCCTAGCCCTAAACCTAGCCCTAACCCTAACCCTACCCCTAACCCTACCCCTAGCCCTACCCCTAACCCTAACCCTACCCCTAACCCTACCCCTAACCCTAACCCTACCCCTAACCCTATCCCTAACCCTAACCCTATCCTAACATTAGTGGGAAAAAAAAATGTCTTTATTTTTTTATTGTCCCTACCTATGGGGGTGACAAAGGGGGGGGTCATTTATTATTTTTTTTTATTTTGATCACTGAGATATAATCTATCTCAGTGATCAAAATGCACTTTGGAACGACCGGCAGATTCGGCGGGCGCACTGCGCATGCGCCCGCCATTTTAGAAGATGGCGGCGCCCAGGGAGAAGACGGACGGGACCCCGGCTGGATCGGTAAGTATGATGGGGTAGGGGGGGACCACGGGGGGGGGGATCGGAGCACGGGGGGGGGGGAATCGGAACGCGGGAGGGGTGGAACGGAGCACGGGGGCGTGGAACGGAGCACGGGGGGGCTGGAATGGAGCACGGGGGGTGGAACGGAGCACGGGGGGGGGGTGGAATGGAGCACCGGGGGGGTGGATCGGAGTGCAGGGGGGGTGATGGGAGCACGGGAGGGTGATTGGAGCACGGGGGGAGCGGACAAGAGCACGGGGGGGAGCGAAGCACTGGACGGAGGGGAGCCGGAGCAGTGTACCAGCCAGATCGGGGGGCTGGGGGGGCGATCGGTGGGGTGGGGTGGGGCACATTAGTATTTCCAGCCATGGCCGATGATATTGCAGCATCGGCCATGGCTGGATTGTAATATTTCACCCGTTATAATAGGTGAAATATTACAAATCGCTCTGATTGGCAGTTTCACTTTCAACAGCCAATCAGAGCGATCGTAGCCACGGTGGGGTGAAGCCACCCCCTCTGGGCTAAACTACCACTCCCCCTGTCCCTGCAGATCGGGTGAAATGGGAGTTAACCCTTTCACCCGATCTGCAGGGACGCGATCTTTCCATGACGCCACATAGGCGTCATGGGTCGGATTGGCACCGACTTTCATGACGCCTACGTGGCGTCATGGGTCGGGAAGGGGTTAATTTGGTTTCTAAATTGTCCTTGAAAAAATCATTTTATTTTATTTGGTTTCTAAATTCTTCCTGAAAAAATCATTTTATTTTATTTTGTTTCTAAAGTCTCCCTGAAAAAAAATATAAATAAATAAAACAGTGGGAGATTAATATTGCCCTTTCTGCTTGTGTGCCAGTCTTGACTCCTGGGTGTGCCATCTCTCTCTCTCTCTCAAATTGTGGGCCATAGAAAGCCTATTTTTTTTTTTTTGCTTGATTTGGGTTCCAAAATCTACCTGAAAAAATCACTACATCAATCAGTGGGAGAAAAATATTGGCCTCTGGGCTTGTGTGCCACTCCTGACTCCTGTGTGTGCCATCTCTCACTCAGTGGGCCATAGAAAGCCTTTTTTTGTTTTTTTATTTGGTTTCTAAATTGTCCCTGAAAAAATCATTTTATTTTATTTGGTTTCTAAATTCTTCCTTTCAAAATTATTTTATTTTATTTTGTTTATAAAGTCTCCCTGAAAAAAAAAAAAATAAAACAGTGGGAGATTAATATTGACATTTGTGCTTGAGTGACAGTCCTGCGTGTGTGGCATCTCTGTGATTTGGTGCCACAGAAAACAGAGTGTGTGTAAGATTGTGCCTGATTTTCCTTGTGGTTTCACCAACCTGTAAAGGGATATTGAAGTCATACTGAAGTTATAGGTCACTGTGTAAGTTGTTTGACAGCAACAAATAAAGTTACTTTGGTTAAGTTTTTAAAACAATGAGGAAGTCTGGTGCAAGAGGTCGTGGCCGTGGGCGTTCATTGTCAGCTGGTAATGATGGTAGTGGTAGTGGAGCATCAGGTGGTCGTGGGAAAAAAAATATTCCACCTAAGTCTGGAGCTGTGGAGCCAGGTTCGTTGTCTGGCTACACAAGGCCTCGAACGCTCTCTTTTCTGGGAGTAGGAAAACCGCTTTTAAAGCCGGAGCAGCAACAGCAAGTTTTGACTTACCTTGCAGACTCAGCCTCTAGCTCTTTTGCCTCCTCTTCTGAAACTGGTAAATGTAAAAGCAGCGCGTCGCTTGTGGATGTTCACGGTCAGGGACAAGTCGCTTCCTTGTCCTCTTCAGCAAAAACAACAACAAGAGAGAAGGATGCAGCAGGCGACACAACGGGTTACTCCATGGAGCTCTTTACACATACCGTCCCTGGCTTAGAAAGTGAAACACTTAACAGGCCATGCCCATTACAAGTAGATTCTGACATGGAGTGCACTGATGCACAGCCACAGCCAGACTACTATGCTGGTCCTTTCACTCAGACCACAACATTGCCCTCTCAGGGTACTGATCCACAATCAGACCCTGATGAGACTATGTTGCCCCGTCACGAACGCTATACCACCGACCGACACGGTGACACAGACGAAGTTGCACACGAGCTAGAAGAGGAGGTAATAGATGACCCAGTTGTTGACCCCGATTGGCAGCCATTGGGGGAACAGGGTGCAGGCGGCAGTAGTTCAGAAGCGGAGGTGGAGGAGGGGCCACAGCAGGCATCAACATTGCAACAGGTTCCATCTGCCGGGCCAGTATCTGGCCCAAAACGCGTGTCAAAGCCAAAACCTGTTGGAGGACAGCGTGGCCATCCAGTTAAAGCTCAGTCTGCAATCCCTGAAAACGGATCCGATGCTAGGAAGAGTGCAGTCCGGCATTTTTTTAAACAACATCCAATTGATCAGCGCAAAGTCATCTGTCAAAAATGTTCAACTAGCTTAAGCAGAGGTCAGAATCTGAAAAGTCTCAATACAAGTTGCATGCATAGACATTTAACCACCATGCATTTTCAAGCCTGGACTAACTACCAAACGTCCCTTAAGGTTGTAGCACCCTCGGCCAATGAAGCTAGTCAGCAACGCAACATCCCTTCCGTCACTGTAAGGCCACCATTTTCCGCACCACCGGCAGTATCTGTGCAGGTTTCTTTGCCAGCCAAAAGCAGTCAGGGTCAGGGAATCACCAGTTTTGTAGGAGGAAATATTGCATCTAGGGCACAGGCGGAAACAATACCGTCTCCAACCGTCTCTCAGTCTGCCATGTCCACCGGCACACCCGCAAGTTCCACGATCTCCAGCTCTCCAGTCCAGCTCACCCTACATGAGACTCTGGTTAGAAAAAGGAAGTATTTATCCTCGCATCCGCGTACACAGGGTTTTAACGCCCACATAGCTAGACTAATCTCGTTAGAGATGATGCCCTACCGGTTAGTTGAAAGCGAAGCTTTCAAAGACCTGATGGACTACGCTGTACCACGCTACGAGCTACCCAGTCGACACTTTTTTTCCAGAAAAGCCATCCCAGCCCTGCACCAGCATGTTAAACAGCGCATCGTCCATGCACTCAGGCAATCTGTGAGTACAAAGGTGCACCTGACTACAGATGCATGGACCAGTAGGCATGGCCAGGGACATTACGTGTCCATCACGGCACACTGGGTGAATGTGGTGGATGCAGGATCCACAGGGGACATCAATTTCGGGACAGTTGTGCCTAGCCCACGGTCTAGGAAACAGTTGGCTGTAGGCGTTCGCACCCCCTCCTCCTCCTCCTCATCCTCCTGCAGAAGCGACAGCTCTTCCAGAGACTGCAGTCGGCCAACCACTCCATCGGCAGCTGACACTGTTGCACACCAGTTGTCCCATTATGGGCCAGCTACTGGCAAGCGTCAGCAGGCTGTATTGGCTATGAAGTGTTTGGGCGACAACAGACACACCGCGGAAGTTCTGTCCGAGTTCTTGCAACAAGAAACGCAGTCGTGGCTGGGCACAGTAGATCTTGAGGCAGGCAAGGTAGTGAGTGATAACGGAAGGAATTTCATGGCTGCCATCTCCCTTTCCCAACTGAAACACATTCCTTGCCTGGCTCACACCTTAAACCTGGTGGTGCAGTGCTTATTGAAAACTTATCCTGGGTTCTCCGACCTGCTCCTCAAAGTGCATGGACTTTGCTCACATATCCGACGTTTGCCTGTACACTCCAGCCGTATGCAGACCTATCAGCGGTCTTTGAACCTTCCCCAGCATCGCCTAATCATAGACGTTGCAACAAGGTGGAACTCAACACTGCACATGCTTCAGAGACTGTGCCAACAGAGGTGGGCTGTTATGTTTTTGTGGGAGGATACACATACACGGGCAGGCAGTAGGATGGCAGACATGGAGTTGTCAGGTGTGCAGTGGTCGAAGATACAAGACATGTGTCAAGTCCTTCAGTGTTTTGAGGAATGCACACGGCTGGTTAGTGCAGACAATGCCATAATAAGCATGAGCATCCCCCTAATGTGTCTGCAGGCGTCTGCACCAGAGGAAGAGGAAAGCCTTGATGACAGTCAGCCATTGTCTGGTCAGGGCAGTGTACAGGACGAGGTAGCGGGCGAAGAGGAGGTGGAGGACGAGGAGGATGATGGGGATGAGTATATTTTAAATGAGGAAGCTTTCCCGGGGGCACTGGAAATTGGTTGCGTGGCAAGGCCGGGTTCTGGTTTTTTGAGGGACACAAGTGACGTAGATTTGCCTGAAACTGCCCCTCAACCAATCACAACCACAGATTTGACAACTGGAACTTTGGCCCACATGGTGGATTATGCCTTACGTATCCTCAAAAGGGACACACGCATTACTAAAATGATGAACGATGACGATTACTGGTTGGCCTGCCTCCTTGATCCACGCTATAAAGGCAAATTGCAAAATATTATGCCACATGAGAACTTGGAACTAATATTAGCAACCAAACAATCAACTCTTGTTGACCGTTTGCTTCAGGCATTCCCAGCACACAGCGCCCGTGATCGTTCTCACACGAGCTCCAGGGGGCAGCAGACCAGTAGTGTTAGGGGTGCACACATCAGAAGTGGCGTTGGACAGAGGGGTTTTCTGACCAGGTTGTGGAGTGATTTTGCTATGACCGCAGACAGGACAGGTACTGCTGCATCAATTGAAAGTGACAGGAGACAACATTTGTCCAGTATGGTTACTAACTATTTTTCATCCCTTATCGATGTTCTCCCTCAACCGTCATTCCCATTTGATTACTGGGCATCAAAATTAGACACCTGGCCAGAATTGGCAGAATATGCATTGCAGGAGCTTGCTTGCCCGGCAGCTAGTGTCCTATCAGAAAGAGTATTCAGTGCTGCAGGTTCAATATTAACCGAAAAAAGGACTCGTCTGGCTACCCAAAATGTTGATGATCTAACATTCATTAAAATGAACCACAACTGGATTTCGAATTCTTTTGCCCCACCTTGCCCGGCAGACACCTAGCTTTCCTATGAAAAGCTCTTGCCTGTGGACTACTGTGAATTACTTTTCGAATGTCTAATTTGCTGCAGCTGATTGTCCAGCATACGACATGTTTACACCTCCCTAAATGGCCAAACTCCCCACACGGGGCCATGGTATCGCGACTTGGCGCAAGCACCCGTGAGAGTGCTGTTTGTCTGAAGAGGTGGGTGTGCCCGCTTTTGGTCGACGGCACTGCCACTGGGCCCCTCATAGTACAATAAAGTGTCTCTGGCGGTGGTGGTGCGCACCCAACGTCAGACACACTGTTGTAACATGAGGGGCCCTGGGCCTGTACCGCCGGCCACAAGAGAGTTCACCCACCCCCAGGTCAAACATTGCTCTACCACTTCCACAGTTATCTCTCACACTTCCACCAATGTTTAGTCTATGCGCTGACATCCTTCCATTCCTGCCACTGACAATACCATTGTGTTGACATGTATGATGGTACTTAACATAGTCAGGGGCAGTGTCCTCTATTTACCACAGTAAATACTTTGCGCTAAATTAGTAGGTCTGAAACTACGCAGAGGATCCCACCCCTGAACCTAATGATTGCACCCTTTAGTGTTTTCGTTTTGTTTTAATGCGAGACATTCACATTTATTTATTGTTTTGGACTACTAACTGGCAGACACTCATTACAATCGGCCTCCGCTGACCAGACCACTGCTGCCCGTCTACCCCTGGAACCAATTTTAAATTGCCTACAGCCAGCCAATTTTATTATGTTAGGACTTCGAAGCCTGTCTGCGGCCCGTTCTTTCAACTACTACTACACTGACCTGTCTACTGCTGCCCGTGTACTCCTGGAACCAATTATAAAGTGCCTACAGCCTGTCCAATTTTATTATGTTAGGTCTTCGAAGCCTGTCTGCGGTCCCTCCTTCCACTAGACCTCCACTGACCAGACCACTGCTGCCCGTGTACCCCTGGAACCAATTTTAAATTGCCAACAGCCCTATTTTTTCATGTTAGGCCATCGAAGCCTGTCTGCGGTCCCTCCTTCCACTAGGCCTCCACTGACCATTCTACTGCTGCCCGTGTACCCCTGGAACCAATTTTAAATTGCCAACAGCCCTATTTTGTTATGTTAGGCCTTCGAAGCCTGTCTGCGGTCCCTTCTTTCTACTACTACTACACTGACCAGACCATTGCTGCCCGTGTACCCCTGGAACCAATTTTAAATTGCCTACAGCCCAATTTTATTATGTTAGGCCTTCGAAACCTGTCTGCGGTCCCTTCTTTCCACTAGTCCTCCAGTGACCAGACCATTGCTGCCCGTGAACCCCTGGAACCAATTTTAAATTGCCTTCAGCCCAATTTTTTTTTATGTTAGGCCTTCGAAACCTGTCTGCGGTCCCTTCTTTCTACTACTACTACACTGACCAGACCATTGCTGCCCGTGAACCCCTGGAACCAATTTTAAATTGCCTACAGCCCAATTTTTTTATGTTAGGCCTTCGAAGCCTGTCTGCGGTCCCTCCTTCCACTAGGCCTCCACTGACCATTCTACTGCTGCCCGTGTACCCCTGGAACCAATTTTAAATTGCCTACAGCCCAATTTTTTTATGTTAGGCCTTCGAAGCCTGTCTGCGGTCCCTCCTTCCACTAGGCCTCCACTGACCATTCTACTGCTGCCCGTGTACCCCTGGAACCAATTTTAAATTGCCAACAGCCCTATTTTGTTATGTTAGGCCTTCGAAGCCTGTCTGCGGTCCCTTCTTTCTACTACAACTACACTGACCAGACCATTGCTGCCCGTGTACCCCTGGAACCAATTTTAAATTGCCTACAGCCCAATTTTATTATGTTAGGCCTTCGAAGCCTGTCTGCGGTCCCTTCTTTCCACTAGTCCTCCAGTGACCATTCTACTGCTGCCCGTGTACCCCTGGAACCAATTTTAAATTGCCTGCAGCCCAATTTTTTTTATGTTAGGCCTTCGAAGCCTGTCTGCGGTCCCTTCTTTCTACTACTACTACACTGACCAGACCATTGCTGCCCGTGTACCCCTGGAACCAATTTTAAATTGCCTACAGCCCAATTTTTTTATGTTAGGCCTTCGAAGCCTGTCTGCGGTCCCTCCTTCCACTAGGCCTCCACTGACCATTCTACTGCTGCCCGTGTACCCCTGGAACCAATTTTAAATTGCCTACAGCCCAATTTTTTTATGTTAGGCCTTCGAAGCCTGTCTGCGGTCCCTCCTTCCACAAGGCCTCCACTGACCATTCTACTGCTGCCCGTGTACCTCTGGAACCAATTTTAAATTGCCAACAGCCCTATTTTGTTATGTTAAGCCTTCGAAGCCTGTCTGCGGTCCCTCCTTCCACAAGGCCTCCACTGACCATTCTACTGCTGCCCGTGTACCCCTGGAACCAATTTTAAATTGCCAACAGCCCTATTTTGTTATGTTAGGCCTTCGAAGCCTGTCTGCGGTCCCTTCTTTCTACTACTCCTACACTGACCAGACCACTGCTGCCCGTGTACCCCTGGAACCTATTTTTTATTGCATAGAGCATCCTTTTTTTAATAGTAGGCGTACAAAGTCTGTCTGCGGTCCACTATTGAAATTGTCCTCCACTGCCCAGAGAAATGCTGCCTGTGTACCCCTGTAACCTTTTTTAAGCTGCAGTGAGCCACATTTTTGGTTTAAGGCCTACTACCTGTGTCTGTCTGTGCCACTTAATTCAGCTGTGTTCCTTTGAAAAAAGCTGAGCGTCAATAGTCTTGTTTTCAGCCTCTAGGAATTTTAAAACTGCATTGGGGGTACAACTTTGGTAGGGCCTACTAACGGTGTCTGCCGCCCCAAGGTGTGCCCCAGGTTTCGTCCACATTGCTTCGGTCTTCCGACTCTCGTTTAGTAGTTGTAGAAAACTACACTGTATTAGGCCTACAAATTGGGTATGGTGTGTAGAGAGATGGTGTGTTACACTCCAAGGTGTTCCCCAGGTTTCGTCCACATTGCTTCGGTCTTCCGACTCTCGTTTAGTAGTTGTAGAAAACTACACTGCATTAGGCCTACAAAATGGGTATGGGGTGTAGAGAGATGGTGTGTTCCACTCCAAGGTGTTCCCCAGGTTTCCTCGCCATTGCTTCGATCTTAATGCTCTCGTTTAGTAGTTGTTGGAAACTACACTGCATTAGGCCTACAAATTGGGTATGGGGTGTAGAGACGGTGTGTTCCACTCCAAGGTGTTCTCCAGGTTGCCTTTCCTGAGCTTCTATCTTCAGGCTCTCGATTAGTAGTTGTTGGAAACTACACTGCATTCGGCCTACAAATTGTGTATGGGGTGTAGAGACGGTGTGTTCCACTCCAAGGTGTTCTCCAGGTTGCCTTTCCTGAGCTTCTATCTTCAGGCTCTCGTTTAGTAGTTGTTGGAAACTACACTGCATTAGGCCTACAAAATGGGTATGGGGTGTAGAGAGATGGTGTGTTCCACTCCAATGTGTTCCCCAGGTTTCCTCGTCATTAGTGTTGAGCGATACCTTCCGATATCGGAAAGTATCGGTATCGGTTTGGATCGGCCGATATTCAAAAAATATCGGATATCGCCGATACCGATACCCGATCCCAATGCAAGTCAATGGGACCAAAATATCGGAATTAAAATAAACCCTTTCTTTCCTTGTAGGTTCATTCTACATGAAGGAAAACAACTAAGAATAATGTAGGATGTATGGGGGAGGTGGCGGAGACATTAAAGGCAATGAGGATTAGTCCAATCAAATAGAATAGCATGATTTTTTTTTTTTTTAAAGACGTTCGGATTGAAAAAGATATTGACTATGTAAATTTTTTTTATTTTGTCAGATATTGATGTTTCACTATTCCACGACCTTCCCCTTCTTTTTTTTCCTTTTCCCACACTTTCATCTTCATCATCATCAGCATCTTTGACATCAACTTCTTCACCTTATTCATCTTCTTCTTCATCTTCTACCTATATTTTTTTTTTATTACATTCTTCATATTCATTTTCTTCAACTATTATTATTCTTCCTATTCTACATATTCTTTTTATTCCACTGTTATTATTCTTCCTATTCTACTTCTTCATCATATTCTCATTTGTGACAGGCATTCCCGTAGTTGTTATCTATAAAAGTTGGAAGATTACACCTTCCGTTCTGCCAGTCACAAAAGTTACATTTGTCCGCGTTCAGTTTGGCCTGCAGCATCAGGCTTTATCCAGGGGCACCACGAGGAGGAACGGACTCACCCCCATACACTGCTTAGTCTTCTTCTGCATATAATTGAGATAATATCTTTTGCTCTGATATTAAGTCTTATGCTTAATGTTCTTCTGCTCTTTGTTCTGCAGCCTCTTGTTCTTCTGCTTCTCGGTCTTCCATGTTGTCGTCTCCAGGGTCGTCGTCTCCAGTGTCGTCATCTCCGCCGTCGTCGTCTCAGCCGTCGTCGTCTCCGCCGTCGTCGTCTCCGCCGTCGTCGTCATCGGGGTGGTCTTCCGGGTCGTCGACGTTAGGGTCTTCAACTTGGAAATGTAGCAGAAGGTACAAGAAGGCTGAGAAAATGCCAAGAACCAGCTGATGGAACTGGAACTCGGATGGCTACCCGAAGGTTCAAGAGCCTATGGAACTACCGAGGACCAGCTGACGTTACTGGAACCCGGTTACTAAGCAGGAGGTACCCGTGCTAAAAAGCACTACCAAGGACCGCCTGACGTTGGCGGAACTCGGATACCCAGAAGGAGGCACCTAAGCCAAAGGCTCTGCCCGGAACCAGCTGACGTTACTGGAACCAGGATGGGGAGCAGAAGGCACAAGAGCAAAAGACACTGCCGAGAACCAGCTGACGGTACTGGAACCCGGATGGGTAGCCGAAGGTCCAAGAGCCAATGGAACTACCAAGGACCAGCTGACGTTACTGGAACCCGGTTACTAAGCAGGAGGTACCCGTGCCTGAAAGCACTACCAAGGACCACCTGACGTTGGTGGAACTTGGATACCCAGAAGGAGGCACCTAAGCCAAAGGCTCTGCCCGGAACCAGCTGACGGTACTGGAACCAGGATGGGGAGCAGAAGGTACAAGAGCAAAAGACACTGCCGAGAACCAGCTGACGGTGCTGGAACCAGGTGGTGGACCCGAAGGCCCACAGGAGAGGAGAGAACAGCTAGGCCGCGAGGCAGCCGCAGTTACCGAACCCCAACAGTCCTACAGGGGGAGCTGGGCCTACTGGCACTACAGAACCAGCCTTGACTACCAGTTCACGCAGCCCACATAGGAAGCTCCTAAACTGGAGGCACCCTGGAGTTGGCTAACTCGACCGCACCACGACGGGGCAAGCATAGGCGTCTCAGTGAAGTTGACACAACCCGGAAACAGCTGACGGTGCTGAAACCAGGCTTGGCACGAGGGAGTACCTGTGACAAGAACACTGCCGAGAACCAGCTGGCGGTGCTGGAACCCGGATGCGTTGCCCCAGTGTGCAAGAGCCAATGGCACGACCGAGGACTAGCTGACGGTGCTGGAACCCGGTTACTAAGCTGTAGGTGCCCGCGCTTAAAAGCACTACCAAGGACCGCCTGGCGTTGGCGGAACTCGGATACCCAGGAGGAGGCACCTAAGCCAAAGGCTCGGCCCGGAACCAGCTGACGGTGCTGGAACCAGGTGGTGGACCCCAAGGCCCACAGGAGAGGAGAGAACAGCTAGGCCGCGAGGCAGCCGCAGTTACCGAACCCCAACAGTCCTACAGGGGGAGCTGGGCCTACTGGCACTACAGAACCAGCCTTGACTACCAGTTCACGCAGCCCACATAGGAAGCTCCTAAACTGGAGGCACCCTGGAGTTGGCTAACCCGACCGCACCACGACGAGGCAAGCATAGGTGTCTCAGTGAGCTTGACACAACCCGGAAACAGCTGACGGTGCTGAAACCAGGTTTGGCACGAGGGAGTACCTGTGACAAAAACACTGCCGAGAACCAGCTGGCGGTGCTGGAACCCGGATGCGTTGCCCCAGTGTGCAAGAGCCAATGGCACGACCGAGGACTAGCTGACGGTGCTGGAACCCGGTTACTAAGCTGTAGGTGCCCGCGCTTAAAAGCACTACCAAGGACCGCCTGGCGTTGGCGGAACTCGGATACCCAGGAGGAGGCACCTAAGCCAAAGGCTCGGCCCAGAACCAGCTGACGTTGCTGGAACCAGGTGGTGGACCCCAAGGCCCACAGGAGAGGAGAGAACAGCTAGGCCGCGAGGCAGCCGCAGTTACCGAACCCCAACAGTCCTACAGGGGGAGCTGGGCCTACTGGCACTACAGAACCAGCCTTGACTACCAGTTCACGCAGCCCACATAGGAAGCTCCTAAACTGGAGGCACCCTGGAGTTGGCTAACTCGACCGCACCACGACGGGGCAAGCATAGGCGTCTCAGTGAAGTTGACACAACCCGGAAACAGCTGACGGTGCTGAAACCAGGTTTGGCACGAGGGAGTACCTGTGACAAAAACACTGCCGAGAACCAGCTGGCGGTGCTGGAACCCGGATGCGTTGCCCCAGTGTGCAAGAGCCAATGGCACGACCGAGGACTAGCTGACGGTGCTGGAACCCGGTTACTAAGCTGTAGGTGCCCGCGCTTAAAAGCACTACCAAGGACCGCCTGGCGTTGGCGGAACTCGGATACCCAGGAGGAGGCACCTAAGCCAAAGGCTCGGCCCGGAACCAGCTGACGGTGCTGGAACCAGGTGGTGGACCCCAAGGCCCACAGGAGAGGAGAGAACAGCTAGGCCGCGAGGCAGCCGCAGTTACCGAACCCCAACAGTCCTACAGGGGGAGCTGGGCCTACTGGCACTACAGAACCAGCCTTGACTACCAGTTCACGCAGCCCACATAGGAAGCTCCTAAACTGGAGGCACCCTGGAGTTGGCTAACCCGACCGCACCACGACGAGGCAAGCATAGGTGTCTCAGTGAGCTTGACACAACCCGGAAACAGCTGACGGTGCTGAAACCAGGTTTGGCACGAGGGAGTACCTGTGACAAAAACACTGCCGAGAACCAGCTGGCGGTGCTGGAACCCGGATGCGTTGCCCCAGTGTGCAAGAGCCAATGGCACGACCGAGGACTAGCTGACGGTGCTGGAACCCGGTTACTAAGCTGTAGGTGCCCGCGCTTAAAAGCACTACCAAGGACCGCCTGGCGTTGGCGGAACTCGGATACCCAGTAGGAGGCACCTAAGCCAAAGGCTCGGCCCGGAACCAGCTGACGGTGCTGGAACCAGGTGGTGGACCCCAAGGCCCACAGGAGAGGAGAGAACAGCTAGGCCGCGAGGCAGCCGCAGTTACCGAACCCCAACAGTCCTACAGGGGGAGCTGGGCCTACTGGCACTACAGAACCAGCCTTGACTACCAGTTCACGCAGCCCACATAGGAAGCTCCTAAACTGGAGGCACCCTGGAGTTGGCTAACCCGACCGCACCACGACGAGGCAAGCATAGGTGTCTCAGTGAGCTTGACACAACCCGGAAACAGCTGACGGTGCTGAAACCAGGTTTGGCACGAGGGAGTACCTGTGACAAAAACACTGCCGAGAACCAGCTGGCGGTGCTGGAACCCGGATGCGTTGCCCCAGTGTGCAAGAGCCAATGGCACGACCGAGGACCAGCTGACGGTGCTGGAACCCGGTTACTAAGCTGTAGGTGCCCGCGCTTAAAAGCACTACCAAGGACCGCCTGGCGTTGGCGGAACTCGGATACCCAGGAGGAGGCACCTAAGCCAAAGGCTCAGCCCGGAACCAGCTGACGGTGCTGGAACCAGGTGGTGGACCCCAAGGCCCACAGGAGAGGAGAGAACAGCTAGGCCGCGAGGCAGCCGCAGTTACCGAACCCCAACAGTCCTACAGGGGGAGCTGGGCCTACTGGCACTACAGAACCAGCCTTGACTACCAGTTCACGCAGCCTACATAGGAAGCTCCTAAACTGGAGGCACCCTGGAGTTGGCTAACTCGACCGCACCACGACGGGGCAAGCATAGGCGTCTCAGTGAAGTTGACACAACCCGGAAACAGCTGACGGTGCTGAAACCAGGCTTGGCACGAGGGAGTACCTGTGACAAGAACACTGCCGAGAACCAGCTGGCGGTGCTGGAACCCGGATGCGTTGCCCCAGTGTGCAAGAGCCAATGGCACGACCGAGGACTAGCTGACGGTGCTGGAACCCGGTTACTAAGCTGTAGGTGCCCGCGCTTAAAAGCACTACCAAGGACCGCCTGGCGTTGGCGGAACTCGGATACCCAGGAGGAGGCACCTAAGCCAAAGGCTCGGCCCGGAACCAGCTGACAGTGCTGGAACCAGGTGGTGGACCCCAAGGCCCACAGGAGAGGAGAGAACAGCTAGGCCGCGAGGCAGCCGCAGTTACCGAACCCCAACAGTCCTACAGGGGGAGCTGGGCCTACTGGCACTACAGAACCAGCCTTGACTACCAGTTCACGCAGCCCACATAGGAAGCTCCTAAACTGGAGGCACCCTGGAGTTGGCTAACTCGACCGCACCACGACGGGGCAAGCATAGGCGTCTCAGTGAAGTTGACACAACCCGGAAACAGCTGACGGTGCTGAAACCAGGCTTGGCACGAGGGAGTACCTGTGACAAGAACACTGCCGAGAACCAGCTGGCGGTGCTGGAACCCAGATGCGTTGCCTTGCCTATTAAAGATTGTCTTCCTAGAGCCCCAACTAGCGGTGTTGGAGCAAAGGGTAAGCAGGGGGAGATGAGTGTAGGCCGAAGCCTGCACTGGAGGCAGCTTTGTGTCTGCGTTGCGTTTGCAGGACACTTTGCCGGCTACACACTGGGGGAACAGCTGGCGTTGCTGAACCCCACTAACACAATGGCGTGTGTTTTTCTCTGTGCAGCTAGCACTTGCGGGCAAAAACTAGCGATGTTAGAGCCCGTGTTGAAGCAGTAGGAGGAGGAGAGGAGCAGAGTGTAGGCCGAAGCCTAGTTGAACCAATTTCAAAGGAAACCTTTAACCCCCCCCTCAGGTGTTACAAAGTACAAGAGACACACCTTGTGCAGTATTAATGCTGCACAAGTGAAAGGTTGCTCTATTAATTTGTCTACTTGCACACGCTGAATGAAAGACATACACAATTTACCCCATTCTACAGTCAAACTGTAGTGGATGCGTGACTTGTTTTTTTGATGAGACGCAGCACAGGTGTCCAAAATAACGCCTTGGTGCTTGGCGCAGCTTCCTGAGCGTTGTTATTTGCTGTACAGGAGTTTGCGCTCTTGTGTTATCCCTTGGCAATGCCCTGTTAGCGCTGCCCATCTTATGACATCATTTCATGTTGGCCCGTGCGGTTAACGATGGCCATAAATCCCAGACCCCCAGTGTCTTTTCATAAAGCCACACTGCGGTGCTGGGATTCGTGGCCTTGAGCAGTAAATATTTTGGCCGCTCACACACGTCCTTACACCTGCTTCAGACTGGGCGGCCTCTGCTGATCCCTTCTCGCATGCCGCGGCCATGAGGCTGCACAGTCTGAAGAAGGCGGAAGGAGATGAGTTAAGACAGGCGAAGATATGCACTGCTCGTGCCCATCAATCACACCCTCGCAGTCAAAATAATTAAGACAACGAGGAGCATTTTATTCAGGCAGGGCGGACGAACAGGCGCAAGTAGCCAACCAATGATGTCAGAAGACGGGAAGCGCTACCAAGGGGGGTGCTGCGTATCATTAGAAAGGAAAGTCACACCTCAGGGACAGTGGAATGGTCTCAAAGAGACACATTTTGTACGTGTTGAGTTCCACGTGGGCAAGGAGAAAACATCAGCCACCTTGTACAAATGCAGCAGTACTGCTGTACAAGGTGGCTGTTATACATAGAAACACCTGGGGGTGGGGGCCAGGCTCCCTTCAATTTCAGTTCATGTGCCTGCGTGGCGTTTGCAGGTCACGTTGCAAGCTGCACAGCAGGGGAACAGCTGGCGGTGCTGAACCCCACTAACACATTGGCTGGTGTTTTTCTCTGTGCAGCTAGCATTTCCGGGCAAAAACTAGCGGTGTTTGAGCCCAAGGTCAGCAGGAGGAGGAGGAGAGGAGCAAAGTGTAGGCCGAAGCCTGCACTGGTGGCAGCTTTTGGTCGGTTGTGCCAGCGTGGCTTGTGCTGGACACGATGCCGGCTACACAGCGGGGGAACAGCTGGCGGTGCTGAACCCCACTAACACATTGGCTGGTGTTTTTCTCTGTGCAGCTAGCATTTCCGGGCAAAAACTAGCGTTGTTAGAGCCCAGGGTCAGCAGGAGGAGGAGAGGAGCAGAGTGTAGGCCGAAGCCTAGTTGAACCAATTTCAAAGGTTACCTTTAACCCCCCCTCAGGTGTTACAAAGTACAAGAGCCACTCCTTCTGCAGCATTAATGCTGCACAAGTAAAAGGTTGCTCTATTAATTTTTCTACTTGCACAAGCTGAATGCAACACGTAGACTATTTAGCCCATTATACTGTTAATCAGTAGTGGAGGCGTGACTTGTCTTTTTAAAGAAAAGCAGCACAGGTGTCGAAAACAACACCTTTTTGCATGGGCGCAGCTTCCTGAGCGTTGTTAGTTGCTGTACAGGAGTCTGCGCTCTTGTGATCCTTTGGCCATGCGCTGTGAGCGCTTCCTGTCTTATGACCTCATTTCATGTTGGCCGTTGCGGTTAGCGATGGACATGAATCCCAGACCCACAGTGTGTTTTTAAAAAATCACACTGCGGTGCTGGGATTCGTGCCCTGGTGCACTAAATATGTTTGCCGCTCACACATGTCCTTACACCTGCTTCAGACTGGGCGGCCTCATCTGATCCCTTATCGCCTGCCGCGGCCATGAGGACACCCAGTCTGAAGAAGGCGGAAGGAGATGAGTGAACACAGGCAAACATATCCACTGCACATGCCCATCAATCACACCCTCGCTGTCCAAAAAAATAAGACACCGTGGGGCGTTGTTTCGAGCAGGGGAGATGCACAGGCGCAGCCAGCTAACCAATGATGTCAAAAGACGGGCAGCGCTAACAAGGGTGGTGCTGCGTGTCATTACAAAGGAAAGTCACACCTCAGGGACATTGTAATGGTCTCTAATGAGACACATTTTGTACGTGTTGAGTTCCACGTGGGCAAGGAGAAAAAGTCAGCCACCTTGTACAAATGCAGCAGTACTGCTGTACAAGGTGGCTGTTATACATAGAAACACCTGTGGGTGGGGGGCAGGCTCCCTTCAATTTCAGTTCATGTGCCTGCGTGGCGTTTGCAGGTCACGTTGCAAGCTACACAGCAGGGGAACAGCTGGCGTTGCTGAACCCCACTGACACATTGACTGGTGTTTTTCTCTGTGCAGATTGCATGTCCGGGCAAAAACTAGCGGTGTTAGAGCCCAGGGTCAGCAGGAGGAGGAGGAGAGGAGCAAAGTGTAGGCCGAAGCCTGCACTGGTGGCAGCTTTTGGTCGGTTGTGCCAGCGTGGCTTGTGCTGGACACGATGCCGGCTACACAGCGGGGGAACAGCTGGCGGTGCTGAACCCCACTAACACATTGGCTGGTGTTTTTCTCTGTGCAGCTAGCATTTCCGGGCAAAAACTAGCGTTGTTAGAGCCCAGGGTCAGCAGGAGGAGGAGAGGAGCAGAGTGTAGGCCGAAGCCTAGTTGAACCAATTTCAAAGGTTACCTTTAACCCCCCCTCAGGTGTTACAAAGTACAAGAGCCACTCCTTCTGCAGCATTAATGCTGCACAAGTAAAAGGTTGCTCTATTAATTTTTCTACTTGCACAAGCTGAATGCAACACGTAGACTATTTAGCCCATTATACTGTTAAACAGTAGTGGAGGCGTGACTTGTCTTTTTAAAGAAAAGCAGCACAGGTGTCGAAAACAACACCTTTTTGCATGGGCGCAGCTTCCTGAGCGTTGTTAGTTGCTGTACAGGAGTCTGCGCTCTTGTGATCCTTTGGCCATGCGCTGTGAGCGCTTCCTGTCTTATGACCTCATTTCATGTTGGCCGTTGCGGTTAGCGATGGACATGAATCCCAGACCCACAGTGTGTTTTTAAAAAATCACACTGCGGTGCTGGGATTCGTGCCCTGGTGCACTAAATATGTTTGCCACTCACACATGTCCTTACACCTGCTTCAGACTGGGCGGCCTCATCTGATCCCTTATCGCCTGCCGCGGCCATGAGGACACCCAGTCTGAAGAAGGCGGAAGGAGATGAGTGAACACAGGCAAACATATGCACTGCACATGCCCATCAATCACACCCTCGCTGTCCAAAAAAATAAGACACCGAGGGGCGTTGTTTCGAGCAGGGGAGATGCACAGGCGCAGCCAGCTAACCAATGATGTCAAAAGACGGGCAGCGCTAACAAGGGTGGTGCTGCGTGTCATTACAAAGGAAAGTCACACCTCAGGGACATTGTAATGGTCTCTAATGAGACACATTTTGTACGTGTTGAGTTCCACGTGGGCAAGGAGAAAAAGTCAGCCACCTTGTACAAATGCAGCAGTACTGCTGTACAAGGTGGCTGTTATACATAGAAACACCTGTGGGTGGGGGGCAGGCTCCCTTCAATTTCAGTTCATGTGCCTGCGTGGCGTTTGCAGGTCACGTTGCAAGCTACACAGCAGGGGAACAGCTGGCGTTGCTGAACCCCACTGACACATTGACTGGTGTTTTTCTCTGTGCAGATTGCATGTCCGGGCAAAAACTAGCGGTCTTAGAGCCCAGGGTCAGCAGGAGGAGGAGGAGAGGAGCAAAGTGTAGGCCGAAGCCTGCACTGGTGGCAGCTTTTGGTCGGTTGTGCCAGCGTGGCTTGTGCTGGACACGATGCCGGCTACACAGCGGGGGAACAGCTGGCGGTGCTGAACCCCACTAACACATTGGCTGGTGTTTTTCTCTGTGCAGCTAGCAGTTCCGGGCAAAAACTAGCGGTGTTTGAGCCCAGGGTCAGCAGGAGGAGGAGGAGAGGAGCAAAGTGTAGGCCGAAGCCTGCACTGGTGGCAGCTTTTGGTCGGTTGTGCCAGCGTGGCTTGTGCTGGACACGATGCCGGCTACACAGCGGGGGAACAGCTGGCGGTGCTGAACCCCACTAACACATTGGCTGGTGTTTTTCTCTGTGCAGCTAGCATTTCCGGGCAAAAACTAGCGGTGTTTGAGCCCAGGGTCAGCAGGAGGAGTAGAGGAGCAGAGTGTAGGCCGAAGCCTAGTTGAACCAATTTCAAAGGTTACCTTTAACCCCCCCTCAGGTGTTGCAAGGTACAAGAGCCACACCTTGAACAGCATTAATGATGCACAAGTCAAAGGTTGCTCTATTTAATTTTGCTCCTTGCACACGCTGAATTAAACACGTACACTATTTAGCCCATTATACTGTCAAACAGTAGTGGAGGCGTGACTACTAGTCTTTTTAAGGTGACGCAGCACAGGTGTACAAATTTACACCTAGGTGCTGTGCGCAGATTCCTTACCGTTGTTATTTGCAGTACAGGAAACTGCGCTCTTGTGTTATCCCTTGGCAATACCCTGTTAGTGCAGGCCGTCTCATGACCTCATTTCATGTTGGCCGGTGCGGTTAACGATGGCCATAAATCCCAGACCCACAGTGGCTTTTCCTAAAGTCACACTGCGGTGCTGGGATTCGTGGCCTTGTGCAGTAAATATGTTCGCCGCTCACACATGTCCTTACACCTGCTTCAGACTGGGCGGCCTCAGCTGATCCCTTATCGCATGCCGCGGCCATGAGGCCGCACAGTCAGAAGAAGGCGGAAGGAGGGGAGTGAAAACAGGGGAACATATGCACTGCTCGTGCCCATCAATCACACCCTCGCAGTCAAAATATATGAGACAACGGGGGGCGTTGTGTCGGGCAGGGGGGACGCACAGGCACAGCCAGCCAACCAATGATGTCAGGAGACGGGCAGCGCTAACAATGGGGGTGCTGCGTGTCATTAAAAAGGAAAGTCACACCTCAGGGACATTGTAATGGTCTGTAATGAGACACATTTTGTACTTGTTGAGTTCCACGTGTGCAAGGAGAAAAAGTCAGCCACCTTGTACAAATGCAGCAGTACTGCTGTACAAGGTCGCTGTTATACATAGAAACACCTGGGGGGGTGGGGGGCAGGCTCCCTTCAATTTCAGTTCATGTGCCTACGTGGCGTTTGCAGGACACGTTGCCAGCTACACAGCAGGGGAACAGCTGGCGGTGCTGAACCCCACTAACACATTGGCTGTTTTTTTTATCTCTGTGCAGCTAGCATGTCCGGGCAGAAACTGGCGTTGTTTGAGCCCAGGGTCAGCAGGAGGAGGAGAGGAGCAAAGTGTAGGCCGAAGCCTGCACTGGTGGCAGCTTTTGGTCAGTTGTGCCAGCGTGGCTTGTGCTGGACACGATGCCGACTACACAGCAGAGGAACAGCTGGCGGTGCTGAACCCCACTAACACATTGGCTGGTGTTTTTCTCTGTGCAGCTAGCATGTCCGGGCAGAAACTGGCGTTGTTTGAGCCCAGGGTCAGCAGGAGGAGGAGAGGAGCAAAGTGTAGGCCGAAGCCTGCACTGGTGGCAGCTTTTGTTCTGTTGTGCCAGCGTGGCTTGTGCTGGATACGTTGCCGACTACACAGCAGGGGAACAGCTGGCGTTGCTGAACCCCACTAACACAATGGCTGGTGTTTTTCTCTGTGCAGCTAGCATTTCCGGGCAAAAACTAGCGGTGTTTGAGCCCAGGGTCAGCAGGAGGAGTAGAGGAGCAGAGTGTAGGCCGAAGCCTAGTTGAACCAATTTCAAAGGTTACCTTTAACCCCCCCTCAGGTGTTGCAAGGTACAAGAGCCACACCTTGAACAGCATTAATGATGCACAAGTCAAAGGTTGCTCTATTTAATTTTGCTCCTTGCACACGCTGAATTAAACACGTACACTATTTAGCCCATTATACTGTCAAACAGTAGTGGAGGCGTGACTACTAGTCTTTTTAAGGAGACGCAGCACAGGTGTACAAATTTACACCTAGGTGCTGTGCGCAGATTCCTTACCGTTGTTATTTGCAGTACAGGAAACTGCGCTCTTGTGTTATCCCTTGGCAATACCCTGTTAGTGCAGGCCGTCTCATGACCTCATTTCATGTTGGCCGGTGCGGTTAACGATGGCCATAAATCCCAGACCCACAGTGGCTTTTCCTAAAGTCACACTGCGGTGCTGGGATTCGTGGCCTTGTGCAGTAAATATGTTCGCCGCTCACACATGTCCTTACACCTGCTTCAGACTGGGCGGCCTCAGCTGATCCCTTATCGCATGCCGCGGCCATGAGGCCGCACAGTCAGAAGAAGGCGGAAGGAGGGGAGTGAAAACAGGGGAACATATGCACTGCTCGTGCCCATCAATCACACCCTCGCAGTCAAAATATATGAGACAACGGGGGGCGTTGTGTCGGGCAGGGGGGACGCACAGGCACAGCCAGCCAACCAATGATGTCAGGAGACGGGCAGCGCTAACAATGGGGGTGCTGCGTGTCATTAAAAAGGAAAGTCACACCTCAGGGACATTGTAATGGTCTGTAATGAGACACATTTTGTACTTGTTGAGTTCCACGTGTGCAAGGAGAAAAAGTCAGCCACCTTGTACAAATGCAGCAGTACTGCTGTACAAGGTGGCTGTTATACATAGAAACACCTGGGGGGGTGGGGGGCAGGCTCCCTTCAATTTCAGTTCATGTTCCTGCGTGGCGTTTGCAGGAAACGTTGCCAGCTACACAGCAGGGGAACAGCTGGCGGTGCTGAACCCCACTAACACATTGGCTGGTGTTTTTCTCTGTGCAGCTAGCATGTCCGGGCAGAAACTGGCGTTGTTTGAGCCCAGGGTCAGCAGGAGGAGGAGAGGAGCAAAGTGTAGGCCGAAGCCTGCACTGGTGGCAGCTTTTGTACTGTTGTGCCAGCGTGGCTTGTGCTGGACACGTTGCCGACTACACAGCAGGGGAACAGCTGGCGGTGCTGAACCCCACTAACACATTGGCTGGTGTTTTTCTCTGTGCAGCTAGCAGTTCCGGGCAAAAACTAGCGGTGTTTGAGCCCAGGGTCAGCAGGAGGAGTAGAGGAGCAGAGTGTAGGCCGAAGCCTAGTTGAACCAATTTCAAAGGTTACCTTTAACCCCCCTCAGGTGTTGCAAGGTACAAGAGCCACACCTTGTGCAGCATTAATGCTGCACAAGTAAAAGGTTGCTCTATTTGTTTTGCTCCTTGCACACGCTGACTAAAACACGTACACTTTTTAGCCCATTATACTGTCAAACAGTTGTGGAGGCGTGACTTGTCTTTTTAACGAGACGCAGCACAGGTGTCAAAATTTTCACCTAGGTACTGGGCGCAGATTCCTGAGCGTTGTTATTTGCTGTACAGGAGTCTGCGCTATTGTGATCCCTTGGCCATGCGCTGTGAGCGCTTCCTGTCTTCTGACCTCATTTCATGTCGGCCGTTGCGGTTAGCGATGGACATGAATCCCAGACCCACAGTGTGTTTTCAAAAAATCACACTGCGTGGCTGGGATTCGTGGCCTTGTGCAGTAAATAGGTTTGCCGCTTACACATGTCCTTACACCTGCTCCAGACTGGGCGGCCTCAGCTGATCCCTTATCGCCTACCACGGCCAGGAGGCCGCACAGTCTGAAGAAGGCGGAAGGAGATGAGTTAAGACAGGCGAACATATGCACTGCTCGTGCCCATAAACCACACCCTCGCTGACAAAATAAATATGACAACGAGGGGCGTTGTTTCTAGCAGGGCGGATGCACAGGCGCAGCCAGCTAACCATGATGACAAAAGACGGGAAACGCTACCAAGGGGGGTGCTGCGTATCATTACAAAGGAAAGTCACACCTCAGGGACAGTGGAATGGTCTCAATGAGACACATTTTGTACGTGTTGAGTTCCACGTGGGCAAGGAGAAAAAGTCAGCCACCTTGTACAAATGCAGCAGTACTGCTGTACTAGGTGGCTGTTATACATAGAAACACCTGGGGGGTGGGGCCAGGTTCCCTTTTAATTTCAGTTCCTGTGCCTGCATGGCGTTTGCAGGTCACGTTGCCGGCTACACAGCAGGGGAACAGCTGGCGTTGCTGAACCCCACTAACACATTGGCTGGTGTTTTTCTCTGTGCAGCTAGCACTTCCGGGCAAAAACTAGCGGTGTTTGAGCCCAGGGTCAGCAGGAGGAGGAGAGGAGCAGAGTGTAGGCCGAAGCCTGCACTGGTGGCAGCTTTTGTTCTGTTGTGCCAGCGTGGCTTGTGCTGGACACGTTGCCGACTACACAGCAGGGGAACAGCTGGCGGTGCTGAACCCCACTGACACATCACCTAGTGTTTTTTCTGTGTAGACAACACTTCCAGGTGGCAACTGACAGTGTTGAAACCCAGGGAATCAAAGAGGAGCAGAGTGTAGGCCGAAGCCTGCAGTGGAGCAAGTTGAAAGGGAACCTTTAACCCCCCCCCCCAGGCATTTGTTGCTGAAAGAGCCATCTTGTACAGCAGTAATACTGCACATGGAAAATGGTTGTTCCGAAAATTATGCTCCTTGCAAACGCTGAAGTACACACTCATATAATGTGTCCCCTCACACCGTCAAACCATCCCGGAAGTGGGACTTTCCTTTGTAATGTGACACAGCACAGCCGTCATTCCAACCCCCTTGGTGCCGGGCGCCACCTCCTCAACGTTGTTTGGTTCTGTCACGGAGCCCGCGCTGTAATGTTATCCCTTGGCCATGCACAGTAAGCGGTGCCCGTCTTCTGACATCATGTAGGTGTCAGGCTGGCAGTGCCTGTGCGTCCAAGCTGCCCGAGATCCAACCTTGCAGTGTCATCTAATGTAGTCCCACTGCGGGCCAGGGATCCATGGGCATGCGCAGTGCATATCATCGCCTCTCACTCACCTCCTTCCTGCTTCTTCAGACTGTGCGGCGTCACGGCCGTGGCATGCTATTAGGGATCAGCTGACGCCGCCTAGTCTGAAGAAGCGTGAAGAAGGGGAGTGAGAGGCTAGTATATGCACTGCGCATGGCCATGGATACCAGGCCCACTGTGGGATCACATTAGACGACACTGCGAGGTGTGATTTCGGGCAGCGTGGACGCACAGGCGCAGCCAGGACGACAACAAATGATGTCAGAGGACGGGCAGCGCAAACTGTGCATGGCCAAGGGATAACATAACAGCGCAGGGTCCATGACGGAATCAAACAACGCTAAGGAGGCAGCGCACGGTGCCAAGGGGGTAGCAATGACGGCTGTGCTGCGTCACATTACAAAGGAAAGTCCCACCTCCGGGACGGTTGGACGGTGTGAGGGGACACATTACATGAGTGTGTAGTTCAGCGTTTGCAAGGAGCATAATTTCAAGAGCGACCTTTCCCTTGTGCAGTATTAGTGCTGCACATGGTGGCTCTTTCAGTAACAAACGCCTAGGGGGGGGGGGGACAGGTCCCCTTACATTTTAGTTGTGCCAGCGTGGCGGTCGCATGACACGTTGCCGGATACACAGCTGGGGATCAGCTGACGTTACTGAACCCCAATAACAGAGGAGCGACTGTTGACTGTGCACACAGCACTTCCAGGCACCAACTGGCGGTGTTAGAGCCCAGGGACAGCAGGAGGAGCAGATTGGAGGTATTGCCGCACACACAGCTGGGGATCAGCTGACGTTACTGAACCCCAATAACAGAGGAGCGACTGTTGACTGTGCACACAGCACTTCCAGGCACCAACTGGCGGTGTTAGAGCCCAGGGACAGCAGGAGGAGCAGATTGGAGGTATTGCCGCACACACAGCTGGGGATCAGCTGACGTTACTGAACCCCAATAACAGAGGAGCGACTGTTGACTGTGCACACAGCACTTCCAGGCACCAACTGGCGGTGTTAGAGCCCAGGGACAGCAGGAGGAGCAGAGGAACAGAGTGTAGGCCGAAGCCTGATTGGAGCAAGTTGAAAGGAAACCTTTAACCCCCCACCCAAGACGTTTGTAGCTGAAAGAGCCATGTTGTGCAGCACTAAGGATGCAAAAGGAAAAGGTTGCTCTTTTAATTATGCTCCTTGCAAACACCGAAGTAAACACTAAAAATGTGTCCCTTTATACCGTTAAACCGTTCCGGAGGTGCGAATTTCCTTCGTAATGGGACACAGCACAGCTGTCATTCCTATCCCCTTGATGCCGTGCGCTGCCTCCTCAGCGTTGTTTTAAGCTGTCACGGAGCCTGCGCTGTTCTGTTAGCCCTTGGCCATGCCCAATTAGCGCTGCCTGTCTTCTGACATAATTTGGTGTCAGGCTGTCAGTGCCTGTGCGTCCACGCTGCTCCAGATCCCACCTCGCAGTCTCATCTAACGTAATCCCACTGCGGGCCTTGGAACCATGGGCATGCACAGTGCATAACCTCGACTCTCACTCCCCTCCTTCCCTCTTCTTCAGACTGTGCGGTGTCACGGCCGTGGCATGCTAGGGATCAGCTGACGGCGCACAGTCTAAAGAAGGCGGAGGGAAATGAGCGATAGCCCGAGGGGAAGATATGCACTGCGCATGCCCATGGATCCCAGGCCCGCAGTGTGACTCAATCAGAAGACACTGCGAGGCGGGATCTCGGGCACCGCGGCCGCACAGGCGCAGCCAGCCTGACACCAAATTATGTCAGAAGACAGGCAGCGCAAATAGGGCATGCCCAAGGGATAACAGAACAGCGCAGGCTCCGTGACAGCTTAAAACAACGCTGAGGAGGCAGCGCATGGCACCAAGGGGGTAGGAATGACGGCTGTGCTGCGTCACATTACGAAGGAAAGTCCCAGCTCCGGGACGGTATAACGGTATCAGTGAACATATTTTATAAGTGTTAAGTTCTGCGTGTGCAAAGAGCTAAAAAAAAAAAGCTACCTTTTCCTTGTGCAGCATTACTGCTGCACAAGATGGCTCTTTCAGTAACAAACGACCGGGGGGGGGGGGACAGGTTCCCTTACATTTAGGTTGTTGTGCCAGCGTGGCGGTCGCAGGACACATTGCCGGCTACACAGCTGGGGATCAGCTGACGTTACTGAAACCCAATAACACTGGGTCGTATGTTTTTACTGTGCAGCCTGCACTTCTGAGCCGCAACTGGCGGTGTTGGAGCCCAGGAATAGCAGTTCAGGTGGTAGAAAGATGAACACAGCAGGAGACCTGGATGACACCCAATTACTTAATCAGGCAGAGGAGTGGCAAATTCCTGCGAGATCCAGGCCTGGTTCATTTTCAGGAAAGTAAGCCGGTCAACGTTATCGGAGGATAGTCGCATGCGACGGTCTGTTAGTACACCACCTGCGGCACTAAAGACACGTTCCGATAAGACACTAGCCGCAGGGCAAGCCAGCACCTCCAATGCATACTGGCTTAGCTCTGGCCATGTATCCAGCTTAGAGACCCAAAACTTGAACGGGGAAGAGCCGTCTGGGAGTACAGTAAGAGGGCAAGCCATGTAGTCTGTCACCATCTGACGGAACCGTTGCCTCCTGCTGACTGGAGCCGCCGGTGATGGTGTAGACATTTGGGGCGGGCACACAAAAGTGTGCCAGAGTTGTGCCATACTGGGCTTGCCTTGGGCAGAGGCACTGCTTCTGCTCCCTCTTTGGGCAGAGCCTCCCCCACTGCCTCGACGCACTGAGCTGCTTTGTAAAGCACTAGCAGCACTCCTCTCAGTTGGACAGGAGAAGATGATGGAATTCACCAGTGTGTCGTGGTACTCCCGCAATTTACGCTCCCGGGTCAACGCAGGGATGAGGTTTTGGACGTTGTCCCGGTAGCGAGGATCGAGGAGGGTGAACACCCAATAATCAGGCATGTTGAGAATGTGGTCGATGCGGCGGTCGTTTCTCAGGCACTGCAGCATGAAATCCACCATGTGCTGCAGAGTGCCAACTGGCCCAGAAACGCTGTCCCCTGCTTGAGACATGATCTCTGCCCGCTCGTCATCACCCCACCCTCGCTGTACACACTGACCACTGGACAATTGTGTCGCTCCCTCCTCTGGACGGAGCTCTTCCTCCTCCATTGACTCCTCCTCATCCTCCTCACAAATTGGCCCCTGCGTACCCCTTTGTGAGGAACCACGTGGCGCTGACTCTCCAGAAGCTGATGGAAAAGGTGACTCCTCATCCTCCACCTCTTCCACCACATCATCCCTTAACCCTTGCAAAGTTTGCTGAAGCAGGCAGATAAGGGGGACAGTCATGCTGACTAGTGCATCATCTGCACTTGCCATCCGCGTGGAATAATCAAAAGGACGCAAAACCTGGCAGACGTCCTTCATAGTGGCCCACTCTGTGGTTGTGAAGTCTGATCGGCGCTGACTGCGACTTCTTTGCGCCTGATGCAGCTGGTACTCCATAACTGCTTGCTGCTGCTCACACAACCGCTCCAACATATGTAACGTGGAATTCCACCGGGTAGGTAGGTCACATATGATGCGGTGTTCCGGAAGGCGGAATCGGCGCTGCAGAGCAGCAATGCGGGATCTGGCCAAGCTGGAACGCCGCAAATGAGCACACTCTAGGCGGACCTTGTGCAGCAGGGCATCAAGATCCGGATAGTCCCTCAGAAAACTCTGCACAACCAAATTGAGCACATGTGCCAGACATGGGATGTGAGTGAGGTTGCCAAGGGCCAAAGCTGCCACCAGATTTCGGCCATTGTCACACACTACCATGCCTGGCTGGAGATTCGCTGGCAGTAACCACACATCGCTCTCCTGCTTTATGGCATTCCAGAGCTCCTGCGCTGTGTGGCTTCGATGCCCCAATGAAACTAGTTTCAAGATGGCCTGCTGACGTTTGGCCACGGCTGTGCTCATGTCGGTCATAGGTAAACGTTCACGGGTCCATGTGGGGGTGGACTGTGACGGATCCTGCAGAGAGGAATCAGAGGAACTGGTGTAAGAGGAGGAGTCGATGCGTACAGACTGGATTCCTGCAATCCTTGGAGTGGGCAGGACACGTCCTGCGCCACTCGCACGATCTGTACCTGGCTCAACAACATTAACCCAATGGGCAGTGAGGGAAACATATCGCCCCTGTCCATGCTGACTGGTCCACGCATCGGTGGTGAGGTGGACCTTGCTACTGACGGCGTTCAGTAGCGCATGTTTTATGTTTGCCTCAACATGCCTGTGCAGGGCAGGGACAGCCTGCCTGCTGAAGTAAAAGCGGCTGGGCACCTTGTACTGTGGGACTGCCAATGCCATCAAGTCACGGAAGCTGTCAGTCTCCACCAGCCTGAACGAGAGCATTTCCAGGGACAACAGTTTGGCAATGCCTGCATTCAGAGCCTGTGCTCGGGGGTGGTTGGCCGAGAATGCCCGCCTTTTCTCCCATGCCTGTACTACCGATGGCTGTAGAGTAGACTGGGAGTGTGAGGATGACTGGGAAGGTGGTGCTGTGGGTGGAATTACACAAGGTCTCTGGGAGGAAGCCAAACCAGCTGTGCGTGAGCTGGAGGAAGAGGCAACACGAGCTGAAGAGGTGGTAGCTGCCGCTGTTGGTTGGCCTACATCTTCAGTGTGTTTCTGTAACTCCACCGCGTGCCTGGTCCGCACATGTTTCCACATATTTGTGGTATTGAGGTTGCTGACATTTTTCCCTCTTTTTACTTTATGATGACACAGCTTGCATTTGACAAAACAAATGTCATCTGCAACTGTGTCAAAAAAGGACCAGGCACTGCAAGTCTTGGGAGCGCCCTTTTTGGCTTTGGAAAGAGACAGGCTCCTAACGGGTGCCAAAGTGGAGGCTACAGGCTCCGCAGTCTTCCCCCTCCCTCTCCCTCTTTGGCCCGTAAGAGGAAGCTCTTCCTCTGAGCTGCTCCCACCACCTTCCTGTTCCTCACGCCACGATGGGTCAAGGACCTCATCATCTCCACTACCCTCTGCCACCAACTGCTCCTCCTGGGTAGTCTCAGCAGCACAGTACGCACGAGAAAGCGGCACCTGAGTTTCATCATCAGATGCGTACTGCGCTGTGGTCACCGGAGGCACTGGCCCACCTGCCTCTTCAGAGTCAGAGAGAAAAAGGTGTTGGGCATCACTGCACACTGCCTCTTCTTCCATTTCTCCAATGCTGCTTGGCTGGCCCCCTGTTTCCAAGCCAAGAGATTCAGAGAACAGAAGTAGAGACGGCTCCTGTCCTGGGCTCTCTGACTGCCTGGCCAATTTGGCAGGTGGTGAAGAGACAGATGGCTGCTCTCCAGTGCTCTGTGCCTGAGAGGATGTGGCACTAACTGAAGTCGATGCCGAGGCGTTAGCTGCCATCCACCCGACAACGGCTTCAATTTGGTCTTCACGCAGCAGCGGTGCACGGCGCTCTCCGACAAAGCTGCGCATGAAGGACTGTTCCCTGCTGAAACTGAGTGACGACGAGTCACCGGCGCCCGCAGCAGGCACAGAATCACCACGTCCTCTCCCTGCTCCTCTCCCTGCTCCGCGCCCACGCCCACGTGCCTTACTCCCTGCCCTCTTCATCTTGGTTGACAGATAAAGATAAGCAGAAAAGTACTAAGGCCTTAGTGTGCTTATTCCTGTAATGCTCCTCCTAACAGGTGTAAGAAACACTAATGTTGTAAATTGTGGACTAAACTTTATTATTTTTCAAATGTGGCCTACACAAGTGTTAAGTTGTGTTTGGTGAACTTAACTTTTTTTTTGGTGCAGATCGGGCTACAGAGCTAGTTTAAATCACACGGAGACCGTGCAGACAGCCGTAAACGGCGCTGCAAGGCCAAAAAACCCTCCTCTAGGTTATCCTATATAGTGTTTTTCCACTATTTAGCTGGATACGAGTGGAAAGACACTTATAGGATTTTTTTTTGTCAAATTTTAAACAGGCTGCACTATTTGAAAAAAAAGGAAAATTTTTCGCAAGGTATGAGCCAGTAACGAACCCTGAGCTGAATCCAACCGGCTATAGCTGCACACAGACTACAGGGCGAGCTGGGCTCACACGGAGACCGTGCAGACAGCCGTAAACGGCGCTGCAAGGCCAAAAAACCCTCCTCTAGGTTATCCTATATAGTGTTTTTCCACTATTTAGCTGGATACGAGTGGAAAGACACTAATAGGAATTTTTTTTTTCAAATTTTAAACAGGCTGCACTATTTGAAAAAAAGGAAAATTTTTCTCAAGGTATGAGCCAGTAACGAACCCTGAGCTGAATCCAACCGGCTATGGCTGCACACAGACTACAGGGCGAGCTGGGCTCACACGGAGACCGTGCAGACAGCCGTAAACGGCGCTGCAAGGCCCAAAAAAAACCCTCTAGGTTATCCTATGTAGTGTTTTTCCACAATAGAGCTGGAGACTGGTGGAAAAACACTAATAGGAAATTTGAGAAAAAATGTGCAGCAGGCTGCACTAAGAGCAAAAAAGAACAACTGTGTGAGGCAGTGTGAACCCCCCCTGAGCTGAATACAACCGGGTATATGGCTGCACACAGACTACAGAGTGAGCTGCACACACACACACACAGAGACCTTGCAGAACGCTGTTAAAACAGCGCTGCAAGGCAAGAGCAAGGTGAACAGTGAAGAACACACAGCGTTTTGCTAAATTAGCCTTTGGAAAGGAAAATAAAGCAATTAGCAAGCTCAACTGGCCCTCAGTTAGAACACAGCGTCCTGTCCCTAACTGAAATCACAGCAGAGTGAGCGCAAAATGGCGGCAGCGCTTTTTTATAGTGCAGAGTGACATCATTTCAGCAGCCAATCCCAGCCTTGCCAGTACTTACATGCCCACCATGCTAAACAGGATGTGCCCACACTTTCATTCATTCCTCATTGGCTGCTGCGTTCAATTTGAATTCTGGGAACTTCCGATTCCGGTATCCGATACGCGGGAAGTATCGGAATTCAGTATCGGAATTCCGATACCGCAAATATCGGCCGATACCCGATACTTGCGGTATCGGAATGCTCAACACTACTCGTCATTGCTTCGATCTTAATGCTCTCGTTTAGTAGTTGTTGGAAACTACACTGCATTAGGCCTACAAATTGTGTATGGGGTGTAGAGACGGTGTGTTACACTCCAAGGTGTTCTCCAGGTTGCCTTTCCTGAGCTTCTATCTTCAGGCTCTCGTTTAGTAGTTGTTGGAAACTACACTGCATTAGGCCTACAAAATGGGTATGGGATGTAGAGAGATGGTGTGTTCCACTCCAAGGTGTTGCCCAGGTTTCCTCGCCATTGCTTCGATCTTAATGCTCTCGTTTAGTAGTTGTTGGAAACTACGCTGCATTAGGCCTACAAATTGGGTATGGGGTGTAGAGAGATGGTGTGTTACACTCCAAGGTGTTCCCCAGGTTTCGTCCACATTGCTTCGGTCTTCCGACTCTCGTTTAGTAGTTGTTGGAAACTACACTGCATTAGGCCTACAAAATGGGTATGGGGTGTAGAGAGATGGTGTGTTCCACTCCAAGGTGTTCCCCTGGTTTCCTCGCCATTGCTTCGATCTTAATGCTCTCGTTTAGTAGTTGTTGGAAACTACACTGCATTAGGCCTACAAATTGGGTATGGGGTGTAGAGATGGTGTGTTCCACTCCAAGGTGTTCTCCAGGTTGCCTTTCCTGAGCTTCTATCTTCAGGCTCTCGTTTAGTAGTTGTTGGAAACTACACTGCATTCGGCCTACAAATTGTGTATGGGGTGTAGAGACGGTGTGTTCCACTCCAAGGTGTTCTCCAGGTTGCCTTTCCTGAGCTTCTATCTTCAGGCTCTCGTTTAGTAGTTGTTGGAAACTACACTGCATTAGGCCTACAAAATGGGTATGGGGTGTAGAGAGATGGTGTGTTCCACTCCAAGGTGTTCCCCAGGTTTCCTCGCCATTGCTTCGATCTTAATGCTCTCGTTTAGTAGTTGTTGGAAACTACACTGCATTAGGCCTACAAATTGGGTATGGGGTGTAGAGACGGTGTGTTCCACTCCAAGGTGTTCTCCAGGTTGCCTTTCCTGAGCTTCTATCTTCAGGCTCTCGTTTAGTAGTTGTTGGAAACTACACTGCATTAGGCCTACAAAATGGGTATGGGGTGTAGAGAGATGGTGTGTTCCACTCCAAGGTGTTCCCCAGGTTTCCTCGCCATTGCTTCGAACTTAATGCTCTCGTTTAGTAGTTTTTGGAAACTACACTGCATTAGGCCTACAAATTGGGTATGGGGTGTAGAGACGGTGTGTTCCACTCCAAGGTGTTCTCCAGGTTGCCTTTTCTGAGCTTCTATCTTCAGGCTCTCGTTTAGTAGTTGTTGGAAACTACACTGCATTCGGCCTAAAAATTGTGTATGGGGTGTAGAGACGGTGTGTTCCACTCCAAGGTGTTCTCCAGGTTGCCTTTCCTGAGCTTCTATCTTCAGGCTCTCGTTTAGTAGTTGTTGGAAACTACACTGCATTAGGCCTACAAAATGGGTATGGGGTGTAGAGAGATGGTGTGTTCCACTCCAAGGTGTTCCCCAGGTTTCCTCGCCATTGCTTCGATCTTAATGCTCTCGTTTAGTAGTTGTTGGAAACTACACTGCATTAGGCCTACAAATTGGGTATGGGGTGTAGAGAGATGGTGTGTTCCACTCCAAGGTGTTCCCCAGGTTTCGTCCACATTGCTTCGGTCTTCCGAATCTCGTTTAGTAGTTGTAGAAAACTACACTGCATTAGGCCTACAAATTGGGTATGGGGTGTAGAGAGATGGTGTGTTACACTCCAAGGTGTTCCCCAGGTTTCCTCTCCATTGCTTCGATCTTCTGGCTCTCGTTTAGTAGTTGTTGGAAACTACACTGCATTAGGCCTACAAATTGGGTATGGGGTGTAGAGAGATGGTTTGTTCCACTCCAAGGTGTTCCCCAGGTTTCCTCTCCATTGCATCGATCTTAATGCTCTCGTTTAGTAGTTGTTGGAAACTACACTGCATTAGGCCTACAAATTGGGTATGGGGTGTAGAGACGGTGTGTTCCACTCCAAGGTGTTCTCCAGGTTGCCTTTCCTGAGCTTCTATCTTCAGGCTCTCGTTTAGTAGTTGTTGGAATCTACACTGCATTAGGCCTACAAAATGGGTATGGGGTGTAGAGAGATGGTGTGTTCCACTCCAAGGTGTTCCCCAGGTTTCCTCGCCATTGCTTCGATCTTAATGCTCTCGTTTAGTAGTTGTTGGAAACTACACTGCATTAGGCCTACAAATTGGGTATGGGGTGTAGAGACGGTGTGTTCCACTCCAAGGTGTTCTCCAGGTTGCCTTTCCTGAGCTTCTGTCTTCAGGCTCTCGATTAGTAGTTGTTGGAAACTACACTGCATTCGGCCTACAAATTGTGTATGGGGTGTAGAGACGGTGTGTTCCACTCCAAGGTGTTCTCCAGGTTGCCTTTCCTGAGCTTCTATCTTCAGGCTCTCGTTTAGTAGTTGTTGGAAACTGCACTGCATTAGGCCTACAAAATGGGTATGGGGTGTAGAGAGATGGTGTGTTCCACTCCAAGGTGTTCCCCAGGTTTCCTCGCCATTGCTTTGATCTTAATGCTCTCCTTTAGTAGTTGTTGGAAACTACACTGCATTAGGCCTACAAATTGGGTATGGGGTGTAGAGACGGTGTGTTCCACTCCAAGGTGTTCTCCAGGTTGCCTTTCCTGAGCTTCTATCTTCAGGCTCTTGTTAAATAGTGGTTAAATGGAACAACTGCATTTGGCGTACTAGTTGGTTTGGGGCCTACTAACAGTGTCTGCCGCTCCTTGCTGTTCTCCTGGTTTCCTGTCCTGAAATTCCATTTTCAGGCTCTCGTTAAGTAGTTGTTAATGTTAGACTGCATTTGGCCTACTAGTTGTGTTGGGGCCTACTATCGGTGTCTGCCACTCCTTGCTGTTCTCCTCCACTGAACAAAGCTGTGCCGCCTGTTTACTACGGTTGCCAATTTTGAACTGCATTTCGACTACTTACTGATTTGGGCCTACTCTCTGTGTCAGCCTCTCATTCCAGTTGTCCTCCACTGCAATGCCCCCTGGTTAGTCCTGTGTTACCAATTTTGAACTGCATTTAGCCCACTTTATTCTTTGGGCCTATATCTGTGTTTCCTCCTCATCCTGCCCATTGCCCAGCCAGTGATAGATGAGTCTGCTGGTACATTGACCCATAACGCAAAATTCCCCGTGCACGCTACACAGCAAGATTGTGACCCTGCTGAAAGTCAGGTTCCTCTTCCCGCATACCATACCACCTTACACGGGGACAAAGAGGAAGGTGCAGATGAAAGTGCAGGTTCATTCATCAGGTGGGGGGAGGAATACTAGTTGGCGACGTCACTGGCACAAGGCCTCTCATAGTACGCAAAAGTGTTGCTGCCGGTGGGAGGCGCCCCCGCCGTGCAAACACACCGCTGTACTTTGAGGGGCCCTGTGCCAGTGCCAATGTCAACGAGTGGGCCCCCCCCTGCTTGTTCAGCTTCTCAGCACTTGCAAAGTTGAAATACTTACCTCTCCCTGCTCCACTGCCGTGACGTGTTCCAGATTTCCTGGGCCCACTAATTACTTGAACCAGCCCTACCCCCCACAACTTTAGCCAAATGACCCCCAATTTCAAATGCCTTCCAATTATTATAAGGTAAATTACGATTGACAAGCTTCTGTAACAAGAATGGATGTTTTTGCCGTTAAAATGGGCAGTGTAGGTGTTTTCCTGGCCTCCACTCACTGCCGACTATGCTCCCCCATTGACTTGCATTGGGTTTCGTGTTTCGGGCGATACCCGACTTTTCGCGATAATCGGCCGATTCCACTCGACTCGACTCGACTTCTAAGATAGTCGGGTTTCGCGAAACACGACTCGACTCTAAAAAGGTCAAGGTCGCTCAACCCTGCACTGGCAGTGTGCCACAGAAACAAAAACCAAACACTTATCTTTGCTGAAATAGGCAGCGAGCAGGAGAAGCCAGAAAGTGATCCAACACTTCACAAGGAAGATTGACTACTGGAAAGGGCTAAAGGATCCTGCCCACTTAAATATCCCAGTCAGAATTGTAATCATCCGATACACCTGGCCAGGTCTGTGACTCAGAGACAACTGCATTCCCACCTACAACCACTGGAGGGAACCCAAGAGCAGAATACACAACAGCTTCAGGGGTGCGGTTTACAGAACATGAGGAACAGAGCAATTAAACTTTATATATTTAATCCAGAGAGATAGGCAATGTTTATAAGAATATACAAGATGATAAAAAAAGGGAATAAACAATAAGGCTGCCATCACACTAGCAGTATTTTGTCAGTATTTTATATCAGTATTTGTAAGCCAAAACCAGGAGTGGGTGATAAATGCAGAAGTGGTGCATATGTTTCTATTATACTTTTCCTCTAATTGTTCCACTCCTGGTTTTGGCTTACAAATACTGATGTAAAATACTGACCAAATACTGCTAGTGTGGCGGCAGCCTAAGATATATACAATTATAAAGCTTACAATTAGAAAACTTACAGCCTGCACTGACCCCGCTACCTCCTCACTAGGGTTGAGCGACTTTTCTTTTTATAGGATCAAGACGGGTTTCACGAAACCCGACTTTTTCAAAAGTCGGGTCGAGTGAAATCGGCCGATCCTATAGAAAAGTCGGGGTCGGCCGAAACACGAAACCCAATGCAGTGCATTGGGTTTCTAATGGTTCCCAGGGTCTGAAGGAGAGGAAACTCTCCTTCAGGCCCTGGGATCCATATTTAAGTGTAAAATAAAGAATCAAAATAAAAAATATTGATATACTTACCCTCAGACGCGCCCTGTTGGGAATTCTGCTCCTGGGCTCCCTCCGGTGGTTGTAAGTGGCACTTTTGTGAGTTCTGCTTTTGGGCTCCCTCTTGTGGTTTCAAGTGGTATGGCTGCTCCTTGGAGTTAGCTGTGGTCAGCTGCCTCCACTTATCATCTCCTCTCTCGCCTATTTAAGCCTGGCTGTTCCTTCAGCTAGTGCCACTTGTAAATGGTTCCTGGTTGGATTCACATCTCTTTGGAGTTCCCTGTTATCCTGACCAGTTCTGCAAAGCTAAGTTTTTGCTTACTTTTTCTGTCCATAGTTTGTGGTCTTATCCATTCTGTGCTTTCTTTGTTTGTCCAGCATTATCAGTTTGAAGTATTTTCTGTCTTGCTGGAAGCTCTGGGAAGCAGAGTTACCCTCCACACCTTTAGTCAGGTGTGGAGATTTTTTGTAAACTCTGCGTGGATTTTTGTAGTGTTTTATACTGACCGCACAGTATTCCATCCTGTCCTATCTATCAAGCTAGACTGGCCTCCTGTGCTCATCCTGGTTTCATTCTGTGTATGTCTTTTTCCTCTCCACTCACAGTCATTATTTGTGGGGGGCTAATCTATCCTTTGGGCATTTTCTCTGAGGCAAGATAGTTTTCCTGCTACTGTCTTCAGGGGTAGTTAGCTCTTAGGCTGTGACGAGATGCCTAGGCAGAGTTAGGAGCATTCCACGGCTGCTTCTAGTGTTGTGTTGAGCTTAGGGTCTGCGGTCAGTACAGTTACCACTTCCCTCAGAGCTCGTTCCATGTTGCTCCTAGACCACCTTATCATAACAGTACAAGTGGCCGAAAATGAATTAATTGCATCTCAAAAGAAGGAAAAGAAAGTTCTGAACCATTTTTTTTTTCTAGTTTGTCTTTTTTTTTTTCCTCTTGATATCTGGGTGTCTCAGGATATATGCTTTGGCATGGATGTTCAAGGTTTGTTTTCTCATGTGGATCAACTTGCTGCAAGAGTACAGAGCATCCAGGACTATGTTGTCCAGACTCCGGCTTTAGAGCCTAGAATTCCTACTCCTGATTTGTTTTTTGGGGACAGATCCAAGTTTTTGAACTTTAAAAATAACTGCAGATTGTTTTTTGCTTTGAAACCCCGTTCTTCTGGTGATCCCATTCAACAGGTAAAAATCATCATATCCTTGCTGCGGGGTGATCCTCAAGACTGGGCTTTCTCTCTTGAAGCAGGGGATCCGGCATTATTGAATGTTGATGCATTTTTTCAAGCGCTCGGATTATTGTACGACGAACCTAATTCTGTGGATCATGCAGAAAAAACCCTGTTAGCCCTGTGTCAAGGTCAGGAAGAGGCAGAGTTATACTGCCAGAAATTTAGAAAATGGTCTGTGCTCACTAAATGGAATGAAGAGGCTCTGGCTGCTATTTTCAGAAAGGGTCTTTCTGAAGCCCTCAAAGATGTTATGGTGGGCTTTCCTACGCCTGCCGGTTTGAGCGAATCTATGTCTCTAGCCATTCAGATCGATCGGCGTCTGCGCGAGCGCAAAGCTGTGCACCATATGGCAGTATCCTCTGAGCAAAGTCCTGAACCTATGCAATGTGATAGGATTTTGACTAGAATAGAACGGCAGGAATTCAGATGTCAGAATAGGCTGTGTTTCTACTGTGGTGATTCTACTCATATTATCTCTGATTGCCCTAAGCGTACTAAGAGAGTCGCTAGGTCTGTTACCATTAGTACCATACAGCCTAAATATCTCTTATCTGTGACCCTAATTTGCTCATTGTCGTCTTTTTCTGTCATGGCATTTGTGGATTCAGGCGCTGCCCTGAACTTAATGGACTTAGAATTCGCCAGGCGCTGTGGTTTTTCCTTGCAGCCTTTGCAGAGCCCTATTCCTTTGAGGGGCATTGATGCTACACCATTGGCCAAGAATAAACCTCAGTACTGGACACAGATGACTATGTACATGGCTCCAGCACATCAGGAAGATTGCCGCTTTCTGGTGTTGCATAACCTGCATGATGTTGTTGTACTAGGTTTCCCATGGTTACAGGAACATAATCCGGTGCTGGATTGGAAAACTATGTCGGTGACTAGTTGGGGTTGTCAAGGGGTACATAGTGACGTTCCTTTGATGTCAATTTCCTCTTCCCCCTCTCCTGAGGTCCCTGAGTTTTTGTTGGATTTCCTGGATGTATTTGATGAGCCCAAGTCCAGTTCCCTTCCTCCGCACAGGGACTGTGATTGTGCTATTAACTTGATTCCTGGTTGCAAGTTCCCTAAGGGCCGACTTTTCAATCTGTCTGTGCCGGAGCATGCCGCCATGCGGAGTTATGTTAAGGAGTCTTTGGAGAAGGGGCATATTCGGCCCGCTTCGTCACCTTTGGGAGCGGGTTTCTTTTTTGTTGCTAAGAAGGATGGCTCCTTGAGACCCTGTATTGATTATCGTCTTCTTAATAAAATCACGGTCAAATTCCAATACCCCTTGCCCTTGCTTACGAATTTGTTTGCTTAACCCCTTCACCCCAAAGCCTGTTTTCACCTAAGTGACAGGGCCAATTTTTACAATTCTGACCACTGTCACTTTATGAGGTGATAACTCTGAAACGCTTCAACGGATCCTGGTGATTCTGACACTGTTTTCTCGTGACATATTGTACTTCATGATAGTGGTAAAACTTCTTCGATATGACTTGCATTTATTTGTGAAAAAAACAAAAATTTGTCGGAAATTATGAAAATTTAGCAATTTTCAAACTCTTAGTTTTTATGCCCTTAAATTAGAGAGTTATATCACATAATATAGTTAATAAACAACATTTCCCACATGTCTGCTTTACATCAGCACAATTTTGGAAACATAATTTTTTTTTGTTAGGACGTTATAAGGGTTAAAAGTTGACCAGCGATTTCTCATTTTTGCAACAAAATTTGCAAAACCATTTTTTTACGGACCACCTCACACTTGAAGTGACTTTGAGGGGTCTATATGACAGAAAATGCCCAAAAGTGACACGATTCTAAAAACTGCACCCCTCAAGGTACTCAAAACCACATTCAAAAAGTTTATTAACCCTTCAGGTGCTTCACAGGAATTTTTTGAATGTTTAAAAAAATTGAACATTTAACTTTTTTTTCACAACATTTTTACTTCAGGTCCTATTTGTTTCATTTTACCAAGGGTAACAGGAGAAATTGGACCAAAAAAGTCGTTGTACAATTTGTCCTGAGTACGCTGATACCCCATATGTGGGGGTAAACCACTGTTTGGGCACATGGCAGAGCTCAGAAGGGAAGGAGCGCCATTTGACTTTTCAATGCAAGATTTGCTGGAATTGAGATAGGAGCCCATGTCACGATTGGAGAGCCCCTGATGTGCCTAAACAGTGGAAACCCCCACAAGTGACACCATTTTGGAAAGTAGACCCCCTAAGGAACTAATCTAGATGTGTGGTGAGCACTTTGAACCTCCAAGTGCTTCACAGAAGTTTATAATGTAGAGCCGTAAAAAAAAAATTATATTAATTTTCACAAAAAATGATCTTTTTGCCCCAAATTTTTTATTTTCCCAAGGGTAAAAGGATAAATTGGACCCCAAAAGTTGTTGTGCAAGTTGTCCTGAGTACGTTGAGACTTCATATATGGGGATAAACCACTGTTTGAGCGCATGGCAGAGCTCGGAAGGGAAGGAGTGCCATTTGACTTTTCAATGCACATTTGGCTGGAATTGAGATCGGACGCCATGTCGCATTTGGAGAGCCCCTGACGTGCCTTAACAGTGGAAACCCCCCACAAGTGACCCCATTTTGGAAAGAAGACCCCCTAAGGAACTTATCTAGATGTGTGGTGAGCACTTTTAACCCCCAATTGTTTCACTAAAGTTTAGAATGTAGCATTGTGAAAATTAAAAAATCATTTTTTCTTTCCACAAAATGATGTTTTAGCCCGCAATTTTTTTTTCCCAAGGGTAACAGGAGAAATTGGACCACAAATGTTATTTTCCAATTTGTCCTGAGTACGCTGATACCCCACATGTGGGGGGGAACCACCGTTTGAGTGCATGGCAGAGCTCGGAAGGGAAGGAGCACCGTTTGAAATGCAGACTTAGATGGAATGGACTGCAGGTGTCATGTTGCATTTGCAGAGCCCCTGATGTACCTAAACAGTAGAAACCCACCACAAGTGACCCCATATTGGAAACTAGACCCCCCAAGGAACTTATCTAGATGTGTTGTGAGAGCTTTGAACCAACAAGTGTTTCACTACAGTTTATAACGCAGAGCCAAGAAAAAAAAAAATATTTTTTTTTCCACGAAAATGATATTTTATCCCCTATGTTTTTATTTTCCCAAGGGTAACAGGACAAATTGGACCCCAAAAGTTGTTGTCCAACTTGTCCTGAGAACGCTGATACCCCATATGTTGGGGGGAACCACTGTTTGGGTGCACAGCAGAGCTCGGAAGGGAAGGAGCGCCATTTGAAATGCTGACTTAGATGGATTGGTCTGCAGGCGTCATGTTGCATTTGCAGAGCCCCTGATGTACCTAAACAGTAGAAACCCCCCACAAGTGACCCCATATTGGAAACTAGACCCCCCAAGGAACTTATCTAGATGTGTTGTGAGAGCTTTGAACCAACAAGTGTTTCACTACAGTTTATAACGCAGAGCCGTGAAAATAAAAAATATTTTTTTTTCCACGAAAATGATATTTTATCCCCTATGTTTTTATTTTCCCAAGGGTAACAGGACAAATTGGACCCTAAAAGTTGTTGTCCAACTTGTCCTGAGAACGCTGATACCCCATATGTTGGGGGGAACCACTGTTTGGGTGCACGGCAGAGCTCGGAAGGGAAGGAGCGCCATTTGAAATGCAGACTTAGATGGATTGGTCTGCAGGCGTCATGTTGCATTTGCAGAGCCCCGATGTACCTAAACAGTAGAAACCCCCCACAAGTGACCCCATATTGGAAACTAGACCCCCTAAGGAACTTATCTAGATGTGTTGTGAGAGCTTTGAACCAACAAGTGTTTCACTACAGTTTATAACGCAGAGCCGTGAAAATAAAAAATATTTTTTTTTCCACGAAAATGATATTTTATCCCCTATGTTTTTATTTTCCCAAGGGTAACAGGACAAATTGGACCCCAAAAGTTGTTGTCCAACTTGTCCTGAGAAGATATGTTGGGGGGAACCACTGTTTGGGCACACAGGAGAACTCGGAAGGGAAGGAGCCCTGTTTTACTTTTTCAAAGCAGAATTGGCTGGAATTGAGATCGGACGCCATGTCGCGTTTGGAGAGCCCCTGATGTGCCTAAACAGTGGAAACCCCCAATTATAACTGAAACCCTAACCCCAACCCTAACCCTAGCCCTAACCCTAGCCCTAGCCCTAACCCTAGCCCTAACCCTAGCCCTAACGGGAAAATGGAAATAAATACATTTTTTTACATTTTATTATTTTTCCCTAACTAAGGGGGTGATGAAGGGGGGTTTGATTTACTTTTATAGCGTGTTTTTTAGCGGATTTTTAGGGTTGGCAGCTGTCACACACTAAAAGACGCTTTTTATTGCAAAAAATAGTTTTTGCATCACCACATTTTGAGAGCTATAATTTATCCATATTTTGGCCCACAGAGACATATGAGGTCTTGTTTTTTGCGGGACGAGTTGACGTTTTTATTGGTAACATTTTCGGGCAGATGACATTTTTTGATCGCTTTTTATTCCGATTTTTGGGAGGCGGAATGAACAAAAACCAGCTATTCATGAATTTCTTTTGGGGGAGGCGTTTATACCGTTCCACGTGTGGTAAAATGGATAAAGCAGTTTTATTCTTCGGGTCAGTATGATTACAGCGATACCTCATTTATGTAATTTTTTTATGTTTTGGCGCTTTTACACAATAAAAACTATTTTATATAAAAAAATAATTGTTTTTGCATCACATTATTCTGAGAGCTATAACTTTTTTATTTTTCTGCTGATGATGCTGTATGGTGGCTTTTTTTTTGCGGGACAAGATGACGTTTTCAGCGGTACCATGGTTATTTATATCCGTCGTTTTGATCGCGTGTTATTCCACTTTTTGTTCGCCTGTATGATAATAAAGCGTTGTTTTTTGCCTTGTTTTTTTTTTTTTTTTTTTCTGCGGTGTTCACTGAAGGGGTCAACTAGTGGGATAGTTTTATAGAGCGGGTCGTTACGGACGCGGCGATACCAAATATGTGTACATTTATTGTTTTTTTTTTTTACATAAATAAATGGATTTATTTGGAAATGTTTTTTATTTTTTATTTGGGGATTTTTTTTTATTTTTTTTTACACATTCTTTTTTTTTTTTTTTACTTTCTAACATTGTCCCAGGGTGGGACATCTCTGTATTAGATCAGATCGTTGATCTGACACTGTGCATAGCACACTGTCAGATCAACGATCTGACAGGTAGTTTAGGTGGCTTTTATGGCGCCTGCTCTCAGCAGGCGCCGGCTAGCCAGGTCACTTCATGACCCGGAAGGAGTCCGGCGGCCATCTTGGATCCGGGGACTCCTTCCGGGTCACCGGAGCAACGCGATCTCATTGCGTTGCTCCGGTGGGAGAGCGCAGGGAGCCCCCGTCCCTGCGCGATCCCCCTCTATGCCGCTGTCACTACTGACAGCGGCATCAGAGGGGTTAAATGCCCGCGATCGGCGATAGCGCCGATCGTGGGCATTGCTGCGGGGTGTCAGCTGTCATATACAGCTGACACCCGCACCCGATCACCGCGGCGCTCAGTGCGAGACCGCGGTGTTCGGTGCGCCGTACTAGTACTGCTGCTGGGACTAATGCAGTGTCGGCAGCGCAGTACTAGTACGGCGCATGTCACGAAGGGGTTAAGATTAAGGGGGCTAGGTGGTTTACTAAGATTGACCTCCGAGGGGCATATAATCATGTTCGTATTAAACAGGGTGACGAATGGAAAACTGCATTTAATACGCCCGAAGGCCATTTTGAATATCTTGTGATGCCATTTGGGCTCTCTAATGCTCCATCTGTGTTCCGGTCTTTCATGCATGATATTTTTCGCAATTATCTTGATAAATTCATGGTCGTATATTTGGATGATATTTTGATTTTTTCCGATGATTTGGAGTCTCATGTGAAGCAGGTCAGGATGGTGTTCCAGATCCTTCGTGATAATGCTTTATTTGTGAAGGGGTCTAAGTGCCTATTCGGAGTTCAGAAGGTCTCTTTTTTGGGTTTTATTTTTTCTCCCTCGTCTATAGAAATGGATCCTGTTAAGGTCCAAGCTATTCATGACTGGATCAAACCCACATCTGTGAAGGGCCTTCAAAAATTTTTGGGCTTTGCTAATTTCTATCGCCGTTTCATTGCCAATTTTTCCAGTGTGGTTAAGCCCTCTACTGATTTGACGAAGAAAGGCGCTGATGTGACTAATTGGTCCTCTAAGGCTGTTGAGGCCTTTCAGGAGCTTAAACGACAATTTACTTCTGCCCCTGTGTTGCGTCAGCCGGATGTTTCTCTTCCTTTTCAGGTTGAGGTCGATGCATCTGAGATTGGGGCAGGGGCTGTTTTGTCTCAGAGGGAATCTGATGGTTCTTTGATGAAACCGTGTGCTTTTTTTTCCCAGAAAGTTTTCACCTGCGGAACGCAATTATGATGTCGGCAATCGGAAGTTGTTGGCTATGAAGTGGGCGTTTGAGGAGTGGCGACATTGGCTTGAGGGAGCTAAGCACCGCGTTGTGGTCCTGACCGATCATAAGAATCTGATTTACCTCGAGTCGGCCAAGCGGCTGAATCCTAGACAGGCTCGATTGTCCATGTTTTTCTCCCGTTTTGATTTCGTGGTCTCGTATCTTCCGGGATCTAAGAATGTTAAGGCTGATGCCCTCTCTAGGAGTTTTTCGCCTGATTCTCCTGGAGTCCTTGAGCCGGTTGGCATTCTTAAGGAGGAGGTGATTCTTTCTGCTATCTCCCCTGATTTGCGGCGGGTGCTTCAGGAATTTCAGGCTGATAGGCCTGACCGCTGTCCAGTGGGGAAGCTGTTCGTTCCTGATAGATGGACAAGTAAGGTTATTTCTGAGGTTCATTGTTCTGTGTTGGCTGGTCATCCGGGAATTTTTGGTACCAGAGATTTGGTTGCTAGGTCCTTTTGGTGGCCTTCCTTGTCACGCGATGTGCGTGCTTTTGTGCAGTCCTGTGGGACTTGCGCCCGGGCCAAGCCTTGCTGTTCCCGCGCTAGTGGGTTGCTTTTGCCTTTGCCGGTCCCTGAGAGGACCTGGACGCATATTTCCATGGATTTTATTTCGGACCTTCCTGTTTCCCAGAAGATGTCTGTTATCTGGGTTGTTTGTGACCGGTTCTCTAAAATGGTCCATCTGGTACCTTTGCCTAAGTTGCCTTCCTCCTCAGATTTGGCTCCATTATTTTTTCAGCATGTGGTTCGTTTGCATGGCATTCCGGAGAATATTGTCTCTGACAGAGGTTCTCAGTTTGTCTCTAGATTTTGGCGAGCCTTTTGTGCTAGGATGGGCATTGATTTGTCTTTTTCTTCGGCGTTTCATCCTCAGACTAATGGCCAAACTGAGCAAACTAATCAGACCTTGGAGACCTATTTGAGATGCTTTGTGTCTGCTGATTAGGATGACTGGGTGGCTTTCTTGCCGTTGGCCGAGTTTGCCCTTAATAATCGGGCTAGTTCGGCTACTTTGGTTTCACCTTTCTTTTGTAATTTTGGTTTTCATCCTCGTTTTTCTTCTGGGCAGGTTAAGCCTTCTGATTGTCCTGGTGTTGATTCTGTGGTGGACAGGCTGCAGCAGATTTGGACTCATGTGGTGGACAATTTGACGTTGTATCAGGAAAGGGCTCAACGTTTTGGTCACCGCCGTCGGTGTGTTGGTCCCCGGCTTCGTGTGGGGGATTTGGTTTGGTTGTCTTCTCGTCATGTTCCTATGAAGGTTTCCTCCTCTAAGTTTAAGCCTCGGTTTATTGGTCCTTATAAAATTTCTGAAATTATTAATCCGGTGTCTTTTCGTTTGGCTCTTCCAGCCTCTTTTGCCATTCATAATGTTTTCCATAGATCTTTGTTACGGAGATATGTGGTGCCCGTTGTTCCCTCGGTTGACCCTCCTGCCCCGGTGTTGGTTGAGGGGGAGTTGGAATATGAGGTTGAGAAGATTTTGGATTCTCGTTTTTCGAGGCGGAGGCTTCAGTATCTTGTCAAGTGGAAGGGGTATGGCCAGGAGGATAATTCTTGGGTTGCTGCCTCCGATGTCCATGCTGCCGATTTGGTTCGTGCTTTTCATTTGGCTCGTCCTGATCGGCCTGGGGGCTCTGGTGAGGGTTCGGTGACCCCTCCTCAAGGGGGGATACTGTTGTGAATTCTGCTCCTGGGCTCCCTCCGGTGGTTGTAAGTGGCACTTTTGTGAGTTCTGCTCTTGGGCTCCCTCTTGTGGTTTCAAGTGGTATGGATGCTCCTTGGAGTTAGCTGTAGTCAGCTGCCTCCACTTATCATCTCCTCTCTCGCCTTTTTAAGCCTGGCTGTTCCTTCAGCTAGTGCCACTTGTAAATGGTTCCTGGTTGGATTCACATCTCTTTGGAGTTCCCTGTTATCCTGACCAGTTCTGCAAAGCTAAGTTTTTGCTTACTTTTTCTGTCCATAGTTTGTGGTCTTATTCATTCTGTGCTTTCTTTGTTTGTCCAGCATTATCAGTTTGAAGTATTTTCTGTCTTGCTGGAAGCTCTGGGAAGCAGAGTTACCCTCCACACCTTTAGTCAGGTGTGGAGATTTTTTGTAAACTCTGCGTGGATTTTTGTAGTGTTTTATACTGACCGCACAGTATTCCATCCTGTCCTATCTATCAAGCTAGACTGGCCTCCTGTGCTCATCCTGGTTTCATTCTGTGTATGTCTTTTTCCTCTCCACTCACAGTCATTATTTGTAGGGGGCTAATCTATCCTTTGGGGATTTTCTCTGAGGCAAGATAGTTTTCCTGCTACTGTCTTCAGGGGTAGTTAGCTCTTAGGCTGTGACGAGATGCCTAGGGAGAGTTAGGAGCATTCCACGGCTGCTTCTAGTGTTGTGTTGAGCTTAGGGTCTGCGGTCAGTACAGTTACCACTTCCCTCAGAGCTCGTTCCATGTTGCTCCTAGACCACCGCATCATAACAGCACCCTGGTTCTCACCGGCAGCCTTCCTTCCTATGAATGAGCGCCTGAAGGACCTTCGATGACGTCGCGGCTTGTGATTGGTCGCATGAGCGGTCACATGGGCGTCACGCGACCAATTACAAGTTGCGACGTCATCTAAGGTCCTTCAGGCGCTGATTCTTAGGAAGGAAGGCTGCGGGTTAGAACCAGGGCGCGTCCGAGGGTGAGTATATACCTATTAGGAATATACTCACCCTCGGACGCTTCCTTCCTAAGACTTAGCGCCTGAAGAACCTTAGATGACGTCGCGGCTTGTGATTGGTCGCGTGACCGCCCATGTGACCGCTCACGCGACCAATCACAAGCCGCGACGTCATCGAAGGCCCTTCAGGCGCTCATTCTCAGGAAGGAAGGCTGCTGGTGAGAACCAGGGCGCGTCTGAGGGTGAGTATATCAATATTTTTTTATTTTTATTCTTTATTTTACACTTAAATATGAATTCCGATACCGATTCCCGATATCTTAAACATATCGGAACTCGGTATCGGAATTCCGATTCCAGATCAGAAGATCGCCAACCTCATGGCAGACCCCACACAGATGTCGGGTTTCATGAAACCCGACTTTGCCAAAAGTCGGCGACATCTGAATCTGGCCGACCCGTTTTGCTCAACCCTACTCCTCACCACTACTGGAGCTACCGCCTCACCAACACCGGAGCTGTTGCAACCCCCCAACCTATTCTCTCCTTCCCCACCATCCTGTAGAATGTAAGCCCACAAGGGCAGGGTCCTCACGCCTCTGTATCAGTCTGTCATTGATAGTTTGTTTACTGTAAGTGATCTGTAATTTATATATAACCCCTTCTCATGTACAGCACCATGGAATCAATGTTGTTATATAAATAAATAATAATAATTATTATTATTATTATTATCATATAAAATAAATTGGTCAACAAAAGAAAACTACTAAAACTGGTCATGGAAGAATCTCAGAGCTTAGTGTAGGGAAACACTCAGATTAGGAAATGGACAGGACCCCCTCAGCAAACTATGTCTTCCAAGGACTGATAAAGACCTAAAATTTCATTTTTACTGCCTCAATGCTATGCTCACATACGTCCCCTTGTTGACATCATGTGGGGGATGCTTGTGGGATCTTTTCAGCCCTTCAGACGTTTATGAGATCCCCCATTAACAGGATATCTTCTCCACTGAAGGTCCCAGGGGTAAGATATTGAGGTCATTTTTTATTGTGATTTTATCTTTATATGAGCGATATGAGTAAACACGTCATGTCCGCCACTTTGCTAAGATGCAGATATCCTGTTTAAGTCACCTGTCCATGGCAATCAATAAACAAGGCAGCACTCTGGAGCGCCATAGCTTGCAAACATGAAATATGAAAATTGAACTGCATTACTGCACTAGAAATATGAAAAATTGAGACAGTCAGTTTTTTAAATTTGTATTCATTAGCATTCTGACTAAACACTCCACATTTTAGCTAAGTAAATAAGGCAGCACACTGCAGCGCTAGAACATGCAAACATGAAACAAGAAAATTGAACTGCATTACTGCACTAGAAATATGAAAAATGAGAGCGTTTAGCGCATAAAAATGTCCAATTTTATGTGTACCTGGTAGCCCCGTTACGGCATCTCTCTTATACCAGGTCCTAAACTTGCCTTTCCTTGCTGAGAATAAACGTCTCCATCTGAATGGGTACATGTAAAACCTCTTCTTAGACTAAAATTCTCTCTCTCTGTGGAGGGGTATGGGACCTGCTGTAATTAAAACACCTGTGGCTAGGAGGCGGAGTGCTCAATCAGAAGGCTAGAGAATACATTTCAAAAACCTGACCGTCACATCCAAACATAGACTAAGTGTGAACAGGTGCTGAACCTAAAGTTGCCAACTTGTATATAGTTAAGTAAATAAGGCAGCACACTGCAGCGCTAAAACATGCAAACATGAAACACGAAAATTGAACTGCATTACTGCACTAGAAATTGTGACTCTTAAATCCTTATCTTTCCCTGTGTTCTCGCTCATGTCTTCAACATGTACCCAGGTCGTGTCTTGCCCGGGATCGTAGCGTCCTCGCTGTCCAGCTTAACTACTTTTAGAATTCCCTGTTCGTTTCATGCCAGACATAAGGGCATCTGCCCATGTAGTAAGCAGCCATATGATGGAGACATCTTATACAGCTGCAATTTCCAATACTCAAGCTCTGGATGGCTGTGCTCTTATCTTGTGAACATTGCAGGGTCACTGTGCTGTCCTGGGCTCTAAGCCCTACAGGAATGTCTGGGCTCCCTGGCCCTAGTGACTAGGATCAGGAAATGCTCCTGGCTTACCCACAGTAGACTCCTCGTAGACTCCTCCTATGTAAACTATGTAAACTAATGTACTCCCATCTAGTGTCCACCTTGAGGTTCTGCACTTACCCTAAACTACAGCACCCTATCGTACAATACACTACTTACAGTTATATACATTGCACATTAATACAGAGGGATGGGGTACACGTCAGTCCTGGTACACCCCTTGCATAAGCATGACGAGGAGATAATATCTCTGCCTCTTTTTCTGAGAACACATCTCCAAAGTCTTTCAGGGACCCCAGTACACCCTTCAGATTTGTCGAGGAAATTTGTACAGAACTACAGTAAGACATTTCTTATGACAATTGGGGCTCCACTTAACAATATCCTTCTGACACCAATCAATAACAGGATTGTGAATACATAGCCATGGAAGTCCCAGAACCAACCCAGCAGATAAATTGTCCAACATGTAGCAGGAAATAGACATACAATGAAGTGTTCCCACACTAAATGTGAATTCCATTGTTACCAGCTGGACAAGATGCTGGAGTAACAGTGTCTTCTCAATGGTAAAAATGTCAATGGGTCTTTCCATCATAACTGCCCCTATCCATAATTTCAGAACCAGTCCAGAATCAATGAAATTGGCAGCTGACCCACAGTCAATTAACGCTAACGCAGATAACCATTGGTTCTTAAAAAGTTGTTCAGCGTTTAGCAGTATTTTATCTGAGGAATAATGAGGTTCCAGGGAATCTTGGTGACCTATTGGACAATCATTCAGACTTAGGTGTTTCTCATAGGCTTGCTTGAGGATGTACTAGGCAGTCCTTAAGGAAATGTCCAGGGTGACTAAAATAGAGGCAGAGTCCAAGATCGCTCTGACGTCTTCTCTCAAAGGCCCGAGAGATGGAAGATCCAATATCCATTGGTTCCATCTAAGGTAAGTGAACGAACTAGGGGAGAATGACCGAAACCTGTTGCTCATCATGTTTCTGCCAAATTCTTCGATCCATTTGAATGGCCTGACTCATGGTCTACCTCAAGGAACAAGATAAGGATGCTGTGGCTCTGCATAATCTAAGAGTATCAGAAAAACCTTTGGAAAACTGGCACCTGAGAGCTGCATCATTCCACAGAACTTCAGAAGACCATTGTTGGAACTTGGAATTATAATCACAGAGGCCCCCCTGTGTCAGGTTCATGATCTTTGCCTCTGCTACATGGACCCTGTCACGTTCGTCATAGATCATTCCTAAGACGTCAAAAAAAGGTGACAACTGAAGACTATTCTGTGACTTGTGGGGACAAACAAAATGCATAAGTCTGAGAGCCCCTTCGCAGTAAGAACAAGATTTTTTTCCACCCACTGGCACTCATCCCGTAAAGACCAAGGTTGTAAGGTAAATAATAGTCTACATCTCTTCCTGAATACCCTATACAGGTCTTTCTCCTCCAAAAACCTATCAGGAAGTACCACAACAAGTTCGAGAGAAGCAAACTCCATGTGAGAAGGTACAGAAGTCATAACTACAGTTGGTAGCAGAGGGTTTTGGGAAGCCCCCATGGTGCTAGGAATATGATAAAGAAATGATAGACAAATTGTGGAGACCAAAATGGGTCACTTTTCCCTTTGTCTATGGAGTTCTCTCCATTAATGTTTTAAATATTTATCAATTAAAGAATTTTCAATTTTATCTTTGAGGAGCCGGAACATCGCATTATTTCTTTATTGCTATTTACGTTTGATAAGGATGGAGTTCCGTGCACCTGTCATCAAGTATCGGTGAGCTGGCTATTTTTCCTTTTTGGGACTAGAAATTTGGCCTGTAAAGATACTAGCTTCTGGTACTCCCTGGCCAGATCCTGGATATGAACTGGATCCATTGGTAGGGGAAAAAAAGCATATGACCAATTGTAATGTGACGCTCTAAAAAGCTTCTGGTCTCTTAGGGACAAGGGGATGTCCTAATCACAGAGAAGCCTTGTGGCAGGGTAATCAAACATTCCAGGGTAAAATACCAAGAGAGCACATCATAAATTAAAGGGGAAAGTCAAAGATGTAGTCAGGTCACGGTCCGAAGTTAGAATACCTATATGATAGTAAATCAAAGCAAAGGGGCTAAGCAAACGGATGGTTAGAACAAGGTCCAAGATCAGGCAGCAATAGAGTGACAAACAGAACATAGGAATACAAAGCAAGAAACACTGCCAAGCAAATGCTATGACTGACAGAGATCTGGGACTTACAACTTAGCTAAGTAGCTGGGTAATCATTTAGTACAGGGAACACCTGAACGAAGCTCAGCACCTCCCAGTCTCAGATTGGACGGCTGAGCTGCCTATCAAAATACTGACAGCTCAGCATGCTCTTGCACGAGATTGGACAACTGAGCTGTCACTCACTGCTTTCACGATACTATTAATGGAGGAATCGTGGAATCAGCTAGTTTGTTTTTAAACACATGCTGTCGTAGACCTAATGAAAAAGAGAAGAATTAACTGGGTAGAAGGGCAAAATGAGCAATTGTAAGTACACAGTGCTATATAATATAATGACTGCAATATATCAAGGTGATTCAAATTTTGATGGGAGTGCTTCTTAAATTTTTTGCTGCTCTGTAGGCTTTTTTGGAGAGCCCCTGTACTTCCAACTCTAGCAGTGACACGTTGACACATGTAAACATGTCAACACAACACATCATTCAAAAAGCCTGTAGATTAAAAAGGCTAAAGACCAGAAAAGCTTTTGCCACTGGAGTAGTAGAAGACTGGAAAGGCGATAAGGGAAAATAAATTCCAGGTGATGCTGAGATTTACTTTTTAGGTTTTAAACTTTTTCTTACGGCAACTTTCTGAAAGTTTCTGCAGTTTCATATCATTGGAATTTTGGAGCATTTTTGCTTGATGGAGCCACTACTAAAAGCATCATTGATCCATGGTTTGATTTGAATTTTTCAGATGAATTTTGGCAAAATTTTCCCATGTTTTTCTTTCGTGGAACAGACCCAAGACAAATATAGTTAAATCAGTATATGAAACTTTGTATTGGTCGCTCTCGTCCTTTAAAACGGACAATTTCTTCTCCCATCAGACGCATTGCATTGACTTTCTTCTTGCCAAATACAGCGACACGACCCCAATTATTCACAGATTAAATGTAAATCTTCACAGCAAATATGTTTTGGCAGACGGAAAAAGTAAACGGAAAAAGGACGACGCAGGTCATTATTGTGAAGGTGAGATATTTACATGCAGTAAGGACGTCAATGTGCAGTCTATTACTCTTGTGTAACCACCAAGGAAATTACATTGATTAGAAAAGACATAAAAAAAAAGAAATATGTAATAATTACTAATCATGGAAGGGATAACAAATGGAAAAAATTGAAAACTAAAATTAAAACTCGACACAAAGGAGACATTGGTTTGAATGGGTGCTGTGTAATACCTCATTTTGCCTGTGGTGGTGCTGTAGGAAAATTTTACACTTTTTACAAAAGATTACAACTGATCACTAAGGATCCAAGACGAAAAACACCTTTGATCAGATTTTTAGTGGGGGGATTTCTCTAGAATGGATAACTTTTTTTTTCAACTTTTTGTGGTTTTAACATTTCTTCTTTTCAGTCTCTATATTGGGAAGTGACTGACTTAAGACTACATAGTTTCATCGGCTGCTTTTACTGCCTCCTCTGACATTGCAATAAACTGTGTAGTAGAACAGGGTCTTAAAGGGATTGTCTAGGAATTGAAAAACAGCCCCACACCTGTCTTCAGAATGGGAGTGATATTATTGCAGTCCACCTATTTTGGAAAGAAAGACTATAAGCTCCAATACCGCACAAAACCTGCATACAAATGAGAATGAAATCAGCCATGTTTTCTTTTTTTCAATCTTTGCCCACCCTTTTAAGAAAGAAAAAAAATTGAATTTCCAAATTTTCATAAAATTTGTTCAGAAAATTCAATTTGCATCAAATGAATTCAATGCAAATTGAATATGTCTTTTTATGTTCCTGGGTCTCTCCAGATATGAGTCTAATAAACATATAGAATAAAAAAGTTTAGGAGACCCCCAAGCGATGTCATGAGCCCTAATCAGTGCTGGAGGCACCAAAGTGTGGATAGAGCCCATGAAAAAGCCTGAAGACCTGTTGTGAACCGGAAATGTGGGGATCGGCTGGAAAGTTGTGTGGAGAAGGTGATGGCCGGTTGAGTATTACAATTTATTGATCCCTTTACCATATCCATATAAATGGCTGCTGATTGACTCCTGTTTTGTTAGATATATACAATGTGAACCACAAAAATTCTGATCCTCGGGAACCCATGTTTTTGTGAAAATGAGTTTGTAAGGCTATGTGCACATGATGGGTTTTTGATGCGTTATTTTACGCTCGCAAATGGTCCAAAAATGCAGTGGAATACAGTGCAAGGTAATGCAATGACAATTCTGAAGTGCTGTGCACATGATCAGTAAATTTCCGTCCGTATTTGCAGTGTTTTATTTTCTGCAGCATGTCAATTCGTTTTACGTTTCTGCAGCGTTTTTGACTCATTGCCTTCAATTGAGCCAGTCAAATCTGCAGCAAAAGCACAGGTGTAAAAAGGTTTGCGTATTTGCTGCAGATCTGCTGCCAAAAACGCTGCGAACTGTCATAGATAATGATGTCAGAAGGAGGAAGAGGGTGTGGTTGGAGAATATTGTGTGTGTCTCTGTGTCTGTCTGTGTGTGTCTGCGTGTATCTGCATGTGTCTGTGTGTGTCAGTGTGTGTCTGTCTGTGTGTGTGTACCCATGCAACGTGTGCACCCAGGCATCATCTGATAAGACTACTACTCCCATCCGGGTACTTCTTTTGTCACATATAACAGAGACAACATGAGCCGATGATGGGAGAATAGTCTCATCCGGCGCCTGTGTTCAATTGTAAACAAAAAAAATCAAAACATTTACATAATTACATACATATTCATATACAAAATACATACTCACCGAACGCCTGATCCCTGATGCCCGTGTCTCCTGCAAGCAATCAAAAATAATAAACCAACATATACTCACCTTTCTGCTGTAGTCCAATTAATACCGAGTGTCCCACGTCGATCTCACCCGGCCGCTGGCGATGCACTGACAGGAGGTGATCGCTCCGGCAGTGTATCACTGAGCCGCCGTGAGAGTTCACCAGAGTTCATCAGCTGATCAGCTCTGGTGCCATAAGTGAGAGCACCGGAGCTGATGAACTGCAGTGAACTCTCACGGCAGATCAGTGATACACTGCGGGAGTGATTACCTCCTGTCAGTTTATCCCTGGAGGCCCGGTAGAGGGGTCACATCTCCCGATGTGACTGTTCTACACGTAAGATCACCGTGGGACACTCGGTGTTAAGTGGACTACTGTTGTGAATTCTGTTGTCAAGCTCCCTTCTGTGGTCATGAATGGTACTTCGGCTGGTTCTGTCCATGGGCTTCATCTGGTGGTTGTGAGTGGAGCTGCGGCTTCTGAGTTTCCTTCCACAGGTGACGAGGTTAATTCGTTAGCTGGCTGCTCTATTTAACTCCACTTAGATCATTGCTCCATGCCACCTGTCAATGTTCCAGTATTGGTCTTGTTCTCTCCTGGATCGTTCTTGTGACCTGTCTTCCCAGCAGAAGCTAAGTTCCTGCTTGTTTTTCTCTGGTTTGCTATTTTTCTGTCCAGCTTGCTATTTTGATTTTTTGTCTTGCTTGCTGGAAGCTCTGGGACGCAGAGGGAGCGCCTCCGCACCGTGAGTCGGTGCGGAGGGTCTTTTTGCGCCTTCTGCGTTGTCTTTTTGTAGTTTTTTGTGCTGACCGCAAAGTTACCTTTCCTATCCTCTGTCCGTTCAGTAAGTCGGGCCTCACTTTGCTAAATCTATTTCATCTCTGTGTTTGTAATTTTCATCTTTACTCACAGTCATTATATGTGGGGGGCTGCCTTTTCCTTTGGGGAATTTCTCTGAGGCAAGGTAGGCTTTATTTTTCTATCTCTAGGGCTAGCTAGTTTCTTAGGCTGTGTCGAGTTGCATAGGGAGCGTTAGGAGCAATCCACGGCTATTTCTAGTGTGTGTGATAGGATTAGGGATTGCGGTCAGCAGAGTATCCACGTCTCAGAGCTCGTCCTATATTATTAGTAACTATCAGGTCATTCCGTGTGCTCTTAACCACCAGGTCCATTATTGTCCTTACCACCAGGTCATAACAGACTACGTCACACAGAGTAGTATTATATGTTGGTTATTATTTTTTGATTGTTTGCAGGAGACGAGGGCATGGGGGATTAGGCGTTCAGTAAGTATGGTGAATTTAGATTCAATAAAGGAGTCTGTGTGATTATTTCAAGTAAAGGACTTTATTCTGAGTGTCTGTGTTTTTATACAATATCAGTATGGGGTTAGTAATGAATAGGTGTCTAACCTGTGGGCTTGATGTCACCTGACAATACAAAGGTGACATCAACCCCACAAATATGAGCTCCCCTTGCCACCGCTACAGGGCAAGTGGGAAGAGCGAGGCTAAGTGCCAGAAGTGGCGCATGTGTAAGATGCGCCATTTCTGGTGAGGCTGAGAGCTGATGTTTCTAGCCTGGGGGGTGCCAATATTCATGGCCCGTTGCCAGGCTATTAATATCAACCCACAGCTGTCTGCCTAGCCTTTGCTGATTCAACTTTATAGGGGGACCCAATGTCAATTTTTTTCTGGGGTTCCCCTGTAGACTAGCCAGTAAAGGCTAAGCAAACAGCTGTGAACTGATATTAACCCCTTTCTGCCAGCTGACGGAATAGTACGTCAGCTGGCAGATCCCCTGCTTTGAGGTGGGCTCCGGCGGTGAGCCCACCTCAAAGCCACAACATGTCAGCTGTTTTTGGAATCACGATCTGCCCGCGCCCATTAACTAGTTAAATGCCGCTGTCAAGCGCTGACAGCGGCATTTAACTAGCGCTCCCGGCCGCGCGGCCAGGATTTCTCGCACTGCTGGCCCCGTCACATGATCGGGGGTCAGCAGTGCATTGCCATAACAACCAGAGGTCTCCTTGAGACCTCTGTGGTTGTTGATGGCCGATTGCTTTGAGCGCCACCCTGTGGTCGGCGTTCTAAGCAACCCTGCATTTCTGCTACATAGAGGTGATCTGTGCATCACCTCTATGTAGCAGAGGCGATCATGTAGTGCATGCTTCTAGCCTCCTATGGAGGCTATTGAAGCATGCCAAAATTAAAAATAATGTGATTAAAAATATAAAAAAAATATATAAAAGTTCAAATCACCCCCCTTTCGCCCCAATAAAAAAAAACAATTAAAAAAAAATCAAACATACACATATTTGGTATCGCCGCGTTCAGAATTGCCTAATCTATCAATAAAAACAAAGGATTAACCTGACCGCTAAATGGCATAGCGAGAAAAAAAATCAAAACGCCCAAATCACGTTTTTTTGGTCGCCACAACATTGCATTAAAATGCAATAACGGGCGATCAAAAGAACGTATCTACACCAAAATGGTATCATTAAAAACGCCAGCTTGACATGCAAAAAATAAGCCCTCACCTGACCCCAGATCACGAAAATTGGAGACGCTACGGGTATCGAAAAATCGCGCAATTTGTTTGTTTTTTTTTAAGCAAACTTTGGATTTTTTTTTCACCACTTAGATAAAAAATAACCTAGACATGTTAGGTGTCTATGAACTCGTAATGACCTGGAGAATCATAATGGCAGGTTAGTTTTAGCATTTGGTGAATCTAGCAAAAAAGCCAAACAAAAAACAAGTTTTTTCCCGTTTTCTGTTACATGGCATGGTAAAACCAATGGTATCGTTCAAAAGTACAACTCGTCCCGCAAAAAATAAGCCCTCACATGGCCATATTGACGGAAAAATAAAAAAGTTATGGCTCTGGGAAGGAGGGGAGCAAAAAAACGAAAATGAAAAAGCGGAAAAAGCTCCGGGGGTGAAGGGGTTAACAGCCTGGGAACCTTTGGCTATTGAATCCTTCCCAGAATATTAACATCAGCCGTCAGCTTTCCCTCTGCTGGTTATGAAAATTATGCAGGAGCCAGCAGTGCACAATTTTTTTATTTTTTTTGAAAAATAAACAGGTATTGCATTTTGCACAGATTTATGTCAGTTTCTGTTTTGGTACAGCATATGTAGGTTAATTATGTTAATGCTCCTACATAGGCTGGTGAGTGTGTGTGTGTCTTTATTTAATGTTAATGAGGGTATCTGGCTGAAGGGGTTGAACAAGGAAATTACATCACAATTCTTATTTTTTAATATCTTCATTTAGCTCTATGGATTTACAAAAACGCATGAAGTATTTTCAGCTGCATTTTTCTGCCAAGAGATGCAGAAACCTTGCAGAAATTTCTACAAGCAAATATGCAACGTGCGCACATAGCCTAAGATTCAATTGATTCGCTCATCACTACCTTTAAACTTAAAAATATGAATTGTTTGAACATTTGGTTCAGTGACGAATTAGGAAGTAGGTAGCTGCTCCTCCTATAGGGGTTCGTACAGAGTGTAGCTTTGGAGCAAAAAGTGCATGAAAATATAAAACATTAATTTTTTATAAGAAGAAAGATGTCCAGCTCCACCGAATCCGTGAAGATAATTAAGGGAGCTTAGTCTCCAGAAACGCGTCGAGATTCACACCCATTCATTTTTGTGCTGAAGTTTATATCCTCTATGTTACATGTTTTGTGAATAAAGAAATTTTATCTTCACGAACTCGGTGGAGCTGGACTGAGTGGTCTCCAGAAAAAAAATTAGAGACATCTTCGATTTTGATCAGAGTGTTGGGAAAATCGGCATTGCAAGTCTATGGCTTGGTGAAAAAAAATTGGACTACACTCAGATCACATCCGAGTCTGGTCCAATTTTCACAGATTGACAGGATGGAGAATTTTTTTTCTATTGACGTCCTAGAAAAACTGATGCCACCCCGATCAAACTCTAATCAGAATAATCGGACCATTTTTCACTCATATGGAAAAATCGGTGATGTGAACCTACCCTTTGAAGAAGCGTGGGAGACACTGTAAAGAACAGATCTTTGGAGGATCAATAAGAGCAAGACTGCAAGGTCCAAAAAAACCTAATTGAGACTGTTATCATCTTATTGGAGATGTGGCACAGGGTTGGTCGTAGCCACTTTATGAACGAGGGAACCTGTAATATAAAAAGTATAAAAATATCTCCCACAAAAAGAATTGCAAGTTTTGTTAAGATAGTGATCAGCTGGGAGGAATCGGTAGTACTTGGCCACATCTGCCAAGGCAAACAGGATCATGGGGTGCACTAAAAGAGGTCTGGATACACATGATGAGAGCATTATACTGCCTCTGTACAAATCCCTAGTTAGACCGCACATGGAGTACTGTGTCCAGTTTTGGGCACCGGTGCTCAGGAAGGATATAATGGAACTAGAGAGAGTACAAAGGAGGGCAACAAAATTAATAAAGGGGATGGGAGAACTACAATACCCAGATAGATTAGCGAAATTAGGATTATTTAGTCTAGAAAAAAGACGACTGAGGGGCGATCTAATAACCATGTATAAGTATATAAGGGGACAATACAAATATCTCGCTGAGGATCTGTTTATACCAAGGAAGGTGACGGGCACAAGGGGGCATTCTTTGCGTCTGGAGGAGAGAAGGTTTTTCCACCAACATAGAAGAGGATTCTTTACTGTTAGGGCAGTGAGAATCTGGAATTGCTTGCCTGAGGAGGTGGTGATGGCGAACTCAGTCGAGGGGTTCAAGAGAGGCCTGGATGTCTTCCTGGAGCAGAACAATATTGTATCATACAATTATTAGGTTCTGTAGAAGGACGTAGATCTGGGTATTTATTATGATGGAATATAGGCTGAACTGGATGGACAAATGTCTTTTTTCGGCCTTACTAACTATGTTACTATGTTACTATGTTACATTTCCTACAGTGCCACCATCAGAAGAAATTAAGCATTACACTTTTAGAATTGAAATTATTAGGTTGTCCATAAAATTAATGAATGTTCTAGGTCCTCTATTGTTTTTCCATCCGTCATTAACTCCGAACTACTTGATAAGGTATTAGAAAATAAGTTTAAAAAAGGAGAGAAGCCTGTTATGTAGGCAATCCAGTGACACAGTGTGCCAGCAATCAGAGCACATACAGTGATCTGGCAATAACCCAAAAAACAATAGAACGAGCTCTGAGACGTGGAATCTCTGTAGACCGCAATACCTGAACCTATCCTAAACACAACTAAAGGCAGCTGTGGATTGCGCCTGACACTACCTATGCAACTCGGCACAGCCTGAGGAGCTGACTAGCCTGAAGATAGAAAAACAAGCCTGACTTGCCTCAGAGAAATACCCCAAAGGAAAAGGCAGCCCCCCACATATAATGACTGTTAGCAAGATGAAAAGACAAACGTAGGGATGAAATAGATTCAGCAAAGTGAGGCCCGATATTCTAGATAGAGCGAGGATAGCAAAGAGAACTTTGCAGTCTACAAAAAACCCTAAAGCAAAAAAACACGCAAAGGGGGCAAAAAGACCAAATCCAAGGCAAATCCAGCAAAATGAATTAACAAGCTGGACAGAAAAAGTAGCAACAAAAGCAAAGAAGCACTTATCTAAGCAGAGCAGCAGGCCACAGGAAAGATCCAGAAGCTCAGATCCAACACTGGAACATTGACAAGGAGCAAGGAAGACAGAATCAGGTGGAGTTAAATAACAAAGCAGCCAACGAGCTCACCAGAACACCTGAGGGAGGAAGCTCAGAAGCTGCAGTACCACTTGTGACCACAGGAGTGAATTCAGCCACAGAATTCACAACAGTACCCCCCCCTTGAGGAGGGGTCACCGAACCCTCACCAGAGCCCCCAGGCCGACCAGGATGAGCCACATGAAAGGCACGAACAAGATCTGGAGCATGGACATCAGAGGCAAAAACCCAGGAATTATCTTCCTGAGCATAACCCTTCCATTTAACCAGATACTGGAGTTTCCGTCTAGAAACACGAGAATCCAAAATTTTCTCCACAATATACTCCAATTCCTCCTCCACCAAAACCGGGGCAGGAGGCTCAACAGCCATAGGTGCCACGTATCTCCGCAACAACGACCTATGGAATACATTATGTATGGAAAAGGAGTCTGGGAGGGTCAGACGAAAAGACACAGGATTGAGAATCTCAGAAATCCTATACGGACCAATAAAATGAGGTTTAAATTTAGGAGAGGAAACCTTCATAGGAATATGACGAGAAGATAACCAAACCAGATCCCCAACACGAAGTCGGGGACCCACACGGCGTCTGCGATTAGCGAAAAGTTGAGCCTTCTCCTGGGACAAGGTCAAATTGTCCACTACCCGAGTCCAGATCTGCTGCAACCTGTCCACCACAGAATCCACACCAGGACAGTCCGAAGACTCAACCTGTCCTGAAGAGAAACGAGGATGGAACCCAGAATTGCAGAAAAATGGAGAGACCAAGGTAGCCGAGCTGGCCCGATTATTAAGGGCGAACTCAGCCAACAGCAAAAAGGACACCCAATCATCCTGGTCTGCAGAAACAAAACATCTCAGATATGTTTCCAAGGTCTGATTGGTTCGTTCGGTCTGGCCATTAGTCTGAGGATGGAAAGCCGAGGAAAAAGATAGGTCAATGCCCATCCTACCACAAAAGGCTCGCCAAAACCTTGAAACAAACTGGGAACCTCTGTCAGAAACAATATTCTCAGGACTGCCATGCAAACGAACCACATGCTGGAAGAACAGAGGCACCAAATCAGAGGAGGAAGGCAATTTAACCAAGGGCACCAGATGGACCATTTTAGAAAAGCGATCACAGACCACCCAAATGACTGACATCTTTTGAGAAACGGGAAGGTCAGAAATGAAATCCATCGAAATATGTGTCCAAGGCCTCTTTGGGACCGGCAAGGGCAAAAGCAACCCACTGGCACGAGAACAGCAGGGCTTAGCCCGAGCACAAATCCCACAGGACTGCACAAAAGTACGTACATCCCGTGACAGAGATGGCCACCAGAAGGATCTAGCCACTAACTCTCTGGTACCAAAGATTCCAGGATGACCAGCCAACACCGAACAATGAAGTTCAGAGATAACTTTACTAGTCCACCTATCAGGGACGAACAGTTTCTCCGCCGGACAACGATCAGGTTTATTCGCCTGAAATTTTTGCAACACACGCCGCAAATCAGGGGAGATGGCAGACACAATGACTCCTTCCTTGAGGATACTCGCCGGCTCAGATGAACCCGGAGAGTCGGGCACAAAACTCCTAGACAGAGCATCCGCCTTCACATTTTTAGAGCCCGGAAGGTACGAAATCACAAAATCGAAGCGGGCAAAAAATAACGACCAACGGGCCTGTCTAGGATTCAAACGCTTGGCAGACTCGAGATAAGTAAGGTTCTTATGATCAGTCAATACCACCACGCGATGCTTAGCTCCTTCAAGCCAATGACGCCATTCCTCGAATGCCCACTTCATGGCCAGCAACTCTCGGTTGCCCACATCATAATTACGCTCAGCAGCCGAAAACTTCCTGGAAAAGAAAGCACATGGTTTCAACACTGAGCAACCAGAACCTCTCTGTGACAAAACCGCCCCTGCTCCAATCTCAGAAGCATCAACCTCGACCTGGAACGGAAGAGAAACATCTGGTTGACACAACACAGGGGCAGAACAAAAACGACGCTTCAACTCCTGAAAAGCTTCCACAGCAGCAGAAGACCAATTAACCAAATCAGCACCCTTCTTGGTCAAATCGGTCAATGGTTTGGCAATGCTAGAAAAATTACAGATGAAGCGACGATAAAAATTAGCAAAGCCCAGGAACTTTTGCAGACTTTTCAGAGATGTCGGCTGAGTCCAATCCTGAATGGCTTGGACCTTAACCGGATCCATCTCGATAGTAGAAGGGGAAAAGATGAACCCCAAAAATGAAACTTTCCGCACAAGCGAAGAGACACTTTGATCCCTTCACAAACAAAGAATTAGCACGCAGGACCTGGAAAACCATTCTGACCTGCTTCACATGAGAGTCCCAATCATCTGAGAAGATCAAAATGTCATCCAAGTACACAATCAGGAATTTATCCAGATACTCACGGAAGATGTCATGCATAAAAGACTGAAACACAGATGGAGCATTGGCAAGTCCGAACGGCATCACTAGATACTCAAAATGACCCTCGGGTGTATTAAATGCAGTTTTCCATTCATCTCCTTGCCTGATTCTCACCAGATTATACGCACCACGAAGATCTATCTTAGTGAACCAACTAGCCCCCTTAATCCGAGCAAACAAGTCAGATAACAATGGCAAGGGATACTGAAATTTAACAGTGATTTTATTAAGAAGGCGGTAATCAATACACGGTCTCAGCGAACCATCCTTCTCGGCTACAAAAAAGAACCCTGCTCCCAGGGGTGATGACGATGGGTGAATATGTCCCTTCTCCAGGGATTCCTTCACATAACTGCACATAGCGGCGTGTTCAGGCACGGATAAATTAAATAATCGACCTTTTGGGATTTTACTACCAGGAATCAAATTGATAGCACAATCACAATCCCTATGCGGAGGTAGGGCATCGGACTTGGGCTCTTCAAATACATCCTGATAATCAGACAAGAACTCTGGGACCTCAGAAGGAGTGGATGACGAAATAGACAAAAATGGAACATCACCATGTACCCCCTGACAACCCCAGCTGGATACCGACATAGAGTTCCAATCCAATACTGGATTATGGGTTTGCAGCCATGGCAACCCCAACACGACCACATCATGCAGATTATGTAGCACCAGAAAGCGAATAACTTCCTGATGTGCAGGAGCCATGCACATGGTCAGCTGGGTCCAGTACTGAGGTTTATTCTTGGCCAAAGGTGTAGCATCAATTCCTCTCAACGGAATAGGACACCGCAAAGGCTCCAAGAAAAACCCACAACGTTTAGCATAATCCAAATCCATCAAATTCAGGGCAGCGCCTGAATCCACAAACGCCATGACAGAATACGATGACAAAGAGCATATCAAGGTAATGGACAGAAGGAATTTGGATTGTACAGTACCAATGACGGCAGACCTATCGAACCGCTTAGTGCGCTTAGGACAATCAGAAATAGCATGAGTGGAATCACCACAGTAGAAACACAGCCCATTCAGACGTCTGTGTTCTTGTCGTTCAACTCTGGTCATAGTCCTGTCGCACTGCATAGGCTCAGGTTTAATCTTAGACAATACCGCCAAATGGTGCACAGATTTACGCTCGCGCAAGCGTCGACCGATCTGAATGGCCAAAGACATAGACTCATTCAAACCAGTAGGACAGAAAAAGTAGCAACAAAAGCAAAGAAGCACTTATCTAAGCAGAGCAGCAGGCCACAGGAAAGATCCAGAAGCTCAGATCCAACACTGGAACATTGACAAGGAGCAAGGAAGACAGAATCAGGTGGAGTTAAATAACAAAGCAGCCAACGAGCTCACCAGAACACCTGAGGGAGGAAGCTCAGAAGCTGCAGTACCACTTGTGACCACAGGAGTGAATTCAGCCACAGAATTCACAACAGAAGCCACAAATGTATGAAAGGGGTTATAGACCATAAAGGGAACAGATCATGTGAAAATAACCTATGGTGTTCAGCTACAGGTTAATAATGTTCTGAAGTTGCCCATTGCCTGCATTAAGATCACAGCTACCGGGGAGAAAATTAACTTTATTCCTCCTGGCAGCCGTGGGCTTCCAGTCATAGGGGAGTGGCCACATTCACCTCTCAGCACATAGTGAGCAACGTCTAAAGCCACACCCCAGCACTGACTGACAGCCAGCTCAGCATTAGAGCCGGCTGTCAGTCATCGCTGGGGTGTGGCTTTAGACGCTGCCCACTATGCACTGATAGGTGACCACAGCCATTGCAAAATGCATAATTGCAGCCAGCAATGCACGGAGCTGTAACTGAAGACACACAGGCAGCACCTCTGTGACTGAAAGCTTAAGGCTGCCGGGAGGAAAAAAGTTTCTTCCCGTTAGCCAGTCTCTCAATGCAGGCGCTGAGCAGCTTCGGAACACAATTAATGTGCAGATTAACCCCATGTCGGCAGTTTAGTAACTTTTTTTAGCAAGACAGGTTCCCTTTAAAGGGGTTTTCTGCCCAATGTGGTTAAAAAAAGTATATCTTTATCTTCCGATCCTCTTTTTCACTTTCGGCATGATCACGTGGCTGCAGGAGTCACATACCTGATGAGAAGGTGTGGCCTGGCCAGCATGATGGAGGAGAATCATGAAATCGGGAAGTAAGTACATGATATTAACGCTGCTGTTGTCTTCGGTCAAAAACGACCGACCTTGAACTTCAATATTCTTTAAAATATTCAAGATGCGGCTCTGAAACCCGTGGCCGACCGACCCATCCTCATTTAAGTCAATCAACCACAAGTTTCAGAACCGCATCTTGAACACCCCAAAAAATACCAAAGTTCAAAATCGGTCTCCCCAGACCGAAGACAACAGCAGGGTTAAAGAACCGAAAACCCCTATAATACTGTTTGCCCAAACATCAGAAAAACCTGAACTTTCTGGGCTCTGATGTAAAATTGGTACCAATGTCCCCACCCTCCAAGTGCCATTTTAATTCTGATGTCTTCTCATGAGTCATAGGTTCCTTTGGTTCCTGTAAAGCACCTGAACTTAGATGCGACAGAGACCTTATAGCTACAGAAAGGCAATAAAACTTTTTGCAGGCATAAACTTTTGTGCACTTCTCATTTTTTTTAACCGCTTTATATTCCAGTCCACATTAATAGCTTGTAGCGCCTCTGATAAAATGCCGGCAGCGAGTCATAAAAACAGCAGGTCGCACGCAGCAACACGGACAGCAGAGGAAGATTTATACCAAGGAAATGTTTTATATAAACATGAATGCCCCTTAATGCAATTGTTTATTCGTGCGGCCAAAGTTTAAGCGTTTCTAGGGAGCTCGGCTTAACTTTGAAGAGAAAATCCTTCCACTTGGAGCCATTTTAATGAATTGATTCCGAGCGCTTAGAACCACAGTCCAGCTGTGCAAATGAATCCTTTATGGTCAATGTACCTATCGCTTAACAAGTTATTTCCCTTTGTAAAGCTCGGCCGCGGCTAGTTGTTTTAATGATTAACATTTTGCATCATTTGTTCCCTGTTTTATACTTTTCTAGATGATTTAGACTTTTTTTCCTTTTTTTTTTGCTCAAATAAACTATAAAAAGATTGAAATTATGAAGTGATTTGAATTATTCCAATATTATTTCTAAAAAAAAAAAAAAAGACGACATTTCAAAAAGCTTTCTCGGTGGATTAGGCCAAATATAGACTAGCTGATAATAGTGGTCTCCAATAGGCTGAGGCTGTCTGGACCAGTAGTCTTGCAATAGATAAACAGGTTGGTGACCACCGGTATATGATCTCTACTGGTGAGGAACCGAGGTCATTAGAAGACACAGAGATGTTTATTTTTATACATTATAAAGATTGGAAAAGGTTGCCAATTGGTGGGGGGCTCAGGTCATGAGACCCGCTCCATCTATCTCTCAAACACTGCCCTGGAGAGCATAGCTCCTGCATGAGCGTGCCTATAGAGTAATGTTTTGGGAAATAGAGACTCTGTGGGTCCGTCCTCAGCTCTGTGAGAGCGGTATACAGGCCCAAAAGGCTTACTATTGAGCTCATACACCATTCTGGTCTCAGGCAGGAGCTGCATACTTCAGAAGAGTGTTTGAGAGATTGACGATGGCCTTATGACCCGAATCCCCAATGATTGGAAGCATTTTGCTAGCCCCCCGAGGAAGCCCACCAAAACGCGCGTCGGTGCCGAGACACACATGGTTCATCACTCTTTCTCTCCCACATGGGTAAGCACTAGCTACTGATTGCACTATGAGTGGCACTTTATATCTATGACATGTTGGTCCAGACTTGTCATGTCATATACCTCTTCCTTATGCGGCTTTTTCATACACAGCAACTCTTGGTTGTCACCTACTGCCATCATTTTGAGATATACGTGCTAAGTTAACCTATTCATGCTTTGTGCTGCTGGCTTCTGATGTGACGTTTGTTGATAATATGTGTTACTAGGTCTTTTCCCCTTTATACCGATCATGTATTCTGTTCATGGGTTATTTACACCCTTACTTTGTATTTGAGTATTTAATAAAAAAAAATTCTATTTGTTATTAATACTACTGTCTCATCTCACTTTATGTTTTAGGGCTTATTCCTCCATTGTTTTTCCAGGATTTGACTGGCAGCACTTTGCAGTAACTATAATATACAGAACTGGCAAAAATTAAGAGACCACTGCAAAATGTTCAGTTTGTCAGATTTTTCTCTTTATAGGTATATTTTTGAGTAAAATGTAAATTGTTCTTTTATTCTATAAACTTCTGACAACATGTTTCCGGATTTCAAAGCAATAAATTTTGTATTTTTTTTTTCTGACAAAGAAAAAAAGGTCAAAATTAAAAAAATAAAAAACAACAACAGCGCTTTCGGACCTCAAATAATGCAAAGGAAACAAGTTCATAATCATTTAGAAACAACAATACTTATGTTTGAACTCAGGAAGAGTTTAGAAATCAATATTTTGTGGAATAACCATGATTTTTAATCACAGCTTTCATGCGTCTTGGCATGCTTTCCACCAGTCTTTCACACGGCTTCTGGCACAAAAATGTAAGCAGTTTTTCTTTGTTTGATGGCTTGTGACTATCCATCATCCTCTTCCAGAGGTTTTCAATGGGGTTCAGGTCTGGAGATTGGGCTGCCCATGACAGGGTTTTGATGTGGTGGTCTCTGAATTTTTGCCAGAGCTGTATAAATTTTTTTTTTTTTTTAGAAATGATAGTTACCCATAATATAAACTGATGGTGGCCATGATAGTTGGGTGTAATCAGCCATTTATTGTATAAACAACTATTTAATTCCTATCAGGGGATTGTGGCATCTCTCTTACCTTCCCGTAGTCTGTATTTCACTTTTCCTGTCTGCAGTAGTTGTATTGATGATGTTTCTGCAGTACAAACCACCTGACTGATGCCAGGGACAGACACTACAGTCGTTAAAACATTAAAAAGCCCTGCTCAACATGTTACACTATCAATCCAGCTTTATCGGGGGTACAGAGGATTCATAAATCATTGTAAACCTGAACAAGCCAGATTAACAGCTACATAAACCTCTGTACTTCTGATGAAGCCAGATTAGTGGCGAAACATGTTCAGAGGAGGACTTGTGTAATACATTTTAACAATTGTGATGGCTGTTCCATGTGCAGGTAAGGTGGTGTGTACTGTACTCCAGACTCACCATCAGCACAGCTACTGCAGCAATAGGAGAGTTGAGGAATATTGCTATCAATTAGACTGACTGTAAATGTTCAGTGACCTTCTAAATTTCCCTCCAAAAATCAGTCTAAAGTAAAAGAGAAGACATGGACTAGGAGCAGTAGCAGTATCTTCCCTAAGTTTATATGTTAAGTACAGTAGACAGTCTTTCCACTTAGAATAGTCTGGTCTTTAAAGAGGCATGAAGAGAGAAAATATCCATTCATGGAGACCAACTATGGGATTTAACGAAAGACCCAACGTTTGCATGCTGCAAAGAAGGTCTCATACACATCATAGCAGCTTAAGGAGGGAATATTGTTCTGTAACAATGGTCTTTAAGCTTGTAATAAGTGATAACTTAACCCTGCTGTTGTCTTCGGTCTGGGGAGACCTATTTTGAACTTTGGTATTTTTTGGGGTGTTCAAGATGCGGTTCTGAAACTTGTGGTTGATTGACTTAAATGAGGATGGGTCGGTCGGCCACGGGTTTCAGAGCCGCATCTTGAATATTTGAAAGAATATTGAAGTTCAAGGTCGGTCGTTTTTGACCGAAGACAACAGCAGGGTTAAATGGGTATTCCATAGGAAAACACTGGAAAAATGATAATGCCTCGATAAGTAGAGTCTGACCACTGAGAGCCTCCTTTCCAAATCATCAGAATAAGAGTTTTCTAGCCCTCGTTAAAGGGTTTTCTCAGTAATACATTTTTTTACCCATCCAATGGACAGCTAATAACTGTTAGATAAGTGGAATCTAGATATTCAGACTCCACCGATTGCCAAAATGGTGGTTGCTTATGTGAACTGACCCTCAAGCTCTAGAAAACAGATGTCGAAACCCAAGCACTGCGCTTGACCATCTTTGTCAGTATCGTAGACTTCCAATGGAGAGCAAGGTTCATGTGAGACCACCATTCAACTCAAAAAGGGTACATAAGACCCCTGTTCAGTGGAGGTCTCAGTAGTGAGAATGAGGAAACCAATAAAGAATGAACATTGGACAAAATGAGAACTTTTTTATTGCGTCCAGATAGGCATACTGTACCCCTATTATTAAGTTCATATTCCAGATTTGCCACAAAGCACCCTATTAATTTACAGAAATAACGGTGGCCCATGTGTTATGTCTGGAAAATGGATAATCGAAAAACGTTGAAAAATGCCAGATTAAATGATACCTTACTGTTCACAAACACAAAAACTAGAGGAAAATGGAATCTAATTATACGAGGTGCGAAGCAAGATATCCAGCTGTTACGGTGGTTCCTCTTATCACCACTTCATCAGAAGAGATTGTGTTGTCATTCCATTTCAAACAGCTCGCAATTTCGACTTTCAACTTTCTAATCTGTTGCTCTCCAATAGCTATCCTTTGTTTGCACAGATAGGACAATTGCTTCAATAAAGGAAACAATGTTCTACAGATGAAATTTGGCCTTTTGAATGATGCATCAATGAGATATGGAAAGTCACAGAATGTCATCCATATAATACCTACAAAGGACACGTTAATAAAACAGCATAAGAAGAAAGATGAAGGCAACAAAGCGGCAGGCCGTGTGACTAATTTACAATCATCATATGAAAACATTCACATGAGGTTTTTAATACACAGTAGTTTCACCTTTATTCTTTCAGGAAGTGTGACAGATTGACCATAAACCCAAGTTACTGTGGATGAAAGAGGCAAACACTTACGGAGTATGTCAAATAACATTTAAAACCCACATATACATAGCAGAATAAGAGACAAATTTACAATATTTCCATTAAAACAGACCCTAAAATCCTCTCAATGTGGATGTTGAACATTTGGATAGAAGAACAACCATTGTTGATGTTGATTTTTAGAATAGAAGATACTCTGCTGTTGATGTTGACTCCTTGGGTAAACTATCCTTATATGTTGATGTTGAAGATTTGGATAGAAGACCAACCATTGTTGAAACTGACTTCTTAGATAAAAGATCCACTATTGGATACTTATGGAGTAGACCATCCCCACATATTGATGTTGAACATTTGGATAGAAGAGCAACCATTGTTGATACTGACATTTTGGAAAGAAGATTCACCATTGTTGATGTTGACTTGTTGGGTAGACTATCCCCAATGTTGATGTTGAACATATTGGATAGAAGAACAACCATTGTTGTTGTTGACTTCCTGAGTGGGCTATTCCCAAATAATGATGATGTCGAACATTTGGATAGAGAATTTACCATTGTTGATGTTGACTGGTTGAGTAGACTATCCATTGAAGGATCTAGATAAACTTGAGCAATGGGCAGCAAATAATAGAATGGTATTTAACAGGGAGAACTGGAAGATTCTACATCTGGGCAAGAAAAACGAAAATAACAGCTATAGAATGGGAGTAATAGAACTAGCAACAGCACGTGTGAAAAATACTTGGGTCTACTAATAGATCACATACTGCACATGAGTCAATAGTGTGATGCAGACAAAAAAAGGCAAACACAGTTCTAGGATGTATTAAGTGAAGCATAGAGTCTAGATCACGTGAAGTAATTATCCCCTCAACTCCTCCTTGGTCAGGCCTCATCTGGAATACTGTGTCCAGTTCTCGGCTCCACATTTAAAAAAAGACATTGAAAAACTGGAGCAAGTTCAGAAAAGAGCTACTAGGATGGTGAGCAGACTGCAAAGTATGTCCTACAAGGAACACTTGTAGGACAAAAAAGTTTGCAAAAAAGAAGGCCAACAGGTGACTTAATAGCTGTCTACAAATATCTGGAGTGATGTCTCAGTGTAGAAGGATGATCACTAGGGTTGAACGACTTTTACTTTTATAGGATCGGGTCGGGTTTCACGAAACCCGACTTTCTCAAAAGTTGGGTCGAGTGAAATTGGCCGATCCTATAGAAAAGTCGGGGTCGGCCGAAACATGAAACCCAATGCAGTGCAATGGGACACTATGGTTCCCAGGGTCTGAAGGAGAGGAAACTCTCCTTCAGGCCCTGGGATCCATATTTAAGTGTAAAATAAAGAATTAAAATAAAAAATATTGCTATACTAATCCTCGGACGCGCCCTGGTACAAACCGGCAGCCTTTCTTCCTTAGAATCAGCGCGTGAAGGACCTTAGATGATGTCGCGGCTTGTGATTGGTCGCGCGACCGCCCATGTGACCGCTCACGCGACCAATCACAAGCTTCTACGTCACGGAAGGTCATTCAAGCGCTGATTCTTAGGAAGGAAGGCTGCCGGAAAGAAGCAGGGTGCGTCCGAGGGTGAGTATATTCCTATTTGGTATATACTCACCCTTGGACGCGCCCTGCTTCTTTCCGGCAGCCTTCCTTCCTAAGAATCAGCGCTTGAATGACCTTCGGTGACGTCGTTGCTTGTGATTGGTTGCGTGAGCGGTCACATGGGCAGTCGCGCGACCAATCACAAGCCGCGACGTCATCTAAGGTCCTTCACGCGCTGATTCTAAGGAAGGAAGGCTGCCGGTTAGTAACAGGGCGCGTCAGAGGGTGAGTATAGCAATATTTTTTATTTTAATTCTTTATTTTACACTTAAATATGGATTCCGATACCGATTTCCGATATTGCAAACATATCGGAACTCGGTATCGGAATTCCGATACCAGATTCAGAAGATCGCCGACCTCATGGCCGACCCCACACAGGGGTCGGGTCGGGTTTCATGAAACCCGACTTTGCCAAAAGTCGGCAACTTCTGAAAATGGCCGACCCATTTCGCTCAACCCTAATGATCACTATTCTTATTTGTGCATGGAAACACGAGAAGAAATGGGATGAAACTGAAAGGCAGAAGACACAAATTAGATATTAGAAAAAACTTTTTGACAGTGAGGGTGATCAATGAGTGAAACAGGCTGCCACGAGAGGTGGTGAGTTCTCATTCAATGGAAGTCTTCAAACAGAGGCGGGATAGACATCTGTCTGAGATGGTTTAGTGAATCCTGCATTGAGCAGGGGGTTGGACACGGTGACCCTTGAGATCCCTTCCAACTCCAACATTCTATGATTCTATGATCTTTCGGGATTTCCATACTATCCCCCTCTCACCCTATTGCTCATGCTATGGGAAATTTCAGCTGCCATTCCAACTCTAAGATTCTATGATTCTCTGATTCAATTGATGTTGAACATTTGGATAGATGACTAACCATTAGTGATGAGCGAGCATGCTTGGGTGACTGTTGTGAATTCTGTGGCAGAGCTCCCTCCTGTGGTCACGAGTGGTACTTCGGCTGGTTCTCTCTGTGAGCTTCCGTTGGTGGAGGAAAGTGGTACTGCGGCTTCTGAGTTTCCTTCCTCAGGTGATGTGGTGAAGTCGTTAGGTGCTGCTCTATTTAACTCCACCTGGTGCTTTGATCCTGGCCTCCAGTCAATGTTCTAGTATTGGACCTGTTTCCTCCTGGATCGTTCCTGTGGCCTGCTGCTCTGCATAGCTAAGTTCCTCTTTGCTATTTGTTTGCTGTTTTTTTCTGTCCAGCTTGTCAATTTGTTTTTTTCTGCTTGCTGGAAGCTCTGGGGCGCAGAGGGTGTACCTCCGTGCCGTTAGTTCGGTACACAGGGTCTTTTTGCCCCCTTTGCGTGGTTTTTGTAGGGTTTTGTGTTGACCGCAAAGTTACCTTTCCTATCCTCGCTCTGTTCAGAAAGTTGGGCCTCACTTTGCTAAATCTATTTCATCTCTACGTTTGTCTTTTCATCTTAACTCACAGTCATTATATGTGGGGGCTGCCTTTTCCTTTGGGGTATTTCTCTGAGGCAAGGTAGGCTTATTTTCTATCTTCAGGCTAGCTAGTTTCTCAGGCCGTGCCGAGTTGCATATGGAGCGTTAGGCGCAATCCACGGCTGCCTTTAGTGTGGTTGGAGAGGATTAGGGATTGCGGTCAACAGAGTTCCCACGTCTCAGAGCTCGTTCTTGTTTTTTGGGTTATTGCCAGGTCACTGTATGTGCGCTGACCTCTATGTCCATTGTGATACTGAATTACCTTTCATAACAGTACTGGAGGCCTAAAGTACTAATGATTCCCAATAGAGGGAAAAAAGAAGTTCTGAGATCATTTTTTTTTCTTTGCACTGTGTTTTGCCTTTTTTTCCCCTAGACATTTGGGTGGTTCAGGACACAGGTGTAGCAATGGACATTAAAGGTCTGTCTTCATGTGTGGATCAGCTCACGGCAAGAGTACAAAGTATTCCAGACTTTGTGGTTCAGAATTCTATGTTAGAACCGAGAATTCCTATTCCTGATTTGTTTTTTGGAGATAGAACTAAATTTCTGAGTTTCAAAAATAATTGTAAACTATTTCTGGCTTTGAAACCTCGCTCCTCTGTTGACCCAGTTCAACAAGTTAGGATCGTTATTTCTTTTTTGCGTGGCGACCCTCAGGACTGGGCATTTTCTCTTGCGTCAGGAGATCCTGCATTAAGTAATATCGATGCATTTTTCCTGGCGCTCGGATTGCTGTACGATGAGCCTAATTCTGTGGATCAGGCAGAGAAGAATTTGCTGGCTCTGTGTCAGGGTCAGGATGAAATAGAGGTATATTGTCAGAAATTTAGAAAGTGGTCCATACTCACTCAGTGGAATGAAGGTGCGCTCGCAGCTATTTTCAGAAAAGGTCTCTCTGAAGCCCTTAAGGATGTCATGGTGGGATTTCCTATGCCTGCTGGTCTGAATGAGTCTATGTCTTTGGCCATTCAGATCGGTCGACGCTTGCGCGAGCGTAAATCTGTGCACCATTTGGCGGTATTACCTGAGCTTAAACCTGAGCCTATGCAGTGCGATAGGACTTTGACCAGAGTTGAACGGCAAGAACACAGACGTCTGAATGGGCTGTGTTTCTACTGTGGTGACTCATGCTATCTCTGATTGTCCTAAGCGCACTAAGCGGTTCGCTAGGTCTGCCACCATTGGTACGGTAAAGTCAAAATTTCTTCTGTCTGTTACCTTGATCTGCTCTTTGTCATCGTATTCTGTCATGGCATTTGTGGACTCAGGCGCTGCTCTGAATTTGATAAACTTGGAGTATGCTAGGCGTTGTGGGTTTTTTTGGAGCCCTTGCAGTGTCCTATTCCATTGAGAGGAATTGACGCTACGCCTTTGGCCAAGAATAAGCCTCAGTACTGGACCCAGCTGACCATGTGCATGGCTCCTGCACATCAGGAGGTTATTCGCTTTCTGGTGTTGCATAATCTGCATGATGTGGTCGTGTTGGGGTTGCCATGGCTACAAGTCCATAATCCAGTATTAGATTGGAAATCCATGTCTGTGTCCAGCTGGGGTTGTCAGGGGGTACATGGTGATGTCCCATTTCTGACTATTTCGTCATCCACCCCTTCTGAGGTTCCTGAGTTCTTGTCTGATTACTGGGATTTATTTGATGAGCCCAAGTCCGATACCCTACCTCCGCATAGGGATTGTGATTGTGCTATCGATTTGATTCCTGGTAGTAAATTCCCAAAAGGTCGACTGTTTAATTTATCTGTGCCTGAGCACGCCGCTATGCGGAGTTATGTGAAGGAGTCTTTGGAGAAGGGGCATATTCGCCCGTCATCATCGCCATTAGGAGCAGGGTTCTTTTTTGTAGCCAAGAAGGATGGTTCACTGAGACCTTGTATAGATTACCGCCTTCTAAATAAGATCACGGTTAAATTTCAGTACCCCTTGCCATTATTATCTGATTTGTTTGCTCGGATTAAGAGGGCTAGTTGGTTCACCAAGATAGATCTTCGTGGTGCGTATAATCTTGTGCGTATTAAGCGAGGCGATGAGTGGAAAACTGCATTTAATACGCCCGAGGGCCATTTTGAGTATCTAGTAATGCCATTCGGACTTGCCAATGCTCCATCAGTGTTTCAGTCCTTTATGCATGACATCTTCCGAGAGTACCTGGATAAATTCCTGATTGTGTACTTAGATGACATTTTGATCTTCTCGGATGATTGGGAGTCTCATGTGAAGCAGGTCAGAACGGTGTTTCAGGTCCTGCGTGCTAATTCTTTGTTTGTGAAGGGATCAAAGTGTCTCTTTGGTATTCAGAAGGTTTCATTTTTGGGGTTCATCTTTTCCCCTTCTACTATCGAGATGGACCCTGTTAAGGTCCAAGCCATCCATAATTGTACTCAGCCGACATCTCTGAAAAGTCTGCAAAAGTTCCTGGGCTTTGCTAATTTTTATCGTCGCTTCATCTGCAATTTTTCTAGTATTGCTAAACCATTGACCGATTTGACCAAGAAAGGTGCTGATTTGGTCAATTGGTCTTCTGCTGCGGTGGAAGCTTTTCAAGAGTTGAAGCGTCGTTTTTCTTCTGCCCCTGTGTTGTGTCAACCAGATGTTTCGCTTCCGTTCCAGGTCGAGGTTGATGCTTCTGAGATTGGAGCAGGGGCTGTTTTGTCGCAGAGAATTTCTGATTGCTCGGTGATGAAACCATGCGCCTTCTTTTCCAGGAAGTTTTCGCCTGCTGAGCGAAATTATGATGTGGGCAATCGAGAGTTGCTGGCCATGAAGTGGGCATTCGAGGAGTGGCGTCATTGGCTTGAAGGAGCTAAGCATCGCGTGGTGGTCTTGACTGATCATAAGAACTTGACTTATCTCGAGTCCGCCAAGCGGTTGAATCCTAGACAAGCTCGTTGGTCGTTGTTTTTTGCCCATTTTGACTTTGTGATTTCATACCTTCCGGGCTCTAAAAATGTGAAGGCGGATGCTCTGTCTAGGAGTTTTGTGCCCGACTCTCCGGGTGTATCTGAGCCGGCGGGTATCCTCAAAGAGGGAGTAATTGTGTCTGCCATCTCCCCTGATTTGCGGCGGGTGCTGCAAAAATTTCAGGCTAATAAACCTGATCGTTGCCCAGCGGAGAAACTGTTTGTCCCTGATAGGTGGACGAATAAAGTTATCTCTGAGGTTCATTGTTCGGTGTTGGCTGGTCATCCTGGAATCTTTGGTACCAGAGAGTTAGTGGCTAGATCCTTTTGGTGGCCATCTCTGTCGCGGGATGTGCGTACTTTTGTGCAGTCCTGTGGGATTTGTGCTCGGGCTAAGCCCTGCTGTTCTCGTGCCAGTGGGTTGCTTTTGCCCTTGCCGGTCCCGAAGAGGCCTTGGACACATATCTCTATGGATTTTATTTCAGATCTTCCCGTCTCTCAAAAGATGTCAGTCATTTGGGTGGTCTGTGATCGCTTCTCTAAGATGGTCCATTTGGTACCCTTGTCTAAATTGCCTTCCTCCTCTGATTTGGTGCCATTGTTTTTCCAGCATGTGGTTCGTTTACATGGCATTCCAGAGAATATCGTTTCTGACAGAGGTTCCCAGTTTGTTTCGAGGTTTTGGCGAGCCTTTTGTGGTAGGATGGGCATTGACTTGTCTTTTTCCTCGGCTTTCCATCCTTAGACTAATGGCCAGACCGAACGAACCAATCAGACCTTGGAAACATATCTGAGATGCTTTGTTTCTGCTGATCAGGATGACTGGGTGTCCTTTTTGCCTTTGGCTGAGTTCGCCCTTAATAATCGGGCCAGCTCGGCTACCTTGGTTTCACCATTTTTCTGCAACTCTGGGTTCCATCCTCGTTTCTCTTCAGGGCAGGTTGAGTCTTCGGACTGTCCTGGTGTGGATACTGTGGTGGACAGGTTGCAGCAGATTTGGACTCATGTAGTGGACAATTTGACTTTGTCCCAGGAGAAGGCTCAACGTTTCGCTAATCGCAGACGCTGTGTGGGTCCCCGACTTCGGGTTGGGGACTTGGTTTGGTTATCTTCTCGTCATATTCCTATGAAGGTTTCCTCTCCTAAGTTTAAACCTCGTTTTATTGGTCCGTATAGGATTTCTGAGGTTCTTAATCCTGTGTCTTTTCGTCTGACCCTTCCAGATTCTTTTTCCATACATGGCGTATTCCATAGGTCATTGTTGCGGAGATACGTGGCACCTATGGTTCCATCTGTTGATCCTCCTGCCCCGGTTTTGGTGGAGGGGGAGTTGGAGTATATTGTGGAGAAGATTTTGGATTCTCATGTTTCAAGGCGGAAACTCCAGTATCTGGTTAAGTGGAAGGGTTATGCTCAGGAAGATAATTCCTGGGTCTTTGCCTCTGATGTCCATGCTCCCGATCTTGTTCGTGCCTTTCATATGGCTCATCCTGGTCGTCCTGGGAGCTCTGGTGAGGGTTCGGTGACCCCTCCTCAAGGGGGGGGTACTGTTGTGAATTCTGTGGCAGAGCTCCCTCCTGTGGTCACGAGTGGTACTTCGGCTGGTTCTCTCTGTGAGCTTCCGTTGGTGGAGGAAAGTGGTACTGCGGCTTCTGAGTTTCCTTCCTCAGGTGATGTGGTGAAGTCTTTAGGTGCTGCTCTATTTAACTCCACCTGGTGCTTTGATCCTGGCCTCCAGTCAATGTTCTAGTATTGGACCTGTTTCCTCCTGGATCGTTCCTGTGGCCTGCTGCTCTGCATAGCTAAGTTCCTCTTTGCTATTTGTTTGCTGTTTTTTCTGTCCAGCTTGTCAATTTGTTTTTTTCTGCTTGCTGGAAGCTCTGGGACGCAGAGGGTGTACCTCCGTGCCGTTAGTTCGGTACGGAGGGTCTTTTTGCCCCCTTTGCGTGGTTTTTGTAGGGTTTTGTGTTGACCGCAAAGTTACCTTTCCTATCCTCGCTCTGTTCAGAAAGTTGGGCCTCACTTTGCTAAATCTATTTCATCTCTACGTTTGTCTTTTCATCTTAACTCACAGTCATTATATGTGGGGGCTGCCTTTTCCTTTGGGGTATTTCTCTGAGGCAAGGTAGGCTTATTTTCTATCTTCAGGCTAGCTAGTTTCTCAGGCCGTGCCGAGTTGCATAGGGAGCGTTAGGCGCAATCCACGGCTGCCTTTAGTGTGGTTGGAGAGGATTAGGGATTGCGGTCAACAGAGTTCCCACGTCTCAGAGCTCGTTCTTGTTTTTTGGGTTATTGCCAGGTCACTGTATGTGGGCTGACCTCTATGTCCTTTGTGGTACTGAATTACCTTTCATAACAGGTGACCTCCGAGTATTTATGGCTGCTCGGAGATTTAGTTTTCATCGCGCCAGCTGAATGATTTACAGCTACTAGCCAGGCTGAGTACATGTGGGGGTTGAATGGTTGCTAGGGATCCAAAGGATGTTTGGAAGCCCAGTGCGCGCGAAACAGCTGTCATCCTTTGGTTACATGTTCTCCTTGTCTGAATCGCACATGTCCTAATAAAGACAAGACTATTTTATCAGGCTTGGTGAGTGCAAACCATTTTTTTCTTCTTTTTGGATAATTATAGTGTTTATTATTAATTTTATGCTTTGCTTTACAGCCCCCCCACCACCATATCCCATATCTGTAGAGTCCAAACTCGGGGTTCGGACACAAGTTCACGTTATCTCTGGCCCCGAGCTCGAACTTTACAAAATAACTCAGGTGAACCCGCCGATCTTGATCATCAGGGGTTTCACCCATCACTAATCCCCAACTGTTAAAGTTCGAGTAAAGATCCACTGTTGCTGATGTTGACTTTTTGCGTAGAATGGCTACTAATATTAATGTTGAACTTTTGGATCAAAGAAAAACCACTGTTGACCTTGACTGTTACTTAGAAAGCAAAGTATGATATTATTGAACAAATACCTTCATAACCGCTCCCTTCTCCTACATACATATGTTGAACTGCATATTGAAAGCAAGATAATCCATTCTTACCAAAATGGCAAAACCCCAAACTAGGACATTTAGGTTCTACATGCCACTAGAACCACCTGGTACCACCTGAAATGCGCAAAACTACCCATATTTACTGGAGTTTATGCAACATCTAGCCCACAGAACACAGACTTGGGCAAGAGACTGTGGACCTTTGCGTGGTCAGAGATCTTACACAATGCATCACCAGATATGTAGATAAATGGGAAATCTATATGAGCCACAAAAACCCACCGAAGCAAAGGACAACATCCATATACTAAGAGGCTGGTGCAAGGCTGAGAGTTTCTGGAAGGTGAGAGAGGTTGCGGTAGAAAGTTGCCCCTCGGAAACCCATGTGGCACTGCAGGAAGGGCAAATGTAGATGATCACTTTGTACGCAACCCAACTCTGGTGGACTTGGCTGGTATGTTTCGTTGATCCTGGTCCCGGTAAAGGACAACTCCAAATCTGTCACCTTTCTTTGGTTACGTTGTCAGATCAGATCACTATTGCTTTGCACGTGTTAACTCTTTGGCAAATTTTGAAACTGTTTCTATCTCCAACAGAGGTGAGGGTTGGGATGCAGTTGGTGCTCAGTGTTAGTCTGCCTTTTTGCTGACCCCTCTTTTTTGCATCGGTAAGATATATACAGAAAATTGTACGGTGAGATGTTCCGGAAACAGAATCCCTTTTTAATTACAACCAGCAAATTTTGCACAATGCAAATTTCCCTTTGAATATATTTTCATAGTGCAAGTGACATTTCCAAATGTAAATGAAGCCATAAAGATATTCTGCAGAGAATTCCGCATTCACTCAGTGTCACTTTTACAGAACGGCAAAAATTCTCGGCTTAATGGTTTACAGTGTAAGAAGCAAAATGAATCACTCGTGAGGGAATCTGCAAATTTAAAGCAGATTATCGGAGAAATTCCAAATCCTATCAGCAGTTTTTTTGTGTCTTTGTAACCTACGGTGTTTAGGATGCATCATTTATAAGGATAAGTACTGGATGTCCTCATTAGCGGGAACCAGTGTCTGTACCTTGATTCAGAGGAGGCTTAACTACAGTAAAAATACTAATCCTATCATGCGAAACAGTCTACAAGTCACCGTGCCGGTAATAAGCTGGAAGTCAAAGGGGACTGCTCTCCGTGCAAAGTGTTTATTCATGAGCTCGGAAATGACTCGAGAACTAAGAGGTGCAAGACATAAAGTGAATTCTCCTAATCTTCTGCATCGTTTTACAATGTGTTATCACAGAAGGAACCTCAGGTCTTGGATTCTTTACAAATGATGGCCAAAATAGGCAAAATTTAAGGGGGTGATCAGTAGGGCCGAATCCAGGTTTTCGTGGGCCTCAGTAGGCCCCTTTAATACATACCACAATTCATGATACACAGACAAGAAATAAAGGTATAGCACAATGCCAAAGATCTCACTTACTTCTTACATTACATGATTGATATCTATTGTAAATTCTACAATAGCTCAGAAACCGGCGAATAGTCGCAGCGCACAGTGCGACTGCAAGCTTATTATTTTTGACCGGCCAGTATAGTCCTCCATAGAGAATTATGGGCACCACATAGTTTTCCATACATTATTATGGGCACCACATAGTCCTCCAAACAGTATTATGGTCACCACATAGTGCTCCATACAGTGTAATGCCGCCATATATTGCTACATACAGCAAAATGTCCCCTTGTATTGCTCCACATAGTATAATGGCCCCATACATTGCTCCATATAGTATACTAGACTGTGGCCCGATTCTAATGCATCGGGTATTCTAGAATATGCATGTCCCCGTAGTATATGGACAATGATGATTCCAGAATTTGCGGCAGACTGTGCCCGTCGCTGATTGGTCGAGGCAACCTTTATGACATCATCGTCGCCATGGCAACCATTATGACATCTACGTCGATACTGTGCCCGTCGCTGAATCAGAAACGTGAGATGTCTACGTCCTTTATGACATCATCGTCGCCTGGCGGCCTCGACCAATCAGAGACGCGGGATGTCTACGTCCTTTATGACATCATCGTCGCTGTGCCCGTTGCTGATTGCTCGAGGCCTGGCGGCCTCGACCAATCAGAGACGCGGGATTTCTACGTCGATGCTGTGCCGGTCTCTGATTGTCATCTAGGTAGCCCTTAGAGATGACTTTGGAGTCCGAAACTAGTAAATGGAAAGAGGGTACAGAGGGAAGATTGCCTCTCTGATCGACTGAGGGTAATGGAAGATAAGTCAGCCGACCTGTAGTTACACATAGCTGGGGAGGTATAGAAGAACACTGTCTTGTCTCGTTGGAAGAGACACTGAGCTTCGAGGGATGAAGGCCTGAGATACAAGTGTATGAGAGCAAAGGCCTGCTAAAGAGTGAGTGAGAAAAGAGACCCTCACTGAGAGCGGAGGAGCCAGTCCAGAAGGGGTTCTCTTGAGGTGAAGTAGCCAGAAGAGCCCTCTTCGGAAGAAGGGTCTAAAGGAAACTGTAAAGACGTTGTTGTAACTTTGAGGCAACTTCACACGTTGGTGTTTCAAGGATGGACTTGGCAGCAGGTGTCCTGACCCAAACTCAACCCCCTCTTTAGATGCTTATGAGGCTGGAGACATGCGATCAGTCCATATATCGCAGTATGTACACGAACGGCAAACATCAGATGTTTGAAGCTAGCCATTATGCAAGTTTGGCACACCTCTTACACCGTTTCATATAGGATGATCAGTCACAAATAACCTATTGGAGCCCATTTCTGAGTCAATTATGTGGAGGCTCCCAGGCAAGAAGTAGGCAAATTATCCCCCCAGAAGAAAGAAAACCGTAGCGTCAGCCCAACTTGGACTCCTCTACGGAACAAAATGTAATAACTTCCTTTCTTTTTGTCGTTCCCAGGTAAAATGGATGATGTACTGGATCATATTTGCACTTTTCATGACATTAGAAACATTTACAGACATCTTTCTCTGCTGGTGAGTACAAGGCAAAACATATTTGTGGTGTTCGTTGTGTAGAGGATCTCGATTATTTTTAGCAAGCAAATCCAAGGAATAAAATCTGAGCTACCAGGTATGACCACTGGTTAAGAATTCACAAATCCCGGCTCTCAAAGTGTTAAAAAAAAATCAATTAATGAAAATACCAATAAGTAAATTACCAATAATGAAATTATTTCAGACATATATGTACCGTATAATCAATTTAATAAATATTCTTAAAGGGATTCTGTTTCAAGGTTTTGGCCACCTAATTTGAGAGCAGCACGGTATAGAGATTGAGACCCCGATTCCAGCGATGTGTCACTTACTAGGCTGCTTGCTGTCTTTTTGATAAAATCACATTGTTTTCTGCTGCAGATCTAGCAGTGCTCAGAATGCTGAGTTATGTATAACCCCACCCACACCACTGATTGGTGGCTTTTTGCCTATGCACAGTCTACATAGAAAACTGCCAATCACTGATGGGGGCGTGGTTGGAATACATGGCAGCCGGTTTACTGGTCTCCTAGATTGTGGCCGGATTCTAACGCATCGGGTATTCTAGAATATGCATGTCCCCGTAGTATATGGACAATGATGATTCCAGAATTCGCGGCAGACTGTGCCCGTCGCTGATTGGTTCGAGGCAACCTTTATGAAATCATCGTCGCCATGGCAACCATTATGACATCATCGTCGCTGTGCCCATCGCTGATTGGTCGAGGCAACCTTTATGACATCATTGTCGCCATGGCAACCATTATGACATCATCGCCGCTGTGCCCGTTGCTGATTGGATCAGACGCGGGATGTCTACGTCCTTTATGACATCATCTTCGCTGTGCCCTGGCGGCCTCGACCAATCAGAGACGCGGGATTTCTACGTCGATGCTGTGCCGGTCTCTGATTGGTCGAGGCCTGGCGGCCTCGACCAATCAGAGACGCGGGATTTCCAGGACAGACAGACAGAAAGACAGACAGACAGAAAGACAGACAGACGGAAAAACCCTTAGACAATTATATACTGTATATAGATAATGTCTCCATATATTGATTCATACAGTATAATGGGCCCATATAATGCCCCATACAGTGTAAAGGGCCCCATATATTGCCTCCATGCAGTATAATGGGCCCCATATATTGCTCCATACAGTATAATGAGCCCCATATATTGCTCCATACAGCATAATGGGATTCACATAATGCGACATACAGTATAATGGCTCCAATGTAATGTTCCATACAGTATAATGGGCCCCATATAATACTCTATACAGTATAATGGGTCTCATATAATGCTCCATACATTATAACGGCCCCATATATTTCTCCATACAGGCCCCATATATTGCTTCATATAGTATAATGGGCTCCATATAATACTCCATACAGTGTACTGGACCCATATATTACACCATACAGAATGGGCCCCATATAACGCTCCGTACAATATAATGGCCCCCTATATTGATCCATACAGTATTATGGCCACCATATAATGCTCCATACAGTATTATGGCCACCATATAATGCTCCATACAGTATAATGGCCCCATATATTGCTCCATACAGTCTATAATGGCCCCATATAATGCTCCATGAAGTATAGTGGACCCCATATAATGCTCCATACAGTATAACTGGGCCAATGCAATCCTCCATACAGTATAATAGGTCCCATGTATTACTACGTATAGAATAATGGGACCCATATAATCCTCCTTATACTATAATGGCCCCCATATAATGCTCCATGCAATATAATGGACCCAATATAATGCTCCATACAGTACATTGGGCCCCATATATTGCGCCATACAGTATATAATGGCCTAACATATTGCTCCATACAGTATAATGGGCAACATATATTGCTCCATACAGTATAATGGCCCCAAATATTGCTCCATTCTGTATAATGGCCCCATATAATGTTCCATACAGTATAATGGGCCCCATATATTGCTCCATATAGTATAATGGGCCCCATAATAATGCTTCATACAGAATAATTGGCCCCATATAATGCTCTATACAGTATAATGGGTCCCATACAATGTTCCATACAGTATAATGGGCCCCATATATTGCTTCATACTGTATAATGGGCCCCATATAATGCTCTACACAATATAATGGCCCCATATTTTGATCCATACAGTATTATGGCCACCATATAATGCTCCATACAGTATAATGGCCAAAAATATTGCTCAATACAGTATACAATGGCCCCCATATAATGATCCATGAAGTATAACGGTAACGGGCTCTATATAATGCTCCGTACAGTATAATGGGTCCCATGTATTGCTAAATGTAATATAATGGGGCCCATACAATTCTCCATACAGTATAATGGTTTCCATATAATGCTCCATACAATATAATGGGATGCACATATATTGCTCCATACAGTATAATGAGCCACATATAATGCTCCATACAGTATAATGAGCCACATATAATGCTCCATACAGTATAATGAGCCACATATATTGCTCCATCTATATATATAATTGTCTAAGGGTTTTTCCGTCTGTCTGTCTGTCTGTCTGTCTGTCCTGGAAATCCCGGCTCTCTGATTGGTCGAGGCCGCCAGGCCTCGACCAATCAGAGACCGGCACAGCATCGACGTAGAAATCCCGCGTCTCTGATTGGTCGAGGCCGCCAGGCCTCAACCAATCAGCAACGGGCACAACGACGATGATGTCATAATGGTTGCCATGGCGACGATGATGTCATAAAGGTCGCACAACAGACAACCATACACAAATATGCACAAATCATCATTGGCCATATACTACGGGGACATGTATATTCTAGAATACCCGATGCGTTAGAATCGGGCCACAATCTAGTCTATATATATAATTGTGTAAGGGTTTTTCCGTCTGTCTGTCTGTCTGTCTGTCCTGGAAATCCCTGCTCTCTGATTGGTCGAGGCCGCCAGGCCTCGACCAATTAGCAACGGGCACAGCGACGATGATGTCATAATGGTTGCCATGGCGATGATGATGTCATAAAGGTTGCCTCGACCAATCAGCAACGGGCACAGTCTGCCGCAAATTCTGGAATCATCATTGTCAATATATTACAGGGACTTGCATATTCTAGAATAGCCGATGCGTTAGAATCGGGCCACAATCTAGTACAGTATAATGAGCCACATATATTGCTCCATACAGTATAATGAGCCACATATAATGCTCCATACAGTATAATGAGCCACATATATTTCTCCATACAGTATAATGAGCCACATATATTGCTCCATACAGTATAATGAGCCACATATATTGCTCCATACAGTATAATTGGGCTCCATATAATGCTCCATATATAAGAAAAAAAATCCAAGACTCACCTCTCCCGTTCCGCAGGTCTGGTGGTATCAGCGTCTCATGACTCTCTGCTTGGCAGAGGGTGAGCTGTCGTAACGTCATCGCCCCCTCGGCTCGGAAACGTCACAGAGAGTCAGAAGAAGGCGACACTGAAGACACTGTAGCTATGGGGAATAAGGAGAGTTGAGTATTTGAGGGTCCGCCCGTTCGACCATGGCCCCGGCACCTTCCCGGGAGCACCAGGTGGTGAAGCCAGCCCTGGTGATCAGAGCACCTTGATACCCCTCTCTGAGCAAATCAGGAGAAAGCAAAGGTATACAAATGTATTAACAATAAAAACTGCCACTACACACGACCATCAGTGATAATAGATATTAATCTACGACCACTAGACTTGTTGTGAATCCAGTCTTCATCTTTCTCCTGTGGTCTGCGGTTACCACCTCTTCTGGCCTGCTGGCATCCACTGCTTCTCTTTGGATTAGTCAGTGTCACACTGCAACAATTATGTCTCACCAGGACTCCTAATCAAAAGAAGAACTGCAAATGCCAGCAGGTAAGAGGCAGTACACTTCCACCTATGCAGCGGTCACAGATTACTGCCGATGGAAGTGCGAATAATTTTGCACCTATTCTAATAACCACTCTTTTCAGCCAGTGATAGTAGGTACTAATTATTAACATTCCTTGACCACCAGGGATATTAGATATTGACCTATTACCACCCTAGACCACCAGGGATATTAGATACTGACCTATAACCACCCTAGACCACCAGGGATATTCAATGCTGACCTATAACCACCCTAGACTACCAGGGATATTAGATACTGACCTATAACCACCCTAGACAACCAGGGATATTAGATACTGACCTATAACCACCCTAGACCACCAGGGATATTAGATATTGACCTATTACCACCCTAGACTACCAGGGATATTAGATACTGACCTATAACCACCCCAGACCACCAGGGATATTAGATACTGACCTATAACCACCCTAGACTACCAGGGATATTAGATACTGACCTATAACCACCCTAGACCACCAGGGATATTAGATATTGACCTATTACCACCCTAGACAACCAGGGGTATTAGATACTGACCTATAACCACCCTAGACCACCAGGGATATTAGATACTGACCTATAACCACCCTAGACCACCAGAGATATTAGATATTGACCTATTACCACCCTAGACCACCAGGGATATTAGATACTGACCTATAACCACCCTAGACCACCAGGGATATTAGATACTGACCTATAACCACCCTAGACCACCAGAGATATTAGATATTGACCTATAACCACCCTAGACCACAGAGATATTAGATATTGACCTATTACCACCCTAGACTACCAGGGATATTAGATATTGACCTATTACCACCCTAGACAACCAGGGATATTAGATACTGACCTATAACCACCCTAGACCACCAGGGATATTAGATATTGACCTATTACCACCCTAGACTACCAGGGATATTAGATATTGACCTATTACCACCCTAGACAACCAGGGATATTAGATACTGACCTATAACCACCCTACACCATCAGAGATATTAGATATTGACCTATTACCACCCTAGACTACCAGGGATATTAGATATTGACCTATAACCACCCTAGACAACCAGGGATATTAGATATTGACCTATAACCACCCTAGACAACCAGGGATATTAGATACTGACCTATAACCACCCTAGACCACCAGGGATATTAGATACTTACCTATAACCACCCTAGACTACCAGGGATTTTTGATACTGACCTATTACCACCCTAGACCACCAGGGATACTAGATACTGATCTATAACCACCCTAGACCACCAGGGATATTAGATACTGACCTATAACCACCCTAGACCACCAGGGATATTAGATATTGACCTATTACCACCCTAGACAACCAGGGATATTAGATACTGACCTATAACCACCCTAGACCACCAGGGATATTAGATATTGACCTATAACCACCCTAGACCACCAGGGACATTAGATACTGACCTATAAAACAAACACTACATACTTACATTCCGGTGTCTGTCGCATCCCTCGCCGACAGCTTCCCGCACTGACTGTGAGCGCCAGCCGTAAAGCAGAGCACAGCGGTGACGTCACCGCTCTGCTTTACAACCGGTGCTCACAGTCAGTGCGGGAAGCTGTCGGCGAGGGACGCGACAGACACCGGAATGTAAGTATGTAGTGTTTTTTTTTTTTTACATTTACAATGGTAACCAGGGTAAATATCGGGTTACTAAGCGCGGCCCTGCGCTTAGTAACCCGATGTTTACCCTGGTTACCCGGGGACCTCGGCATCGTTGGTCGCTGGAGAGCTGTCTGTGTGACAGCTCTCCAGCGACCACACAGCAACGCTGCAGCGATCGACATCGTTGTCTATATCGCTGCAGCGTCGCTTAATGTGATGGTACCTTTACTTATAATCACACTTGACCACCAGGAATACTACATACTAACCTATAATTACCATGTTAAGTAATAATGTATGCCCCTCAGAGGAATGATAACTTATTTAAGATACTAATCAATACAATCCATACATAAGTATATAATAATAAAATTATATATTCCTCCTCTAGTGCAGAAAAAAAAAAACAAGTGGAAACCACTCAGTTATTAGTGTGAACCAATCACCAGAACCATGGAAGCCAAACCCAAGATGGCACTAGCAAGGATATGAAATTAAATACAGTTTATTTGCAACAATTAAAATAACATACAGTGTGCACATATATTAGGACAGGGAAATAATTGGTAGAAAATAAATATACCTAAAATCAAAGCCGCGATCAGAGTGAGGGGCACCCAGAAGGTATATAAGAAATATATATATATATATATATATATATATATATATGTAAATATCTACGCAGATCTCCAGTGAAAATAGATATAAGTGATCCTATTGACCCCTAAATTGACAAAGGGATAATCTCACTAAGCACATCAATATAGAAGCGTGATCAAGCAATCAAGAACCCATACATAGGGTAACATTGTGTAGTGTGTAATTAAAAATTAATAAATAAATATGTGCAATATACAAAAAGTGCAAAAAGTGCAGAGTGCCAGCCACAGGAGATAAAACGACCCACACATAGGGTAACAATGTGCAATATACCAAAAGTGCAAAGTGCCAGCAGCGGGAGATAATTTTAGGAGAATCAATACCTTATAGGTGCCACTCAGTCCCAGCAATGCGCACACCCCAACGCGCGTTTCGGATTTGAAATCCTTCATCAATTAATAAGATTAAATTGCCCACAGGCAATAGTGGCCCCTTCTGCCAGGAAGTGAGAGGTTGCCACATAGGTACACTTATCTCCATTTTATTCTATGAGAGGTTATGTTTGCTCGGCCACCTCTTCACCCTCAGCAGTGGAAGACAAAACCCTGATCTCGAAATGGGGATTTCATAAGTGGAATCTGAATCTACCAGACATTTTTCTTACATAGGGAACGTTAGGGAGAAAACAGCCTGAAGTTGTCATAACACAGCTGTTGGGTGACCTGGGACCAGGGGTTCCTTTCCTGTTTCTGACACTAGGGGGTCCCCTAGCTCGCCCTATTCCCTGGGATACTTCTGTATGTGAAGATGCCGGGGCCGCCACACTTGCCCTATGTCCTGAGTTAGCCCTCCATCTGTTCTCTTCCCCCTCCCAGGGAAGAGGGGTGCTACTGTGGACAGCAGTACATCAACCCGACAAACAAGGCTACGCAAATGAGGGTTAACAGAAAACTCTAGGCATACAAAATATTCGCTCACATATAACAAAGGAATGCACCAGGGAGTGGAGGAAGGGGAATAAACCAAAGCAGAGGAGGGAAAGGAATTACCACACTTACAAACCACGCAACAGTCACAGATAACTCCTTCAAAACTTTCTGATATGAACTCCTCTTCTCCTGAAGCCATGCAGCAAATGCTAGCTCTGACATGGATTTGAATCAGGAGCCAGATTGTAAAGGGAACGGAAGTGGCTAACTGAACTCAGCTGAGAGATCAGGGTTTTCCAACATGGCTGATTAATCCCTATTCTGCCAAAAGGAATAAACACCATTAAAATGAAGGAGAAGTGCTTCTTCTTAGCACAGGAGTAGGAGCAATCAGATTCCATGGTCTTCCGGTTCCTCCCTGTTGCAGAAACCCTGTGACAGAAGCTTTGCATGAGCAAATGTAAAACTTTGTGATGAGATTGATGGATAATTTTTTATAGTTGATAAAGTCACTGGAACTGCAACTGCAGCAGGAGAGGAGTGTGATGACTTCGTATGATGCAGTGACAAGTCCAATTTCATGATATTGTTAGTAAATACATAACTACATTATGGAAAAAGGAAAAAGCTAACATATTAAACACCTTCTTCTCCACGGTATTCACGGTGGAAAATGAAATGCTAGGTGAAATCCCAAGAAACAATGAAAACCCTATATTAAGGGTCACCAATCTAACCCAAGAAGAGGTGCGAAACCGGCTAAATAAGATTAAAATAGATAAATCTCCGGGTCCGGATGGCATACACCCACGAGTACTAAGAGAACTAAGTAATGTAATAGATAAACCATTATTTCTTATTTTTAGGGACTCTATAGCGACAGGGTCTGTTCCGCAGGACTGGCGCATAGCAAATGTGGTGCCAATATTCAAAAAGGGCTCTAAAAGTGAACCTGGAAATTATAGGCCAGTAAGTCTAACCTCTATTGTTGGTAAAATATTTGAAGGGTTTCTGAGGGATGTTATTCTGGATTATCTCAATGAGAATAACTGTTTAACTCCATATCAGCATGGGTTTATGAGAAATCGCTCCTGTCAAACCAATCTAATCAGTTTTTATGAAGAGGTAAGCTATAGACTGGACCACGGTGAGTCATTGGACGTGGTATATCTCGATTTTTCCAAAGCGTTTGATACCGTGCCGCACAAGAGGTTGGTACACAAAATGAGAATGCTTGGTCTGGGGGAAAATGTGTGTAAATGGGTTAGTAACTGGCTTAGTGATAGAAAGCAGAGGGTGGTTATAAATGGTATAGTCTCTAACTGGGTCGCTGTGACCAGTGGGGTACCGCAGGGGTCAGTATTGGGACCTGTTCTCTTCAACATATTCATTAATGATCTGGTAGAAGGTTTACACAGTAAAATATCGATATTTGCAGATGATACAAAACTATGTAAAGCAGTTAATACAAGAGAAGATAGTATTCTGCTACAGATGGATCTGGATAAGTTGGAAACTTGGGCTGAAAGGTGGCAGATGAGGTTTAACAATGATAAATGTAAGGTTATACACATGGGAAGAGGGAATCAATATCACCATTACACACTGAACGGGAAACCACTGGGTAAATCTGACAGGGAGAAGGACTTGGGGATCCTAGTTAATGATAAACTTACCTGGAGCAGCCAGTGCCAGGCAGCAGCTGCCAAGGCAAACAGGATCATGGGGTGCATTAAAAGAGGTCTGGATACACATGATGAGAGCATTATACTGCCTCTGTACAAATCCCTAGTTAGACCGCACATGGAGTACTGTGTCCAGTTTTGGTCACCGGTGCTCAGGAATGATATAATGGAACTAGAGAGAGTACAAAGGAGGGCAACAAAATTAATAAAGGGGATGGGAGAACTACAATACCCAGATAGATTAGCGAAATTAGGATTATTTAGTCTAGAAAAAAGACGACTGAGGGGCGATCTAATAACCATGTATAAGTATATAAGGGGACAATACAAATATCTCGCTGAGGATCTGTTTATACCAAGGAAGGTGACGGGCACAAGGGGGCATTCTTTGCGTCTGGAGGAGAGAAGGTTTTTCCACCAACATAGAAGAGGATTCTTTACTGTTAGGGCAGTGAGAATCTGGAATTGCTTGCCTGAGGAGGTGGTGATGGCGAACTCAGTCGAGGGGTTCAAGAGAGGCCTGGATGTCTTCCTGGAGCAGAACAATATTGTATCATACAATTATTAGGTTCTGTAGAAGGACGTAGATCTGGGGATTTATTATGATGGAATATAGGCTGAACTGGATGGACAAATGTCTTTTTTCGGCCTTACTAACTATGTTACTATGTTACTATGTTACATGTGGTAGTTGCAAAGTTTAATGGTGTGCAGGGATGTAGAAGCAAGTGGCAGCTCAGAGACTCAATTTTATTTAAAGGAAGCAGCAGAGCACCCCAACAGCACAGAGTATTTTAGTAGAAGAGTGTTCTGATTTTGTGGTAGGCAGTGACTTCTTCAATCATGCATTAATGATACTGAGGTCAAGGCTGCATAGGGCAGGGGCAGTGCCATGGAGTAATCAGAAATGCAGAACCTTGAGGCCCATCAGATCGCCGAAATGATGATTGCAGCAGGAGAAGGATGGACTGATTTTGTGGTAGGCAGTGACCTTTTCAATCATGCGATAATGTTAGTGAGGCCAAGGCTGTATGGGGCAGGGGCAGTACTATGGAGCAGGCAGAAATGAAGAACCTTGAGGCCCATCAGATGGAGGAAATTATAATCACAGCAGGAGAGGGGTGTACTGATTTTGTGGTAGGCAGTGACCTTTTCAATCATGCGATAATGTTAGTAAGGCTAGGGCTGCATGGGCCTCTGTCAGTGTTATGGATTAGGCAGAAATGCAGAACTTTGAGACCCATCCGATCTAGGGAATGATGAGCGCAGCAGGAGAAGAGTGTGTTGATCTTGCAGCTGGTAGTGACCTGTCCATTTGGAAAGATGTTAATGAGGCCAGGGTCGCATGAGAAAGAGCTAATGAGGGCAGAAAAAGAGGTGAGAGTTAAAAAATAAAAGGAAATAGTGTCCTCCCGGCAGCACAGAGTATTTCAGGTTATGATTTTGTGGGCTGAAGAGAGAAAAGAAGGCGAATAGGAGGAGATGTCAGAGAGTAGAGTGTACATTTCTGCAGAATTGTCTTTATTGTACATTATATGTGTTTGTCCTCAGATTAGATCTTCGCTGGTTTACCACAAATGCAAATTTTAGCAGAAGACAGATGGAAGTATTGGCCTTTAGTTGTATTATATTTTCCCTTTGTGGATTTGTGATTTGTTACTGTTCATCAATCGCTTTATTGCGTATTAAACTTTATTTTTCCAGATGGTATAACAAACATGTCAATTATCGCCAGTATTGGGTGTAATAACTGACGCTGGATATCCGGGACCGAAATATGAGGACAATTAGAAAAATGACATTCCCGAGATTTAAAGCCCATCTGACGCAGTTGTAACTTGTAGCATTATAAAAATTAAGCATGCAAAATAAGAAACGAGCAATGAGCACGGAACTCGGGGGTGTAAAATCTGCAAACACGAGAAAAGATTTCATGGGAAAAAAAGTGTCACTCCGCAGGAAATCACTTTGCATACAACTTTGCCACATCTAATCTTCCTTATGCAATTCCCCAATAACATAATATCACAATAAATCTACTTGTAATACCATAACCGACCACATGGTGTGCTGTTGGTTTGCAACAGGAAAAATCTATTCAAAAGACTTTATTATTAAAGAGAAACTAATTTTTTTCTATTTAATTATTCAGTTAGCCTTTGCAAAGTTGTGAATCTTTATAATATATTCTATTATCTCATTTTGCCTCCTTGTCTCCCAAACACAGTAACAGGATTCTGTTGTCCTTCTTTGGATTGACCACTAGTGGCTGCTGTTGTTCACGTTGATAATTATGCTGCAATTCCCCTCCTTACCACTGGAGGCTGCTTCCGGGTTCTGCAATCGCCCTTTTCTAAGATGGCAGATATTGAAGCTGTCTAGGCCTACTTAAAGCCACATGGAACACTCTCTCATTGCTTGAGTATTGTGCCTAGTAGTTGATAGATCTGTCTTACCAGCTTGTTCCCACTCCTCTCCAGGTAGTTCACACAACTCATATTGCTACTTCCAAGGACGTTCACTGCCGCTTGCTGTTCCCTGCTTGTGCTCCTCCAGCCTTGCTCCACAAGTATCAAAACACATAATACTGAAAGTGCTGGCTTAGCTGCCTAGTCCATGCTCTTTTAGAAGCTGCTTTGAACTGCTGTTCTAGCAAAAATCCGTACTCAAAGACTATTTATGAACACTCTCTCTGATCATGGGGGAAGGGAGCACATAATGCTGAAAGTGCTGGTTTAACTGCCCAGTCCATGCTCTTTTAGAAGCTGCTTTGAACTGCTGTTCTAGCAAAAATCCACACTCAAAGACTATTTATGAACACTCTCTCTGTTTGATCATGGGGGACGGTAGCACATAATGCTGAAAGTGCTGATTTAGCTGCCCAGTTCATGCTCTTTTAGAAGCTGCTTTGAACTGCTGTTCTAGCAAAAATCCGTACTCAAAGACTATTTATGAACACTCTCTCTGTTTGATCATGGGGGAAGGGAGCACATAATGCTGAAAGTGCTGGTTTAACTGCCCAGTTCATGCTCTTTTAGAAGCTGCTTTGAACTGCTGTTCTAGCAAAAATCCGTACTCAAAGACTATTTATGAACACTATCTCTGTTTGATCATGGGGGAGGGAAGCACATAAAGCTGAAAGTGCTGGTTTAGCTGCCCAGTCCATGCTCTTTTAGAAGCTGCTTTGAACTGCTGTTCTCGCAAAAATCCATACTCAAAGAAAGACTATTTACTAACACTCTCTCTGTTTGATCATGGGGGACGGGAGCACATAATGCTGAAAGTGCTGGTTTAGCTGCCCAGTCCATGCTCTTTTAGAAGCTGCTTTGAACTGCTGTTCTCACAAAAATCCACACTCAAAGACTATTTACTAACACTCTCTCTGTTTGATCATGGGGGACGGGAGCAGAGAAGCTCCTGAAAATTGAATTCAACCAGATTTATTCAAATTGAGCCATTTGCCATGAGAGAAGAGTTTAAAAAAACCTTTTTTGCTCATTGTTCTATCATTTCCTCATCTCTATTTTGGAGCTATGAATTCTGGTAGCCTCATCTATTAGCCATAGGCAAAAATGGCTAAAAAAAAAGTATATCTCACCCTCTGGAGGTCCCAACAGGTCTGTGAATTATACAAACAGCTGCTAAATTTTGCTAGACATAATGCAATGCCACATTTTCCCTGCGGAGGCGCTGTAGGGACATTATAGACTTTTTTTCTTATTCTGTAAAGTAATGGCTAAGATATGCTATTATTAGGGGTCTAAATAGAATAAAAGCTGGAATGACAAAAAGCGCAATATGGTCTGATCTGGTTTACAAGGGAAAAGGTAAAACAGGATAGGGTGGATTCATTGATGAAGAGGTATGATTACCTCGAAACTCGATGACAAATAAAAACCGTATCCAGATGGTATGTGGTCTCTCATTGTATATTGTATTTTTGGCAGCTCAGGCTTACATCCACTTTATCTCCATATGTGTACCCAATCAAGGGTCTAATCTCTGGGACCTCCAATTTCATAATTTTCATATAAAAGAAAAGCAGTAATGGTTCAATACTGTGCCTCCCTTTAGTATCCCCTGAACACTGCCACTCCTGACCACCCAGCTGTCCAGGGAACTGCAGCTCACTTATTTGCCATCACATTACAAGATGGCCTTTGTCCCCTATAGATTAAAGCTGGCTGGTTATTCTATGAACTCACCATGTAGTGATACCTTTTTTTAACTAAATTACGGTTTACTTGCAATACCATTCTTGACCACAAGTTGTGCTATTACGCAATAAAATGTAATTCCTTAATAGTATTACAGCACCACCCAGTGGTTGGAGTATTTAGTGCAATAATTAATATATTCACTAAAATATGCTACAATTGGGGGACTAATCTCTCCCCCATTTCTTCTAAGTTTTGTATAAAGGGGCTGCAGTGATTGTTTAACACTGTGAGTAACTTTAGTATACACTGAACATAGTAACATAGTAACATAGTAACATAGTTAGTAAGGCCGAAAAAAGACATTTGTCCATCCAGTTCAGCCTATATTCATCATAATAAATCCCCAGATCTACGTCCTTCTACAGAACCTAATAATTGTATGATACATAGTGTTGAGCGATACCTTCCGATATCGGAAAGTATCGGTATCGGTTTGGATCGGCCGATATTCAAAAAATATCGGATATCGCCGATACCGATACCCGATCCCAATGCAAGTCAATGGGACCAAAATATCGGAATTAAAATAAACCCTTTCTTTCCTTGTAGGTTCATTCTACATGAAGGAAAACAACTAAGAATAATGCCGGATGTATTTGGGGAGGTGGCGGAGACATTAAAGTCATAGAGGTTTATCCCAATCAAATAGAATAGCATGTTTTTTGTTTTTTTTTAAGACGTTCGGAGTGACAAAGATATTGACTATGTAAATTTTTTTTTTATTTTGTCAGATATTGATGTTTCACTATTCCACGCCCTTCCCCTTCTTTTTTTTCTTTTTTTTTTTCTTTTCCCACACTTTCATCTTCATCATCATCAGCATCTTTGACATCAACTTCTTCACCTTATTCATCTTCTTCTTCATCTTCTACCTATTTTTTTTTTTTTATTACATTCTTCATATTCATTTTATTCAACTATTATTATTCTTCTTATTCTACATATTCTTTTTATTCCACTGTTATTATTCTTCCTATTCTACTTCTTCATCATATTCTCATTTGTGACAGGCATTCCCGTAGTTGTTATCTATAAAAGTTTGAAGATTACACCTTCCGTTCTGCCAGTCACAAAAGTTACATTTGTCCGCGTTCAGTTTGGCCTGCAGCATCAGGCTTTATCCAGGGGCACCACGAGGAGGAACGGACTCACCCCCATACACTGCTTAGTCTTCTTCTGCATATAATTTAGATAATATCTTTTGCTCTGATATTAAGTCTTATGCTTAATGTTCTTCTGCTCTTTGTTCTGCAGCCTCTTGTTCTTCTGCTTCTCGGTCTTCCATGTTGTCGTCTCCAGGGTCGTCGTCTCCAGTGTCGTCATCTCCGCCGTCGTCGTCGTCGTCATCGGGGTGGTCTTCCGTGTCGTCGTCATCGTGGTGGTCTTCCGGGTCGTCGACGTTAGGGTCTTCAACTTGGAAATGTAGCAGAAGGTACAAGAAGGCTGAGAAAATGCCAAGAACCAGCTGATGGAACTGGAACTCGGATGGCTACCCGAAGGTTCAAGAGCCTATGGAACTACCGAGGACCAGCTGACGTTACTGGAACCCGGTTACTAAGCAGGAGGTACCCGTGCTAAAAAGCACTACCAAGGACCGCCTGACGTTGACGGAACTCGGATACCCAGAAGGAGGCACCTAAGCCAAAGGCTCTGCCCGGAACCAGCTGACGTTACTGGAACCAGGATGGGGAGCAGAAGGTACAAGAGCAAAAGACACTGCCGAGAACCAGCTGACGGTACTGGAACCCGGATGGGTAGCCGAAGGTCCAAGAGCCAATGGAACTACCGAGGACCAGCTGACGTTACTGGAACCCGGTTACTAAGCAGGAGGTACCCGTGCCTGAAAGCACTACCAAGGACCACCTGACGTTGGTGGAACTTGGATACCCAGAAGGAGGCACCTAAGCCAAAGGCTCTGCCCGGAACCAGCTGACGGTACTGGAACCAGGATGGGGAGCAGAAGGTACAAGAGCAAAAGACACTGCCGAGAACCAGCTGACGGTGCTGGAACCAGGTGGTGGACCCGAAGGCCCACAGGAGAGGAGAGAACAGCTAGGCCGCGAGGCAGCCGCAGTTACCGAACCCCAACAGTCCTACAGGGGGAGCTGGGCCTACTGGCACTACATAACCAGCCTTGACTACCAGTTCACGCAGCCCACATAGGAAGCTCCTAAACTGGAGGCACCCTGGAGTTGGCTAACTCGACCGCACCACGACGGGGCAAGCATAGGCGTCTCAGTGAAGTTGACACAACCCGGAAACAGCTGACGGTGCTGAAACCAGGCTTGGCACGAGGGAGTACCTGTGACAAGAACACTGCCGAGAACCAGCTGGCGGTGCTGGAACCCGGATGCGTTGCCCCAGTGTGCAAGAGCCAATGGCACGACCGAGGACCAGCTGACGGTGCTGGAACCCGGTTACTAAGCTGTAGGTGCCCGCGCTTAAAAGCACTACCAAGGACCGCCTGGCGTTGGCGGAACTCGGATACCCAGGAGGAGGCACCTAAGCCAAAGGCTCGGCCCGGAACCAGCTGACGGTGCTGGAACCAGGTGGTGGACCCGAAGGTCCACAGGAGAGGAGAGAACAGCTAGGCCGCGAGGCAGCCGCAGTTACCGAACCCCAACAGTCCTACAGGGGGAGCTGGGCCTACTGGCACTACAGAACCAGCCTTGACTACCAGTTCACGCAGCCCACATAGGAAGCTCCTAAACTGGAGGCACCCTGGAGTTGGCTAACCCGACCGCACCACGACGAGGCAAGCATAGGTGTCTCAGTGAAGTTGACACAACCCGGAAACAGCTGACGGTGCTGAAACCAGGCTTGGCACGAGGGAGTACCTGTGACAAGAACACTGCCGAGAACCAGCTGGCGGTGCTGGAACCCGGATGCGTTGCCCCAGTGTGCAAGAGCCAATGGCACGACCGAGGACCAGCTGACGGTGCTGGAACCCGGTTACTAAGCTGTAGGTGCCCGCGCTTAAAAGCACTACCAAGGACCGCCTGGCGTTGGCGGAACTCGGATACCCAGGAGGAGGCACCTAAGCCAAAGGCTCGGCCCGGAACCAGCTGACGGTGCTGGAACCAGGTGGTGGACCCGAAGGTCCACAGGAGAGGAGAGAACAGCTAGGCCGCGAGGCAGCCGCAGTTACCGAACCCCAACAGTCCTACAGGGGGAGCTGGGCCTACTGGCACTACAGAACCAGCCTTGACTACCAGTTCACGCAGCCCACATAGGAAGCTCCTAAACTGGAGGCACCCTGGAGTTGGCTAACCCGACCGCACCACGACGAGGCAAGCATAGGTGTCTCAGTGAGCTTGACACAACCCGGAAACAGCTGACGGTGCTGAAACCAGGCTTGGCACGAGGGAGTACCTGTGACAAAAACACTGCCGAGAACCAGCTGGCGGTGCTGGAACCCGGATGCGTTGCCCCAGTGTGCAAGAGCCAATGGCACGACCGAGGACCAGCTGACGGTGCTGGAACCCGGTTACTAAGCTGTAGGTGCCCGCGCTTAAAAGCACTACCAAGGACCGCCTGGCGTTGGCGGAACTCGGATACCCAGGAGGAGGCACCTAAGCCAAAGGCTCGGCCCGGAACCAGCTGACGGTGCTGGAACCAGGTGGTGGACCCGAAGGTCCACAGGAGAGGAGAGAACAGCTAGGCCGCGAGGCAGCCGCAGTTACCGAACCCCAACAGTCCTACAGGGGGAGCTGGGCCTACTGGCACTACAGAACCAGCCTTGACTACCAGTTCACGCAGCCCACATAGGAAGCTCCTAAACTGGAGGCACCCTGGAGTTGGCTAACCCGACCGCACCACGACGAGGCAAGCATAGGTGTCTCAGTGAGCTTGACACAACCCGGAAACAGCTGACGGTGCTGAAACCAGGCTTGGCACGAGGGAGTACCTGTGACAAAAACACTGCCGAGAACCAGCTGGCGGTGCTGGAACCCGGATGCGTTGCCCCAGTGTGCAAGAGCCAATGGCACGACCGAGGACCAGCTGACGGTGCTGGAACCCGGTTACTAAGCTGTAGGTGCCCGCGCTTAAAAGCACTACCAAGGACCGCCTGGCGTTGGCGGAACTCGGATACCCAGGAGGAGGCACCTAAGCCAAAGGCTCGGCCCGGAACCAGCTGACGGTGCTGGAACCAGGTGGTGGACCCGAAGGTCCACAGGAGAGGAGAGAACAGCTAGGCCGCGAGGCAGCCGCAGTTACCGAACCCCAACAGTCCTACAGGGGGAGCTGGGCCTACTGGCACTACAGAACCAGCCTTGACTACCAGTTCACGCAGCCCACATAGGAAGCTCCTAAACTGGAGGCACCCTGGAGTTGGCTAACCCGACCGCACCACGACGAGGCAAGCATAGGTGTCTCAGTGAAGTTGACACAACCCGGAAACAGCTGACGGTGCTGAAACCAGGCTTGGCACGAGGGAGTACCTGTGACAAGAACACTGCCGAGAACCAGCTGGCGGTGCTGGAACCCGGATGCGTTGCCCCAGTGTGCAAGAGCCAATGGCACGACCGAGGACCAGCTGACGGTGCTGGAACCCGGTTACTAAGCTGTAGGTGCCCGCGCTTAAAAGCACTACCAAGGACCGCCTGGCGTTGGCGGAACTCGGATACCCAGGAGGAGGCACCTAAGCCAAATGCTCGGCCCGGAACCAGCTGACGGTGCTGGAACCAGGTGGTGGACCCGAAGGTCCACAGGAGAGGAGAGAACAGCTAGGCCGCGAGGCAGCCGCAGTTACCGAACCCCAACAGTCCTACAGGGGGAGCTGGGCCTACTGGCACTACAGAACCAGCCTTGACTACCAGTTCACGCAGCCCACATAGGAAGCTCCTAAACTGGAGGCACCCTGGAGTTGGCTAACCCGACCGCACCACGACGAGGCAAGCATAGGTGTCTCAGTGAGCTTGACACAACCCGGAAACAGCTGACGGTGCTGAAACCAGGCTTGGCACGAGGGAGTACCTGTGACAAAAACACTGCCGAGAACCAGCTGGCGGTGCTGGAACCCGGATGCGTTGCCCCAGTGTGCAAGAGCCAATGGCACGACCGAGGACCAGCTGACGGTGCTGGAACCCGGTTACTAAGCTGTAGGTGCCCGCGCTTAAAAGCACTACCAAGGACCGCCTGGCGTTGGCGGAACTCGGATACCCAGGAGGAGGCACCTAAGCCAAAGGCTCGGCCCGGAACCAGCTGACGGTGCTGGAACCAGGTGGTGGACCCGAAGGTCCACAGGAGAGGAGAGAACAGCTAGGCCGCGAGGCAGCCGCAGTTACCGAACCCCAACAGTCCTACAGGGGGAGCTGGGCCTACTGGCACTACAGAACCAGCCTTGACTACCAGTTCACGCAGCCCACATAGGAAGCTCCTAAACTGGAGGCACCCTGGAGTTGGCTAACCCGACCGCACCACGACGAGGCAAGCATAGGTGTCTCAGTGAGCTTGACACAACCCGGAAACAGCTGACGGTGCTGAAACCAGGCTTGGCACGAGGGAGTACCTGTGACAAAAACACTGCCGAGAACCAGCTGGCGGTGCTGGAACCCGGATGCGTTGCCCCAGTGTGCAAGAGCCAATGGCACGACCGAGGACCAGCTGACGGTGCTGGAACCCGGTTACTAAGCTGTAGGTGCCCGCGCTTAAAAGCACTACCAAGGACCGCCTGGCGTTGGCGGAACTCGGATACCCAGGAGGAGGCACCTAAGCCAAAGGCTCGGCCCGGAACCAGCTGACGGTGCTGGAACCAGGTGGTGGACCCGAAGGTCCACAGGAGAGGAGAGAACAGCTAGGCCGCGAGGCAGCCGCAGTTACCGAACCCCAACAGTCCTACAGGGGGAGCTGGGCCTACTGGCACTACAGAACCAGCCTTGACTACCAGTTCACGCAGCCCACATAGGAAGCTCCTAAACTGGAGGCACCCTGGAGTTGGCTAACCCGACCGCACCACGACGAGGCAAGCATAGGTGTCTCAGTGAGCTTGACACAACCCGGAAACAGCTGACGGTGCTGAAACCAGGCTTGGCACGAGGGAGTACCTGTGACAAAAACACTGCCGAGAACCAGCTGGCGGTGCTGGAACCCGGATGCGTTGCCCCAGTGTGCAAGAGCCAATGGCACGACCGAGGACCAGCTGACGGTGCTGGAACCCGGTTACTAAGCTGTAGGTGCCCGCGCTTAAAAGCACTACCAAGGACCGCCTGGCGTTGGCGGAACTCGGATACCCAGGAGGAGGCACCTAAGCCAAAGGCTCGGCCCGGAACCAGCTGACGGTGCTGGAACCAGGTGGTGGACCCGAAGGTCCACAGGAGAGGAGAGAACAGCTAGGCCGCGAGGCAGCCGCAGTTACCGAACCCCAACAGTCCTACAGGGGGAGCTGGGCCTACTGGCACTACAGAACCAGCCTTGACTACCAGTTCACGCAGCCCACATAGGAAGCTCCTAAACTGGAGGCACCCTGGAGTTGGCTAACCCGACCGCACCACGACGAGGCAAGCATAGGTGTCTCAGTGAAGTTGACACAACCCGGAAACAGCTGACGGTGCTGAAACCAGGCTTGGCACGAGGGAGTACCTGTGACAAGAACACTGCCGAGAACCAGCTGGCGGTGCTGGAACCCGGATGCGTTGCCCCAGTGTGCAAGAGCCAATGGCACGACCGAGGACCAGCTGACGGTGCTGGAACCCGGTTACTAAGCTGTAGGTGCCCGCGCTTAAAAGCACTACCAAGGACCGCCTGGCGTTGGCGGAACTCGGATACCCAGGAGGAGGCACCTAAGCCAAAGGCTCGGCCCGGAACCAGCTGACGGTGCTGGAACCAGGTGGTGGACCCGAAGGTCCACAGGAGAGGAGAGAACAGCTAGGCCGCGAGGCAGCCGCAGTTACCGAACCCCAACAGTCCTACAGGGGGAGCTGGGCCTACTGGCACTACAGAACCAGCCTTGACTACCAGTTCACGCAGCCCACATAGGAAGCTCCTAAACTGGAGGCACCCTGGAGTTGGCTAACCCGACCGCACCACGACGAGGCAAGCATAGGTGTCTCAGTGAGCTTGACACAACCCGGAAACAGCTGACGGTGCTGAAACCAGGCTTGGCACGAGGGAGTACCTGTGACAAAAACACTGCCGAGAACCAGCTGGCGGTGCTGGAACCCGGATGCGTTGCCCCAGTGTGCAAGAGCCAATGGCACGACCGAGGACCAGCTGACGGTGCTGGAACCCGGTTACTAAGCTGTAGGTGCCCGCGCTTAAAAGCACTACCAAGGACCGCCTGGCGTTGGCGGAACTCGGATACCCAGGAGGAGGCACCTAAGCCAAAGGCTCGGCCCGGAACCAGCTGACGGTGCTGGAACCAGGTGGTGGACCCGAAGGTCCACAGGAGAGGAGAGAACAGCTAGGCCGCGAGGCAGCCGCAGTTACCGAACCCCAACAGTCCTACAGGGGGAGCTGGGCCTACTGGCACTACAGAACCAGCCTTGACTACCAGTTCACGCAGCCCACATAGGAAGCTCCTAAACTGGAGGCACCCTGGAGTTGGCTAACCCGACCGCACCACGACGAGGCAAGCATAGGTGTCTCAGTGAGCTTGACACAACCCGGAAACAGCTGACGGTGCTGAAACCAGGCTTGGCACGAGGGAGTACCTGTGACAAAAACACTGCCGAGAACCAGCTGGCGGTGCTGGAACCCGGATGCGTTGCCCCAGTGTGCAAGAGCCAATGGCACGACCGAGGACCAGCTGACGGTGCTGGAACCCGGTTACTAAGCTGTAGGTGCCCGCGCTTAAAAGCACTACCAAGGACCGCCTGGCGTTGGCGGAACTCGGATACCCAGGAGGAGGCACCTAAGCCAAAGGCTCGGCCCGGAACCAGCTGACGGTGCTGGAACCAGGTGGTGGACCCGAAGGTCCACAGGAGAGGAGAGAACAGCTAGGCCGCGAGGCAGCCGCAGTTACCGAACCCCAACAGTCCTACAGGGGGAGCTGGGCCTACTGGCACTACAGAACCAGCCTTGACTACCAGTTCACGCAGCCCACATAGGAAGCTCCTAAACTGGAGGCACCCTGGAGTTGGCTAACCCGACCGCACCACGACGAGGCAAGCATAGGTGTCTCAGTGAGCTTGACACAACCCGGAAACAGCTGACGGTGCTGAAACCAGGCTTGGCACGAGGGAGTACCTGTGACAAAAACACTGCCGAGAACCAGCTGGCGGTGCTGGAACCCGGATGCGTTGCCCCAGTGTGCAAGAGCCAATGGCACGACCGAGGACCAGCTGACGGTGCTGGAACCCGGTTACTAAGCTGTAGGTGCCCGCGCTTAAAAGCACTACCAAGGACCGCCTGGCGTTGGCGGAACTCGGATACCCAGGAGGAGGCACCTAAGCCAAAGGCTCGGCCCGGAACCAGCTGACGGTGCTGGAACCAGGTGGTGGACCCGAAGGTCCACAGGAGAGGAGAGAACAGCTAGGCCGCGAGGCAGCCGCAGTTACCGAACCCCAACAGTCCTACAGGGGGAGCTGGGCCTACTGGCACTACAGAACCAGCCTTGACTACCAGTTCACGCAGCCCACATAGGAAGCTCCTAAACTGGAGGCACCCTGGAGTTGGCTAACCCGACCGCACCACGACGAGGCAAGCATAGGTGTCTCAGTGAAGTTGACACAACCCGGAAACAGCTGACGGTGCTGAAACCAGGCTTGGCACGAGGGAGTACCTGTGACAAAAACACTGCCGAGAACCAGCTGGCGGTGCTGGAACCCGGATGCGTTGCCCCAGTGTGCAAGAGCCAATGGCACGACCGAGGACCAGCTGACGGTGCTGGAACCCGGTTACTAAGCTGTAGGTGCCCGCGCTTAAAAGCACTACCAAGGACCGCCTGGCGTTGGCGGAACTCGGATACCCAGGAGGAGGCACCTAAGCCAAAGGCTCGGCCCGGAACCAGCTGACGGTGCTGGAACCAGGTGGTGGACCCGAAGGTCCACAGGAGAGGAGAGAACAGCTAGGCCGCGAGGCAGCCGCAGTTACCGAACCCCAACAGTCCTACAGGGGGAGCTGGGCCTACTGGCACTACAGAACCAGCCTTGACTACCAGTTCACGCAGCCCACATAGGAAGCTCCTAAACTGGAGGCACCCTGGAGTTGGCTAACCCGACCGCACCACGACGAGGCAAGCATAGGTGTCTCAGTGAGCTTGACACAACCCGGAAACAGCTGACGGTGCTGAAACCAGGCTTGGCACGAGGGAGTACCTGTGACAAAAACACTGCCGAGAACCAGCTGGCGGTGCTGGAACCCGGATGCGTTGCCCCAGTGTGCAAGAGCCAATGGCACGACCGAGGACCAGCTGACGGTGCTGGAACCCGGTTACTAAGCTGTAGGTGCCCGCGCTTAAAAGCACTACCAAGGACCGCCTGGCGTTGGCGGAACTCGGATACCCAGGAGGAGGCACCTAAGCCAAAGGCTCGGCCCGGAACCAGCTGACGGTGCTGGAACCAGGTGGTGGACCCGAAGGTCCACAGGAGAGGAGAGAACAGCTAGGCCGCGAGGCAGCCGCAGTTACCGAACCCCAACAGTCCTACAGGGGGAGCTGGGCCTACTGGCACTACAGAACCAGCCTTGACTACCAGTTCACGCAGCCCACATAGGAAGCTCCTAAACTGGAGGCACCCTGGAGTTGGCTAACCCGACCGCACCACGACGAGGCAAGCATAGGTGTCTCAGTGAAGTTGACACAACCCGGAAACAGCTGACGGTGCTGAAACCAGGCTTGGCACGAGGGAGTACCTGTGACAAGAACACTGCCGAGAACCAGCTGGCGGTGCTGGAACCCGGATGCGTTGCCTTGCCTATTAAAGATTGTCTTCCTAGAGCCCCAACTAGCGGTGTTGGAGCAAAGGGTAAGCAGGGGGAGATGAGTGTAGGCCGAAGCCTGCACTGGAGGCAGCTTTGTGTCTGCGTTGCGTTTGCAGGACACTTTGCCGGCTACACACTGGGGGAACAGCTGGCGTTGCTGAACCCCACTAACACAATGGCGTGTGTTTTTCTCTGTGCAGCTAGCACTTGCGGGCAAAAACTAGCGATGTTAGAGCCCGTGTTGAAGCAGGAGGAGGAGGAGAGGAGCAGAGTGTAGGCCGAAGCTTAGTTGAACCAATTTCAAAGGAAACCTTTAACCCCCCCCTCAGGTGTTACAAAGTACAAGAGACACACCTTGTGCAGTATTAATGCTGCACAAGTGAAAGGTTGCTCTATTAATTTGTCTACTTGCACACGCTGAATGAAAGACATACACAATTTACCCCATTCTACAGTCAAACTGTAGTGGATGCGTGACTTGGTTTTTTGATGAGACGCAGCACAGGTGTCCAAAATAACGCCTTGGTGCTTGGAGCAGCTTCCTGAGCGTTGTTATTTGCTGTACAGGAGTCTGCGCTCTTGTGTTATCCCTTGGCAATGCCCTGTTAGCGCTGCCCATCTTATGACATCATTTCATGTTGGCCGGTGCGGTTAACGATGGCCATAAATCCCAGACCCACAGTGTCTTTTCATAAAGCCACACTGCGGTGCTGGGATTCGTGGCCTTGAGCAGTAAATATTTTGGCCGCTCACACACGTCCTTACACCTGCTTCAGACTGGGCGGCCTCTGCTGATCCCTTCTTGCATGCCGCGGCCATGAGGCTGCACAGTCTGAAGAAGGCTGAAGGAGATGAGTTAAGACAGGCGAAGATATGCACTGCTCGTGCCCATCAATCACACCCTCGCAGTCAAAATAATTAAGACAACGAGGAGCATTTTATTCAGGCAGGGCGGACGAACAGGCGCAAGTAGCCAACCAATGATGTCAGAAGACGGGAAGCGCTACCAAGGGGGGTGCTGCGTATCATTAGAAAGGAAAGTCACACCTCAGGGACAGTGGAATGGTCTCAAAGAGACACATTTTGTACGTGTTGAGTTCCACGTGGGCAAGGAGAAAACATCAGCCACCTTGTACAAATGCAGCAGTACTGCTGTACAAGGTGGCTGTTATACATAGGAACACCTGGGGGTGGGGGCCAGGCTCCCTTCAATTTCAGTTCATGTGCCTGCGTGGCGTTTGCAGGTCACGTTGCAAGCTGCACAGCAGGGGAACAGCTGGCGGTGCTGAACCCCACTAACACATTGGCTGGTGTTTTTCTCTGTGCAGCTAGCATTTCCGGGCAAAAACTAGCGGTGTTTGAGCCCAGGGTCAGCAGGAGGAGGAGGAGAGGAGCAAAGTGTAGGCCGAAGCCTGCACTGGTGGCAGCTTTTGGTCGGTTGTGCCAGCGTGGCTTGTGCTGGACACGATGCCGGCTACACAGCGGGGGAACAGCTGGCGTTGCTGAACCCCACTAACACATTGGCTGGTGTTTTTCTCTGTGCAGCTAGCATTTCCGGGCAAAAACTAGCGTTGTTAGAGCCCAGGGTCAGCAGGAGGAGGAGAGGAGCAGAGTGTAGGCCGAAGCCTAGTTGAACCAATTTCAAAGGTTACCTTTAACCCCCCCTCAGGTGTTACAAAGAACAAGAGCCACTCCTTCTGCAGCATTAATGCTGCACAAGTAAAAGGTTGCTCTATTAATTTGTCTACTTGCACAAGCTGAATGCAACACGTAGACTATTTAGCCCATTATACTGTTTAACAGTAGTGGAGGCGTGACTTGTCTTTTTAAAGAAAAGCAGCACAGGTGTCGAAAACACCTTTTTGCATGGGCGCAGCTTCCTGAGCGTTGTTAGTTGCTGTACAGGAGTCTGCGCTCTTGTGATCCTTTGGCCATGCGCTGTGAGCGCTTCCTGTCTTATGACCTCATTTCATGTTGGCCGTTGCGGTTAGCGATGGACATGAATCCCAGACCCACAGTGTGTTTTTAAAAAATCACACTGCGGTGCTGGGATTCGTGCCCTGGTGCAGTAAATATGTTTGCCGCTCACACATGTCCTTACACCTGCTTCAGACTGGACGGCCTCATCTGATCCCTTATCGCCTGCCGAGGCCATGAGGACACCCAGTCTGAAGAAGGCGGAAGGAGATGAGTGAACACAGGCAAACATATGCACTGCACATGCCCATCAATCACACCCTCGCTGTCCAAAAAAATAAGACACCGAGGGGCGTTGTTTCGAGCAGGGGAGATGCACAGGCGCAGCCAGCTAACCAATGATGTCAAAAGACGGGCAGCGCTAACAAGGGTGGTGCTGCGTGTCATTACAAAGGAAAGTCACACCTCAGGGACATTGTAATGGTCTCTAATGAGACACATTTTGTACGTGTTGAGTTCCACGTGGGCAAGGAGAAAAAGTCAGCCACCTCGTACAAATGCAGCAGTACTGCTGTACAAGGTGGCTGTTATACATAGAAACACCTGTGGGTGGGGGGCAGGCTCCCTTCAATTTCAGTTCATGTGCCTGCGTGGCGTTTGCAGGTCACGTTGCAAGCTACACAGCAGGGGAACAGCTGGCGTTGCTGAACCCCACTGACACATTGACTGGTGTTTTTCTCTGTGCAGATTGCATGTCCGGGCAAAAACTAGCGGTGTTAGAGCCCAGGGTCAGCAGGAGGAGGAGGAGAGGAGCAAAGTGTAGGCCGAAGCCTGCACTGGTGGCAGCTTTTGGTCGGTTGTGCCAGCGTGGCTTGTGCTGGACACGATGCCGGCTACACAGCGGGGGAACAGCTGGCGGTGCTGAACCCCACTAACACATTGGCTGGTGTTTTTCTCTGTGCAGCTAGCATTTCCGGGCAAAAACTAGCGGTGTTTGAGCCCAGGGTCAGCAGGAGGAGTAGAGGAGCAGAGTGTAGGCCGAAGCCTAGTTGAACCAATTTCCAAGGTTACCTTTAACCCCCCCCCCTCAGGTGTTGCAAGGTACAAGAGCCACACCTTGAACAGCATTAATGATGCACAAGTCAAAGGTTGCTCTATTTAATTTTGCTCCTTGCACACGCTGAATTAAACACGTACACTATTTAGCCCATTATACTGTCAAACAGTAGTGGAGGCGTGACTACTAGTCTTTTTAAGGAGACGCAGCACAGGTGTACAAATTTACACCTAGGTGCTGTGCGCAGATTCCTTACCGTTGTTATTTGCAGTACAGGAAACTGCGCTCTTGTGTTATCCCTTGGCAATACCCTGTTAGTGCAGGCCGTCTCATGACCTCATTTCATGTTGGCCGGTGCGGTTAACGATGGCCATAAATCCCAGACCCACAGTGGCTTTTCCTAAAGTCACACTGCGGTGCTGGGATTCGTGGCCTTGTGCAGTAAATATGTTCGCCGCTCACACATGTCCTTACACCTGCTTCAGACTGGGCGGCCTCAGCTGATCCCTTATCGCATGCCGCGGCCATGAGGCCGCACAGTCAGAAGAAGGCGGAAGGAGGGGAGTGAAAACAGGGGAACATATGCACTGCTCGTGCCCATCAATCACACCCTCGCAGTCAAAATATATGAGACAACGGGGGGCGTTGTGTCGGGCAGGGGGGACGCACAGGCACAGCCAGCCAACCAATGATGTCAGGAGACGGGCAGCGCTAACAATGGGGTGCTGCGTGTCATTAAAAAGGAAAGTCACACCTCAGGGACATTGTAATGGTCTGTAATGAGACACATTTTGTACTTGTTGAGTTCCACGTGTGCAAGGAGAAAAAGTCAGCCACCTTGTACAAATGCAGCAGTACTGCTGTACAAGGTGGCTGTTATACATAGAAACACCTGGGGGGGTGGGGGGCAGGCTCCCTTCAATTTCAGTTCATGTGCCTGCGTGGCGTTTTGCAGGTCACGTTGCAAGCTACACAGCAGGGGAACAGCTGGCGTTGCTGAACCCCACTGACACATTGACTGGTGTTTTTCTCTGTGCAGATGCATGTCCGGGCAAAAACTAGCGGTGTTAGAGCCCAGGGTCAGCAGGAGGAGGAGGAGAGGAGCAAGTGTAGGCCGAAGCCTGCACTGGTGGCAGCTTTTGTTCTGTTGTGCCAGCGTGGCTTGTGCTGGACACGTTGCCGACTACACAGCAGGGGAACAGCTGGCGGTGCTGAACCCCACTAACACATTGGCTGGTGTTTTTCTCTGTGCAGCTAGCATTTCCGGGCAAAAACTAGCGGTGTTTGAGCCCAGGGTCAGCAGGAGGAGTAGAGGAGCAGAGTGTAGGCCGAAGCCTAGTTGAACCAATTTCAAAGGTTACCTTTAACCCCCCCCTCAGGTGTTGCAAGGTACAAGAGCCACACCTTGAACAGCATTAATGATGCACAAGTCAAAGGTTGCTCTATTTAATTTTGCTCCTTGCACACGCTGAATTAAACACGTACACTATTTAGCCCATTATACTGTCAAACAGTTGTGGAGGCGTGACTTGTCTTTTTAACGAGACGCAGCACAGGTGTCAAAATTTGCACCTAGGTACTGGGCGCAGATTCCTGAGCGTTGTTATTTGCTGTACAGGAGTCTGCGCTCTTGTGTTATCCCTTGGCAATACCCTGTTAGTGCAGGCCGTCTCATGACCTCATTTCATGTTGGCCGGTGCGGTTAACGATGGCCATAAATCCCAGACCCACAGTGGCTTTTCCTAAAGTCACACTGCGGTGCTGGGATTCGTGGCCTTGTGCAGTAAATATGTTCGCCGCTCACACATGTCCTTACACCTGCTTCAGACTGGGCGGCCTCAGCTGATCCCTTATCGCATGCCGCGGCCATGAGGCCGCACAGTCAGAAGAAGGCGGAAGGAGGGGAGTGAAAACAGGGGAACATATGCACTGCTCGTGCCCATCAATCACACCCTCGCAGTCAAAATATATGAGACAACGGGGGGCGTTGTGTCGGGCAGGGGGGACGCACAGGCACAGCCAGCCAACCAATGATGTCAGGAGACGGGCAGCGCTAACAATGGGGTGCTGCGTGTCATTACAAAGGAAAGTCACACCTCAGGGACATTGTAATGGTCTCTAATGAGACACATTTTGTACGTGTTGAGTTCCACGTGGGCAAGGAGAAAAAGTCAGCCACCTCGTACAAATGCAGCAGTACTGCTGTACAAGGTGGCTGATATACATAGAAACACCTGTGGGTGGGGGGCAGGCTCCCTTCAATTTCAGTTCATGTGCCTGCGTGGCGTTTGCAGGTCACGTTGCAAGCTACACAGCAGGGGAACAGCTGGCGTTGCTGAACCCCACTAACACATTGGCTGGTGTTTTTCTCTGTGCAGCTAGCATGTCCGGGCAGAAACTGGCGTTGTTTGAGCCCAGGGTCAGCAGGAGGAGGAGAGGAGCAAAGTGTAGGCCGAAGCCTGCACTGGTGGCAGCTTTTGGTCGGTTGTGCCAGCGTGGCTTGTGCTGGACACGATGCCGGCTACACAGCGGGGGAACAGCAGGCGGTGCTGAACCCCACTAACACATTGGCTGGTGTTTTTCTCTGTGCAGCTAGCATGTCCGGGCAGAAACTGGCGTTGTTTGAGCCCAGGGTCAGCAGGAGGAGGAGAGGAGCAAAGTGTAGGCGAAGCCTGCACTGGTGGCAGCTTTTGGTCGGTTGTGCCAGCGTGGCTTGTGCTGGACACGTTGCCGACTACACAGCAGGGGAACAGCTGGCGGTGCTGAACCCCACTAACACATTGGCTGGTGTTTTTCTCTGTGCAGCTAGCATTTCGGGCAAAAACTAGCGGTGTTTGAGCCCAGGGTCAGCAGGAGGAGTAGAGGAGCAGAGTGTAGGCCGAAGCCTAGTTGAACCAATTTCAAAGGTTACCTTTAACCCCCCCCTCAGGTGTTGCAAGGTACAAGAGCCACACCTTGTGCAGCATTAATGCTGCACAAGTAAAAGGTTGCTCTATTTGTTTTGCTCCTTGCACACGCTGACTAAAACACGTACACTATTTAGCCCATTATACTGTCAAACAGTTGTGGAGGCGTGACTTGTCTTTTTAACGAGACGCAGCACAGGTGTCAAAATTTGCACCTAGGTACTGGGCGCAGATTCCTGAGCGTTGTTATTTGCTGTACAGGAGTCTGCGCTATTGTGATCCCTTGGCCATGCGCTGTGAGCGCTTCCTGTCTTCTGACCTCATTTCATGTCGGCCGTTGCGGTTAGCGATGGACATGAATCCCAGACCCACAGTGTGTTTTTAAAAAATCACACTGCGGTGCTGGGATTCGTGCCCTGGTGCACTAAATATGTTTGCCGCTCACACATGTCCTTTACACCTGCTTCAGACTGGGCGGCCCTCATCTGATCCTTATCGCCTGCCGCGGCCATGAGGACACCCAGTCTGAAGAGGCGGAAGGAGATGAGTGAACACAGGCAAACATATGCACTGCACATGCCCATCAATCACACCCTCGCTGTCCAAAAAAATAAGACACCGAGGGCCGTTGTTTCGAGCAGGGGAGATGCACAGGCGCAGCCAGCTAACCAATGATGTCAAAAGACGGGCAGCGCTAACAAGGGTGGTGCTGCGTGTCATTACAAAGGAAAGTCACACCTCAGGGACATTGTAATGGTCTCTAATGAGACACATTTTGTACGTGTTGAGTTCCACGTGGGCAAGGAGAAAAAGTCAGCCACCTCGTACAAATGCAGCAGTACTGCTGTACAAGGTGGCTGATATACATAGAAACACCTGTGGGTGGGGGCAGGCTCCCTTCAATTTCAGTCATGTGCCTGCGTGGCGTTTGCAGGTCACGTTGCAAGCTACACAGCAGGGGAACAGCTGGCGTTGCTGAACCCCACTGACACATTGACTGGTGTTTTTCTCTGTGCAGATTGCATGTCCGGCAGAAACTGGCGTTGTTTGAGCCCAGGGTCAGCAGGAGGAGGAGAGGAGCAAAGTGTAGGCCGAAGCCTGCACTGGTGGCAGCTTTTGGTCGGTTGTGCCAGCGTGGCTTGTGCTGGACACGATGCCGCTACACAGCGGGGGGAACAGCAGGCGGTGCTGAACCCCACTAACACATTGGCTGGTGTTTTCTCTGTGCAGCTAGCATGTCGGGCAGAAACTGGCGTTGTTTGAGCCCAGGGTCAGCAGGAGGAGGAGAGGAGCAAAGTGTAGGCCGAAGCCTGCACTGGTGGCAGCTTTTGGTCAGGTTGTGCCAGCGTGGCTTGTGCTGGACACGTTGCCGACTACACAGCAGGGGAACAGCTGGCGGTGCTGAACCCACTAACACATTGGCTGGTGTTTTTCTCTGTGCAGCTAGCATTTCCGGGCAAAAACTAGCGGTGTTTGAGCCCAGGGTCAGCAAGGAGGAGTAGAGGAGCAGAGTGTAGGCCGAAGCCTAGTTGAAACCAATTTCAAAGGTTACCTTTAACCCCCCCCCTCAGGTGTTGCAAGGTACAAGAGCCACACCTTGTGCAGCATTAATGCTGCACAAGTAAAAGGTTGCTCTATTTGTTTTGCTCCTTGCACACGCTGACTAAAACACGTACACTATTTAGCCCATTATACTGTCAAACAGTTGTGGAGGCGTGACTTGTCTTTTAACGAGACGCAGCACAGGTGTCAAAATTTGCACCTAGGTACTCGGGCGCAGATTCCTGAGCGTTGTTATTTGCTGTACAGGAGTCTGCGCTATTGTGATCCCTTGGCCATGCGCTGTGAGCGCTTCCTGTCTTCTGACCTCATTTCATGTCGGCCGTTGCGGTTAGCGATGGACATGAATCCCAGACCCACAGGTGTTTTTAAAAAATCACAACTGCGGTGCTGGATTCGTGCCCTGGTGCACTAAATATGTTTGCCGCTCACACATGTCCTTACACCTGGCTTCAGACTGGCGGCCTCATCTGATCCCTTATCGCCTGCGCGGCCATGAGGACACCCAGTCTGAAGAAGCGGAAGAGATGAGTGAACACAGGCAAACATATGCACTGCACATGCCCATCAATCACACCCTCGCTGTCCAAAAAAATAAGACACCGAGGGCCGTTGTTTCGAGCAGGGGAGATGCAACAGGCGCAGCCAGCTAACCAATGATGTCAAAAGACGGCAGCGCTAACAAGGGTGGTGCTGCGTGTCATTACAAAGGAAGTCACACCTCAGGGACATTGTAATGGTCTCTAATGAGACACATTTTGTACGTGTTGAGTTCCACGTGGGCAAGGAGAAAAAGTCAGCCACCTCGTACAAATGCAGCAGTACTGCTGTACAAGGTGGCTGATATACATAGAAACACCTGTGTGGTGGGGGGCAGGCTCCCTTCAATTTCAGTTCATGTGCCTGCGTGGCGTTTGCAGGTCACGTTGCAAGCTACACAGCAGGTGGAACAGCTGGCGTTGCTGACCCCACTGACACATTGACTGGTGTTTTTCTCTGTGCAGATTGCATGTCCGGGCAGAAACTGGCGTTGTTTGAGCCCAGGGTCAGCAGGAGGAGGAGAGGAGCAAAGTGTAGGCCGAAAGCCTGCACTGGTGGCAGCTTTGGTCGGTTGTGCCAGCGTGGCTTGTGCTGGACACGTTGCCGACTAAACAGCAGGGGACAGCTGGCGGTGCTGAACCCCACTAACACATTGGCTGGTGTTTTCTCTGTGCAGCTAGCATTTCCGGGCAAAAACTAGCGGTGTTTGAGCCCAGGGTCAGCAGGAGGAGTAGAGGAGCAGAGTGTAGGCCGAAGCCTAGTTGAACCAATTTCAAAGGTTACCTTTAACCCCCCCCTCAGGTGTTGCAAGGTACAAGAGCCACACCTTGTGCAGCATTAATGCTGCACAAGTAAAAAGAGTTGCTCTATTTGTTTTGCTCCTTGCACACGCTGACTAAAACACGTACACTATTTAGCCCATTATACTGTCAAACAGTTGTGGAGGCGTGACTTGTCTTTTTAACGAGACGCAGCACAGGTGTCAAAATTTGCACCTAGGTACTGGGCGCAGATTCCTGAGCGTTGTTATTGCTGTACAGGAGTCTGCGCTATTGTGATCCCTTGGCCATGCGCTGTGAGCGCTTCCTGTCTTCTGACCTCATTTCATGTCGGCCGTTGCGGTTAGCGATGGACAAGACATCCCAGACCCCACAGTGTGTTTTCAAACAATCACACTACGTGGCTGGGATTCGTGGCCTTGTGCAGTAAATAGGTTTGCCGCTTACACATGTCCTTACACCGGCTCCAGACTGGGCGGCCTCAGCTGATCCCTTATCGCCTACCACGGCCAGGAGGCCGCACAGTCTGAAGAAGGCGGAAGGAGATGAGTTAAGACAGGCGAACATATGCACTGCTCGTGCCCATTAAACCACACCTCGCTGACAAAAT